>NC_091435.1:81282961-81591987 GCF_964237555.1 Oryctolagus cuniculus
GCCAGGAGCCTGGAACCCCATCCGGGTCTCCCATGTGGGTGGCAGGGGCCTAAGCACTTGGGCCATCTTCCGTTTCCTTCCCAGGCACATTGGCAGGGAGCTGCACTGGGAGCCGGAACAACCAGGACTCTGGAGTGCCAGCATCGCTGGCGGCCGCTTACCGCACTGCACCGCCAGCGCTGGCCCCAGGAATGGTTTCTTCAGAGTCACTGGAGCAGACCCACGAGGAGGGGCTTGCGAGGAGTGAGAGGTGACACGGCTGAGCTGGCGGAGATAGCTTCTCAGGAGAGTTTGGCTGTGAAGGAGGAGAGTGAGGGAGGACAGCAAGTCGGGGGGGTTGGGAGTATGGGAGTGCTCGCTCGTGATGAGGATCTGGGCATGGAGAAGGTGCACCTGGCACAGGTCTAAGAAAGACAAGACGCTCGATGAGGTCAGGCCCCTGAGAAGCACGGTAGCCTGTGAGGGGCCGGCCTCAGGAGGAGGGGCAGAGGGGAGTGTGGGCAGGGCTGGGGTCTGCATTTCTGCCCAAGGACCTCAGTTTGCTTTGTAACAAGGAGGTGAAGCTTTCTGCGGAGAGGAGGAGCTGAAGGGGCAGGACCTGAGGGTTTTGAAATGTTGAGAATTCATGTGTTCATTTTCTAAGACTGCCACAACCTGCTGGTACCTGGTGTCTTTTTTATTTATTTTTTTACTTGAAAAACGGAGTTAGAGAGAGAGGGAGATAGAGAGAGAGAGAGAGAGAGAGAGAGGTCTTTCATTCGCTGGTTCACCCCCCCAAATGGCCACAACAGCCGGAGTTGGGCCAATCCAAAGCCAGGAGCCAGGAGCTTCTTCCAGGTCTCCCACATGGGTGCAGGGGCCCAAGCACATGGGCCATCTTCCACTGCTTTCCCAGGCCATAGCAGAGAGCTGGATTGGAAGCGGAGCAGCAGGGGCTTGAACCGGCGCTCATATGGGATGCTGGCACTGCAGGTGGCAGCTTTACCTGCTATGCCACAGCGCCAGCCCCTGATACCTGGTGTCTTAAAACAACAGAAAGGGGCCAGTGCTGTGGCATAGCATACCTGTGCTGCCACCTGTGACACCGGCATCCCATAGCAGAGCACTGGCTCAAGTCCCAACTGTCCACTTCTGACCCACTTGCCTGGGAAAGCAGCAGAAGATGGTCCAAGGACTTGGGTCCCTGGCACCCATTTGGGAGACCTGGAATAGCCATTGCAGTCATTTGGAGAATGAACCAGCAGATGGAAGATTTTCTCTCTCTCTCTCTCTCTCTCTCTCTCTCTCTCTCTCTCTCCTCTGTGCCTTTCAAATAAACAGATAAATCTTCTTACAAAGCAACAGCAAGGCATCCCCTCCCAATGCTAGAGCTTAGGATTATGACATCAACGGCTCAGCGGAGCTGTGCTCCCGCTAAGGGCTCTGAGAGATTCTTGCCTTGCCTCTTCCTGGCTTCTGGCAGGGGCAGATAATCCCTGGAGTTTGCAGGCTTGCAGTTTCTGCCTCTGTCCTCACATGGCTGTCTTCCCTGTGTGTGTGTGTGTCTCCCTGTGGTCTTCCTATAGGGACACCCTCATGGGATTTCAGGCCCATCCTGATTCAAAATGCTCTCATTTTTAACGTGATTAGATTTGCAAAGGCTCTATTTTCAAATAAGGTCATGGTCATGATCACAGATATCAGAGGCTAAGAGCTGAGCAAACTTTAGCGTGGACAATTCTATCTGCTACACTGAAGAAGTTTAAGAATACAGGCAGGCATTGCTTAATGACAGGGTGATGTTCTGAGAAGGGTGTCGCTGGGAAATGTTGTTGTTTTGTACACCACAAAGTGTGGTCTAACAAACCAAGATGACTGCACAATCCAGGCGACAGTCTCACGGAGCACTGTCGTTTGTGTGGTCCTTTGCTGAGTGCACAGCTGCAGATGTAGAGGGTGACAGACATGTCCCCGAACACCTGGCCCTGTCATGGGCCCATGGAGACTGGGGAGCCACTGGCAGCATCGGCTGTCCCCGACTTGCTCCCCTCTGCAGAGCAGCATCCAGCATCCTGGTGCAAAGCTGGGGCATCTCCTACTGCAGGGCAGGGCTCCTTCCCACCGGGAACGAGGACCGTGGGCCTCTCTCGACCCCTGCTGTCTTCCTGTGTCAGTCTCCATCTCTGCATCCCATTCAGTCCCTTTCACTGCCCAGAGATACAAGAAGAAGCCCTGAAGACAGGAGCTGCAGATCTGGTCCCAACAGCACCAGGGCTGCAATAGAAGAAGCAGAATCCAGCCCTCCAAGGAACAAACACCTGCTACCCTGCACTGTTTTGTTCAGAGCTCCAGGAAGCAGAGTGCCTTGGGATTTTGACCAAAGAATGGAAGTAATAAGCCCAGCTCCTCATTTCTGGCCCCTCCTCCCGGCCAGGAGAAGCCCCGTTGTCTCCTTCCTGGAATGTCGGGAATGGGCTCCTCGGGTCCAGGTCAGGCCGGGCTGCTTGCTGGCCCCCACGCCTGGGGAGCCCTCACTGCCTCTCTGCTAGCTGCTGCTGGTCTCCAGGGCCAAGGTGAAGATGTAAACACCACAAGGCCTCTGGAAACTGACTGGGCCCTCCTCCAAGGAGGAAGGGTTGCTCAGGGCCTGGCCAGGCTCCCAAGCCTCACATACAGCAGCGCTGAGCTCCGGCGTGCACCGTGTGGGGCGGGCCCCTGCATGACCTTCCGCTGCTTGTCTGCCCATCTGAGAGGACCATCGCATTCCAAACAGCGTTCCTCTGATAAAATTGGCTACACGCTGTAAACGTCAGCGAGCCAGGAACATTCTCCAGCGCAACAAGACTCTGATAAAGCAGAGCCATCCAGCTTGAAACACCCTCCCCAGAGCAGGCAAGGGAATTCCTGGGATGCCACGATGCTGGGCAACATGGCCGGGGTCCAGGGAAGGGGCAGAAGGGCCAGAGGAGACAATCCCATCATAGGCAGAGGGACCCGGATGGGGCCATCCTGTCACTCATCAGTCAACAGTATTTGTGGAGCACCTCCCAACCGCCAGGTCCTAACGGAGTCACTGGGAACACAGTGTCTCCATGTGACAGCAAAGCAGCCCTGACTTTCAAAAAGAAGTGACACCTGCCTCTCCTCGCACAGCGCAGGTTAGCAGCCAGGTGCAAGGTCCCACTTCTAATGCAGACCCTGCCACCCCACCCTTTACCCCTGGCCGCTCCTGCTCACCTCCCTTGCTCTGGGAGACAGTGTTTCATCTTCCTCCACCTCCCACTGGGCCCTTGTTATGGCTTGGATAATAGCTTGGGTGTTTCCCAAAGACCCATGGGTTACCAGGGCTTGATCCCCAGAGTCTTGTGTTAATAGAATAAGGATGGAAACTAGTCCAGTCACGATGTCTGAAGGGGTCCTTGCAAAGTGATTAGTCTGGAATAGGTGGTTAGGGTGGAGCCTAGGATGGACGCACGGAGGCTTCCTAAGGAGAGACACGCACGTGCAGGTGAAGTGTGCTCCCCTCCCTCTGCTCCCGGCTCACCGCGCGGTCCTCTCAGCCGTCCTCCGCCCTCATCAGATGCCGGTCAATGGGAGCTGCCCAGTCTTGCACCATGCAGCTTTCTCCCTGCTTAAGTAGCTCCTCTCAGGTGTTTCAGTCACGGGAGCGAAGAGCTGGAGGCCACAGGCCCCATGCTCTTGGTGCTCTGGCGAGCTTCCTGTGTGCAGCGTCTCCTCTTCCTGTCTCACTCGGTGTCACGCGGTGCCTTCCTGGCTCCTCACCTTCTCCATCGTTCTCTCTTTTCCTCTCCATTTCTGCCTTTTGTCTGAGCAGCGCGTCCCCGATCGTCCTCTCCCTCCCCTTTCTGTTTCTTCTCCTTCAGAGGCAGGGTACGCAGAGCTTCCTGCAGTTTCTCACGCTCGTGGAATACATTTTCACAGTCTCTGGTCTTTATCTTTAGAATCCGTTGAAGCATAGTTGTGCTTTTCTGTGCTGTCTGAATTTCTTGCAGGAGCATGTGTAACTAGTTGAAACTTTTTAGTAAAATGTTATGTCCCTGGGGAAAAGTGCACATGGAAGGTGCCAGCAACCTGCTGTGCAGAGCTCAGCCCCTCAGCACACCTGTGCACACACACCTCCCTCAGCACACCTGTGCACACACATCTCCCTCAGCACACCTGTGCACACACACCTCCCTCAGCATACCTGTGCACACACACCTCCCTCAGCATACCTGTGCACACACACCTCCCTCAGCACACCTGTGCACACACACCTCCCTCAGCATACCTGTGCACACACATCTCCCTCAGCACACCTGTGCACACACATCTCCCTCAGCACACCTGTGCACACACACCTCCCTCAGCACACCTGTGCACACACACCTCCCTCAGCACACCTGTGCACACACACCTCCCTCAGCATACCTGTGCACACACATCTCCCTCAGCACACCTGTGCACACACACCTCCCTCAGCACACCTGTGCACACACATCTCCCTCAGCACACCTGTGCACACACATCTCCGGCCGAAAGGTGCTCCAGTTCCCTCCCAGGCATTCTCCTCCACAAGGTCACCATGACCTGACTTCCTTCAGCACAGATGAGTGTTTTGTTGATAACATACAAAACCCTTGGCCTTGTCTTGTATGTATATGGAATGCTGCCATGCAAACCTTTTTGTGCCCAGCTCCTGCTGCTCCACAGTCTGACAGTGAGCTTCAGGCACACAGCTGCACGTCGTCCTCGATTCCTCACCCTGCTTGCTAGGCAGAGCCATTGTGGGCTACCCTGCAGTTTACTGGCCCTTCTGTCACCAGTGGGCATGGGAGTAGTTTCCGTTTGCAGTGATTACAGCAGCTGCTGTTAACGCTGGTGGATGTATCTTTTGGTATTACTTTATTACTTTATAATCAGGAAAGAATGAAAACTATTTCCACTTGGTAGCTATGTGGAATGTTTTTTTAAGATGTATTTATTTATTTGAAAGGCAGAGTTAGAGAGAGAGAGAATGAGAGAGAGAGAGAGAAAGAAAGAGCGAGATTCCATTCACTGGTTCATTCCCTAAATGTCTGAAATGGCTGGAGCTGGGCCAATCTGAAGCCAGGAGCCAGGAGCTTCATCCGGGTGCCCCACGTGGGTGGCAGGTGCCCAAGCACTTGGGCCATCCTCCACTGTTTTCTCAGGCTATTAGCAGGGAGTTGGATCAGAAGCACAGCAGCCCACACGGGATGCCAGCGCCACAGGCAGAGGCTTTGCATGCTATGCCACAGTGCAGGCTCCTGTGTGGGATGTTTTCATAAAGGGTTCTGGAGTGGGAGACAGAACATCTCAGTCCTTGCTCTAGCTTCTCTGTCTTCTAGTTCTAAAACCTTGGGCCAGGACAGGCATTTGGCATGGTGGTTAAGATGCTACTTGCATCCCATATCAAAATGCCAGGGTTTGACTCCCAGCTCCACTTCCAATTCCAGCTTCCTGCTAATACATACCCTGAAGGCAGCAGATGAGTGCAGGTGCTTGGGCCCTTGCCACCCACATGGGAGGCCCAGAGGGAGCTCCTGGCTCCTGGTTTTGACCTGGCCCAGTCCCAGCTGTTGCAGGTTTTTGAAGAATTTGAGAGAGAGAGAGTCTTCCATCTACTGGTTTGCTCTCCAAATGGCCATAATGGTCAGGGCTAGGCCAGGTAGAAGCTAGAAGCTAAGAGCCTGGAACTCCATCCAGGTCCCCACGTGGGTGCTGGGAGCCCAAGAACTTGGGCCATCTTCCATTGCCTTCCATTGGAACTGGTGTTCTGATATGGATTGCTGGTGTTGCAAGTAGCTGCTTAGCCTTTTGTGTCACAACACTACCCCTTTATTGTGTTTAAAAATGTAGAACCTGTGGCTTTCATTAGAAAAAAGTCTCCCTAATCCCTGACACACCTTGAGCAACAAGAGGAAGCCTCAACATTTCTGTCTCCAAAGGTCTACGCTTCATGAGCAGGATGGATATGTGGCCTGTGCCATCCTTGGCCCCTTCCACGTGGCTCTTGGCTCACAGTAGTTGGGGGATCCTAGTCTAGACAAGCCACAGAAAGAACACTAACCGGGTTGTAAGGGACCTCAGGGGCAGGCCCAGGTGGCTTGAGGGGAGGGACATCCCCAGAGCAGACACAGATGGCCAGGATAGCATCTGTCTTCAGACACCAGCCCACTGCCCTGTCTACTACCCTACACCATCCCCCGGTAGGGAGAGGACCCAGCCAGAGGGTGGGCCAGGACAGGTGTGCTGACCATCCGAGCCAATCTAAGGCTCTCGGTCTCCGCCAGCATGGGGTCATTTGCGGGTTTACGGAAGCTGCTGCCGCCCACACACAGGTGAAGGCAGGCTGGGTCCTCGCCAAGTTCTTCCTCCCCATTCATCCAAAACAAGCTGTGAAGCTCGGGCCCTGAAGGGCACTGACTGCTCAGGATTTCCACAAGGGGAGCCCCCAGCAGCTTCCTCCCGGGCTTGCGCAGCTGCGCTCAGTGCTGTAGGCTGCAAAGCTACGGCTCCCTGGCCCGGATCCTCCCCTCGGGGTGGGAAGACAAGTGTGGCCCAAAGGATAGCAGGCCACTGGGGGAAGGAGCTTGAGGAGGAGGGCTGTGAGGAGACACGGGAACGGATGGGAGCCTTGAAAACCAGACACGACACTGCTGATTCTCAACCCTGGCTGGACAGAATGGCCAGTCCTGCCCGGCACCTGCCCGTAGCTCAGAATCTCAAATCCTGAGCGTCAATTTGCTCTGATAGCTCCCGGCTGGTGCTAATGTGCAGCCGGGGTTGGAAACCACTGCCTTAACCTAACACAGTCAGAAACAGATGTCAAGTTAGCTTCCGGCCGCAGAGGCACGCGCCCAAAGCAGCTGCGTGAGAAACATCGGTTGAGCACCTGCCCTGTGCAGAGGGACGGTGCTAAGCTCCAGGTATCCACACATGAGGGAGCCTCACCCAGTCCCTGCCCCTGACCAGCCAACAGAGCGAGAACCCAGTACTCGAAGACGCGGAGGTGCGCTTTCTCAGGCGACGTTACAGCTTTTCCTGCAGGACGTTAGGCGCTTCCCAAGCACACACAGCAGCAGCAGGACGTTCTGAGTGGAAGAAGGGCTGAGCCAGGGCCGAGTTCTGCGGGACACAACAGAGGGAGCATCGAGGGAGCAGGCCGGACAGAGGCACAGACAAACGCCAAGGCCCCGCAGTCTATCCAGCTCTCGGCATTTGCAAAACGAGGCAGGCAGGGCCAACTGGAGGGGAGGGAGGGGCAGAGACACCAGTGAGGAGCCCACTGCAGTGATTCAGACATGACAGGGCCACCGCCTGGACCAAGGAACTGACAGTGAGGACGAGGGTGGGGCAACCCAAGATACTGCCCAGAAGACAGTGCTGCCTCCTCACAGAAGGGCGGGGTGGGGGGGAGGAGAGGTGGCGGCGGGGAGACCGGGAGGGAGAGGGGCAGGCTGAGACGGACGACCCCACTTCTAGGTGACTAATTTGAGTCAGTAGGGTAACAGCACCATGAAATTAGCAAAGATGGGGACACTGGGGTGCATTCCTGAAATTTCACGAGACTCCAAGATGCCCAAGTGAAGGTGGGTCCGAGGGCCAGCTGGAGGGAAGAAGTTGGAGGGGACACACAAGGAGAGAAAGGGAACACGCAGCCATTGGGCAGCAGAGGGAAAGGCAGCGGCGCGGCGCCTGGCAGGGCAGGCCCAGGTCGGGTTGCCACTGTGGGGCTGGAGACCTGTGTGCGGCTGGAGACGGGAGGAAGACGGGAAACCGGGGAGTGGAGGAGCTGGCTCTCTGAGGCACAAAAGCCCACAAAGCAGGAGAGCTGGCCTTTGGCGCGGACGGCGTTCTTAGTGGAGAGGTGATGTGTGAGAAGGCGCGTCCCCGAGGCCTGGGCTCTTTCTAGAGAGCACGGACCCAGCTCCTCCACAGCAGGGCTCGGCACGGGGCGCAGCAGCGGGCCAGCGAGGACGTCATTCAGGCTGGCGGCTGCGCGGTCTCTGCCCCGAGAGCTACTGTACTCTGCTGTTGGAGCTTGAAGCAGCCACACACAACACATTCACAAAAGGGCGGTGTCCCAAGAAAGCATTATTTTCAAAAACAAAGGGTTCAAAAGGTTAATTGTATGTTATTTGAACTTCACCTTAAATAAAACTCAAACAAAAACAGACTGTTGCTTTTGATTTGGCCCACAGGGCTACCTCACATAAGGTGTAATAAATATTCTGATTTCATTTTTAAGAGTTGACCATGAACTACAGGGCCCCAAGCTGCAGAGGAGTGCTAAGACCAGGGAGTCCAGAAACCTGAGGAGTGGGACTGGTAGGAGGGCGGAAGGCGAGGGAAGAAGCAGTTAGTAGCATGAAGAAACTGTGTGTATCCAGGTCTCTGGAAAAATGGACCCCACATGTGCAGACAAGTGCATGCACACCTGCACAGTCAGGTGGGGCACACCCGAAGGAACCGCTCTGCACAGCCTGACCTTGGCTCATCAACATGACCCGTGAAGAAGTGCTTCACCACCGTGTGGTGTGTTGGACCCCTGCACAGACCAGCAGCCTCACCAGTGCCGAGCACAAGGTGCCCCGGCCTAGGGACACTGCTGCCCATCACAGAGCCCGGAGCTGATGCACACAGCTGGTCTCAGACTTGGGGTGGCCCAAGACTTTCCCACTGGTGCTTCTCAAACACTAGAGATCCACCTGGAGGAGGGGACGCTAAAGCTGCACAGTCCTAGGCCCTACCCTAGAGAACGGCCTGGGAATCTGCATTTTTGGCAAACGCCCACGGTGACTTCTCCATCAGAAATCAGGGTTTACTCCCTCACCTTCAAACGCAGCTGTATCCTGGAGCCATGGAACTGCAGTCATAGAGTAGGGGCCACGTCTATCCCTTATGCTCCCTCCTCACTGCCCACGAGGAAAAGATCATCGGAGGTTGGGTGTCTTGGGGTAACGCAGCTTTTCCATTTATCCAGCAAACCACCCATCCAGAGAAGAGCTGATCCAGTATCCAACAGCCAAAATGAAAACCCAGTGGAGAATTCTGCTTCTCAGGACACTCTGCTCGACTCACTCAGATGCAGTGCGTTCCAAGCCCGGTCTCCTCCCTCCCTGGCCCTCTGAGACATCCAGGCCCACTGCATCCTAAATCGAACAGCAAACTCGGCGGCAGGCCCGTGGGGAAGCAGTTACTGTGGTCTAGTGTCACAGTTCCTGATCAAGTGAGCAAGATCACTGTGCACAGTGAGTAAACACCAGGGGCTGGAGTGAATCCCTGATGGGTGCCATGGGCCGACGGCGCACAGCAGAAATACCTAGCACTAAGCACCGGGGTGATTCTGACTGAAGATGCGGCTCTGCTCCTGCAGGTCTTTCACAGACTGTGAATATGTGATGTCACTAATGACGCACGTGTGCACAGGCACACATGCAACTGCCCAAATTTATATCTAAACAAACGCGATTCCTTCAAAACCAGCACCTTGGGAGGCCTGACATAATTATTCTAGTGACACTCTCAGGTCTCAACATGTGTGTTGGGATCTCACCTTTGGAATGTGCTCAAGTAAGTTTACTAAGTCGTATCTCATTTTTGACCCAACGAAGATGATTTACTTTATTTTTTAAAAAAAGATTTATTTATTTATTTGAAAGGCAGAGTTACAGAAAGGGAGGGAGAGACAGAGGGAGATCTTCCATCTGCTGGCTCACTCCCCAAATGGCCACAATGGCCAGGACTGGGACAGGCTGTAGCCAGGAGCCAGGAACTTCTTCTGGGTCTCCCACTGGGGTGGCAGGGCCCCAAGCACTCAGGTCATCCTTTGCTGCTTTCCCAGGCACATTAGCAGGGAGGTGGGCTGGAAGTAGAACAGCCAGGACTCAAACTGGTGCCCAAATGGGATGCCAGCATTGCAGGTGGCATCTTAACCTGCAGTGCCACAGCACCGGCGCCAAGCAGACCATTTAGCATGACCCGTGCCTACTCCCATGCTTGGTTCCACACTATTTCTGGTACTTCTTGAAATCAAATGGACTCCCAAGGGATAAAGGCTTACCATTCATTAGAATAGTCAAACGTCCTGAAGAAAGTTCTGAAAATGGAATCCTGGGCATGATTTGAAGAATGGCAGAATCACTGGCTTGAGTGATTGACACAGGGCTCTGAGTTTTGAAGGCTTGAAGCTACTCAGAACAGATCAGGAGACGCACTCCCTTGCCACCAGTGAGTGCACCTGCTCTCATCCTGCACCACAGAGATGGGGCCCGGGCAGGTGGCACCAAAGCTGGCTCCTCCTCCTCCTGGGCACGTTCCATCACGTAGACTCTGGGTCTACTTCTGGCCAACTGAATGCAGGAGGGGCGTCGTAGCCTTTCTGTCCTGGTCCCGGGAACCTCCCTGGGGTCCTCCCTGTGTCCCGGTTTCTCCCCTCTCACTGGGTGCTGAGAATCCAGAGAACGACCTGAGGGCGTGGAGGATGTTGAATCAGTGGTCCCTGGAGAGCATAAAGCCGAGCTCCCAGACGTAACCTGAGCCTGAAGCAAAGCTCAGTGTCAATCACTGAGCCTGGGGCACCTGCTGCCACAGCACTGTCACCCTAGCACAGCTACAGGGAGCTGCCCACGTGAGCCGCACGCTGGCTAGATATCGGCCCTGCCATTCGGGGGCTCTGCCCTGGTGACTGCCAGTTTGGGTTCATATTTGAAACTAGGGATGCGTTCCATCTTCAGGCTCTGGATGCATATGGTACCTGCCACTGCTCCCAGATCCGCACTGAGACCTCCCGCTGGCTTCTGGGGGTGACTGCTGGTCCTCTGAGACGCTGGCTGCTCCCAGGGCATTCAAAAGCCCATCTGGCTGGTGCGTCCCACGTGGCTGACCTTCTAAGCCAGGGCTCACATGTGGCGAGTCCAGCTCTTTGAACATAGTGCCCCTCTAACAGCAGTTTTCCTTTTTATAACAAAACCAACCATTATTTTGCACATTCCCATTCAGAGACACGCTCTGCCTGTTTAGTGGGTGCCATAGCCCTCCCCTCGGCAAATGGCGGTGAGTGGGCACCGTTCTCCACGGGCCAGCCCATCAGAGCTGGGCGCCAGCCTAGAGACTGTCGCACGGGTGGCACTCCCAGGAGCACGGGGGGGACCCTGGTGCAGCGGGGCTTTTCTTGCCACCTGCTTTGCCTTTTACATGAACGGGACCTTCCTCCCAAGAGGAGGGCCAGGGGCTGAAGCCCCTAGCTGCTGCCTCAGCTGACAAGCCGGCATCCCTGCCTGCTGGCATCCCCACAGCCTGGCCTTCCTCTGGGGCATCCGGGTGGACCTGGGTGGGGGGGTAAGTCACAGCAGGAAGTGCCTTATTTGTTCTAGAATAAGCCTCGGCTCAAAAGAACTGGAGAGCAGGGGCTAGTGTTTGGGAAAAATCCCCAAGGCCTTGTAAAGAGCGGTGTGTGTACAGAGGAAGGGCCCCAGGAAGTGGCCGATGACTGACGGCCACGGCGGGTAGGCTGGCAGGTGGGGGCAGAGCTGAGGCAGCAGTCGGGCAGCTCTGTCGGTCGCCCTGGCTGGGGCTCAGTCACACAGCAGGCTTCCCGCGGCTGGCTTGTGTCCCGCTGTGCCTGCATCACAAGGCCCAGCATGGCCTCCCAGAGCAGCAGGGACCAAGAAGCACCGAGGATTCCGCTGTTTCCTCCGAGTCATCCGCAACACGTGCCGCAGAAGCAGTGGTGGGGGAAGGAGGACACCCCCACATCATCTGCCCAGCCCAGGGAGGACTCCCAGCTCCCTGCTGCAGGTAACCTAATCCCCGTTCCACAGAGGAGGAGATCAAGGCTGAGAGGGGTTCTGAAGTCCGCCGGGGTCACAAAGCTAACAAATGGCAGAGTCAGGGTTCAAACAGATTTTCTTCCCCAAATCTGAGGACCCTGCAACTCTAACCAAACTCCCTCTCAGGTGAGGCCAACTGAAAGCAGAAGGTAGAAGAGCTGTGAGGCTGAAGGTCAGCCTTCTCCTGTGTGGGGCCTTCTGTCTTTGTTTACCTCATTCCCTTGGTTCAGAGCCTTTTCAAATTCTCTCACCAACCCAGTTCCAAACCTGCCTCCTCCAAGAAGTCCCCTGGATTTCTTCCACATACAACGTCTCCTTGGCACTCATGTCTGCATCTTGGCCAGGCTGCTTGGCTGTGAGCTGTGCTCCCCCTGCTGCGTTCTTAACTCTCCAGCCACTCCCTGCGTGCAGCTCCATGGTCCTGCTCAGAGCTCAGCCCAGGTCACATGCAGTAGGTGGTATGATGGCCCTCCAGGGACTGCCGGGTGCTGGTCCCAGGAGCCCGGGAATGTGTGGCTTGCTTCGCGATGGGAACGGCACAGGTGTGATTAAACCTGGGCTCTTGGCACAGGGAGCACTGGCCGGGCTTCCAGGTGGACCCTGTCTCCTCCCAGGGTCCTAAGAGGCAGAGCGTGTATCAGTGCTGATGCTAGCTTCAGGGTGGACGGGGCCATGAGAGGGAAGAGGAGCAGCCTCTAGTAACTGGAAAAAGCAAGGACAGGGCTCTCCCCACCCCCAGAGCCTCCCAAAGAAACGCAGCCCTGGACGCACTGTGGCTCCCTGACCTCTGAGGGCGAGAGCACACGTGTGATTTGTCTGAAGCCCCGGAATGCGTGCCAGCTTGTTACAGCAGTGAGAGGGTCACTCATCAGGACCGCCCGTTCCTCAGTCTCCTCCCTATCTCCAGGCCGCTGCTAGCACAGCGGGTGCTCTGTGCTCCGGGCAGAAGCTCAAGTGACTGGCCCTGCCCTTCCACCTGCCTGTCTCGTCTCAGCTGTGGGGTGCCCTCCACGCAGAGACAGCCAGGGAAACAGGACATCTGAAATGGATTTTCCCTGAGCCTGGATCGCATCAGTTTATTCTCTAAACAAAGCCCTATACGATTGTGAGGCTGGCTTTAAACAAAAAGATTTATATATTTGAAAGGCAGAGTGACACACAGGGAGAGGGACAGAAAGAGAGAGAAGTTTCATCTACTGGGTCATTCCCCCAGTGGCCACAATAGCCAGGTCTTGGGCCAGGCCAAAGCCGGGAGCCAGGAACTCCATCCTCTTCTCCTGTAAGGGTGGCTTGGGCCATCTTCCACTGCCGTCCCAGGGCATCAGCAGAGAGCTGGGTCAAATGTGGAGCAGCTGGGACTTGAACCTGCGCTCCCACATGGAATGCTGCTGTTTGAAGTGGGAGCTTAAGCCACCACACCACAATGCTGGCCCCGTGCGGGCAGGTTTTGAAGATCATTTTCATGGCACAGGACTTGACCCCAGACTACCTTGCCAGGACCTCCCTTGATTCAAGCTGCACTGTCGCTCCCCGTCTTCGTGGAGGAATGACACAGGACCCTGCGTTGTTCTTTTGTCTGCTCGGCCCTCCCCGGGTTTGCTGCTGGTTCTTCCCGGGTTGGCTGCCGTCCCTCCACCTCCGTGGAGGGGTGGGCCCCCTGCCACCTTCCCCACTTCCGCAGGGGAGCAGCACACCGCCGGCCGGCTCTCTCGGGGGCTGCACAGGTGTTCCTTCAGCTAGATGTTCCCCCTTAGATGTTCCTCGTGCATCTTGTCTCTCTCCTCCTTTATAGTCCTCCTCCGCCAATCCCAATTCGGCTGCCCACACGCCGAGTACGCTGCTCTCCTCCAATCAGGAGCAGGATCAGCTCCTGGAGGTCATCACTCAAGTTGGCAAGAGGCAGCTGCGTAGAAGCTGTTTTCTCCTCTCCCAGCGCCATATTGTGGGAGAGCAGATGCATAGAATAAGTCTTAATTCCAGTAACTCAGTCCAGTCCGGCTTGCTCCCCACACTGCACCACCCACTTGTGCTCCTGCAACCCTGAGTTATCTGTTAGTTCCCACTCGCTTCTATCTCCTTGTCCTTGATCTCACTGTCCACCCGTTTGGAAAGCCCTGACCCCCACCTCTGTCCACTAGCTGCTTGGGTGCAGCTTATTATCCCCACCTCCAGGGAGACCTCCCTGTCCACTGCGTCTGCCTCTGTCACTGCTCTCATGTCCTGACGGTCTCCTCACTGGCCCCCTGCCCTCAGGGAGGCAGAAACTACCGCCCAAGCTCTGCCCTCTGGAATAGGCAAAGGGCCTGCTTCTGCCTCCCTGCCGTCATCCTGTACTTGCTCCTCCTGGGAGGGAAGAGGCCAATGTGATTGGCCACAGCTTGGCCACGTTCATGGGTGGGCAGGGCTCTGCGTTGAAAAGTAATGTGCAGTCACCAATCTCTGCCTCTGTTCCTGGATGCTGGTCAGTCTCTTGCTTGGTTTCATCATTCACAGAGATGAGATGGGGAAGTGGATTCTTCAACTCAAGAGGAAGAAATCCTGACAGGACAGACCTCACTCCAACCTTCAGCAGAGAGCTGGCCTGGAAGAGGGGCAACCGGGACAGAATCCGGCTCCCCGACCGGGACTAGAACCCGGTCTGCCGGCGCTGCAAGGCGGAGGATTAGCCTAGTGAGCCGCGGCGCCAGCCTAGTGCTATGGTTTTTAGAGTGGGCTACTTTTTCAGCTTCCGATGCAGAATTCAAAAAAGCAAAAAGCAGATTCAGTAAAGCCTTCTGTGTCGCCTGAAAAATAGTCCCCCAAAGACATGCACATCCTGTCACTGGAGCCTGTGAATGCTTATTTCTTCACTTGGCAAACACTTTGCAGGTTGATTAGATTGGATCTTGAGCTGCCCAGTGACACTGATGGAAAACTTCTGGCCTCCAGAACTGTGACAATAAACGTCCGTTGTTTTGGAGCTGCCTGCTTTGTGTACTCCGTGCCAGCAGCCACAGGAAGCTGGTGCAGCTTCTTCTTTAAAAGGGCCTCCAGTGATCACTGAACTCAGCCCCTCGGAACTATCGCCCGCCTTGGTGCGGCGTTTCTCTTCCCCACACACAGCCCACTGCTAAGTCAAAGTCTGCTTTCTTTAAGCTGGTTCCGGTGACGCTCAGAAATCTGGCACTTCCCCGAGTGCAGATGTCATGGACAGCCAGCATAAATGAGATCGCACCTCCCAGAGAGAACGAAAGACCTGCTTTGAGCCCCTCCCACCCAACAGGTCAGTGTTTCTCAGAAGGCGGTCCAAGGACCACTTGCTAGAATCACCTGAGGCATTTGTTAAAGATGTGAAGTCCAGGAAGCCCCTCCCATTTTACCAGACAACAAAGCCTAAGGGTGAGGTACAGAAACCCACACTTTAAAAAATTATTTATTAGCCAGCGCCGCGGCTCACTAGGCTAATCCTCCGCCTAGCGGCGCCAGCACACCAGGTTCTAGTCCCGGTCGGGGCGCCGGATTCTGTCCCGGTTGCCCCTCTTCCAGGCCAGCCCTCTGCTGTGGCCAGGGAGTGCAGTGGAGGATGGCCCAGGTGCTTGGGCCCTGCACCCCATGGGAGACCAGGAAAAGCACCTGGCTCCTGGCTCCTGCCATCGGATCAGCGCGGTGCGCCGGCCATTGGAGGGTGAACCAACGGCAAAGGAAGACCTTTCTCTCTGTCTCTCTCTCACTGTCCACTCTGCCTGTCAAAAATAAAAATAAAAAAAATTATTTATTAATTTGGGAGAGAGGAAGGGAGGGATGGATGGAGGGATGGTGGGGAGGAGGGAGGGAGGAAGGGACAAAAGCAGGGAAGGAAGGAGAGAGAGATCCCATCTGCAGGTCACTCCCCAGATGCTTACAAATACTTGTGTTGGGCCAGGCCTGAAGCTGGGAGCCGGGAATTCAGTACAGGTCTCCCATGTGATGGCAGGAACTACCTGAGCCATCACCCCTGCCTCCCAAGGTCTGCATTAGCAGGAAGCTGGACCCAGGAGCTGGAGCCAGGTATAGAGCCCAGGTCCTCTGACATGGAACATGAGCCTCATGTGTCAACCAGCAGGTTAAGTGCCCTCCCCAGTCTGCCCTCTGAAAAAGCACTGTGACTCTTGGCTCACTGACTAATGAGGCAGTCTACTACAGAAGAAAGAGCCACAGTGACTCAACAATGCTTCCCTCCATAGCTCAGGGGTAAAATCACTGACCCTGGCTCAGGTACCAAACTTACCTAAAAGCAACCATAGCCATGGTCTCCTCCCCAGGACCCTCCCAGGCTTGACCTGCTCTAAGCCCCTTCCACCCACGGGCGCTTGTGACCCACGCCATGCTGATCTCACGGAGGAACCAGGTGAGTCCTGTCTCCTCTGTGCTGTTCATGCACCAAAGTGGCGGTGAAGGTGCCCAGGGAGTCAGAGCCCACGGGCACCTTGGAGACAGGAGTCGCCGCTGGGCAGTTCACGGTAAATTCCCTTTTTAATTACAAAGACCTGACAAATACAAGTACCGTCTGACCCTGCAGTTCCACACCTGGGGACCTACCCTGAAGATAATCTTTATACCCGTACAAGTGTACAGGATGATGAACTGCAGAACCGAGTGCAGTAGCAAAAGACTGGAATGAATCCAAATGCCCACCACTGTGGAACGAGTGGACTAACTCACAGCTCATCGCACAACTGGAAGACGATGAGGACACTGTATGTGTCTGCTATGGAGAGATCTCCAAGCTAGATCTTTAAGGGAGAAAAGCAAGGTGCAGAACACACGTTTAAGTGACCAGCACCCACACTCCTGTGTGACTGTACACTCAAAAGGACAACTGGAAGTGTGCATGAGAGCATGGCTGCCTTCGGCCAGGGTAGAAACTGAGCAGAAGGAAAGTAGATGGGAGGAAGACTTCGTTCTATCCATGAGTATACTTTGGGGCTTGGAACCATGGACATGGATGCTGTATTAAATCAATAATTTAATTTAATTAAAAATAAGCATTTATTGTGGCCCTCAGAAGCAGTGAGATGTGGTTCTCCACACTGGCGGGCTTGGTGTCCAGGTGGAGCTCTTCCTAACATTACCTGGGCTAGGCGTGCGGCTCCCGACCAGCATGCAGATTTCCATTGTCCAAAGCAGCAGCGGGAGGAGAAGCAGCTCCACAAAAGGCCCAGGGCTTCGGTCCACTGGGTACAGGTCAGCTCCAAGACGGGAGGGTCTCAGCGCTGCTTCTAGTACTGAGGCATCAGCTGTTCACGGCTCACGGAGGAGGAGTGGTGGTAGCGATCCCGAGAGGCGAAGTCTGCATTCTCCTGAGTGAGCTGAGTCATTGCCATGTCAACCCTGGCCGGGGAAGGCGCCAAGATGATCTGCTCCCGGGGGGACCGCCAGCTCCTTTAGCGAGAGAGACCCAGAGGATGGTAAGAAGGGAAGAGCAAGTGGGGCCCGAGGGAGATGAGTCTACTCTGTTCTGGACGGAGAGAGGACCTGCAGAACATCCCCTGGGCTAACATTCAACATGGGCCGAAGGGTTCCATTGTGACTGCTGAATGCTGTGTGTACAACAGTTTCTGCACTCAAAGTGCAAGGGTCTTCAAAAAGCTCATGGAAGATGTGTATTATGAAAAACTAAATGGACTGCAACTCTTGGTGTCAAAATAAGCCTCTATTTTAATGCCATTTCCCACGAACTTTATGAAATATTTTCACATACTTTAAAATAAGGAGAGTGATATTTACCCTTCCTAAGTAGAAAACCATAAAGCAGTACACACTTTGAAGGAGGAAACCTACCAAGACCCTTTTGCCTTCCAAATGGCGTCATTTTGGGGGCTCTGTAGCTTTTCTTTGCCTTTCTTGTAGCTTTTCTTTTTGTCAAATGAAGTAACAAGCGAGAAGAGTAAAAACAGAAACCCTCTCCTAACTCATGGAAAGAAAGCTGGACGAGGCATGCTTCCCAGAGCCAAGGTCATCTAGCAGGGCGGCAAAGTGGCAAACTGCAAAGGTTCTGGAGAAAAAGGTAGCCTCCAGGCCAACAGCCAGCCCCAGTGGTGCTCTGCACCCTGGTGCAGCTGGAGTAAACTGGGAACGCGCTGCAGGCAGAATGGAGTGAGCGAAGCTCAGACAGGCGGTCAGGGCAGCCACGGAAGACAGAGCCAGCCACAGCTCCGGCCCCAAGCCGCTTGGCGGCCTCAGGAGACCTCCTGACCTCCTCGTGCCTCTGTTTCCTCATCCTCCCACCTCCTTTCCAGTTCCAGCGTCTGTGGGAGGTCCTCAAGCCATGAGTTATGCAGGAGTTCCCTCTTAAAAAAAGTTTGCTCTCAAAGAAATGTGCACGTTACTAGTGGTAAGGTTCAACTGTTCGAATAAGCAACAGATTCGAGAGCTGTAAAAAGCTAGAAACTTAATTTCATAAATCGGAGGAATTTAAGCAGAAGGCTTCAGCTGACACTGGCAAAATGCCACACTATTGAAGTTCAGCTCACATGGTAAAGGCACTGCAGCCATCTGTTGAGAATTTATTTAAATTACATAGGTTGAAGGTTTCTGAGAACTTAGTTTCTTTTTTAAAAAAGATTTACTTTATTGATTTGTAAGTCAGAATCAGAGAGAGGGAGGGAGAGAGGGAGAGAGATACTTCCATCTGCTGGTTCACTCTCCAAATGGCCGCAACAGCCGGAGCTGGGCCGATCTGAAGCCAGGAGCCAGGAGCTTCTTCCGGGTCTCCCACACTTGGGCCATCATCCACTCCTCTCACAGGTACATTAGCAGGGAGCCAGATCAGAATTGGACCACATGGCGTTCATATAGGATGTTGGCACCTCAGGTGGTGGCTTAACCCACTACACCACAGTGCTGGCCCCGAGAACTTAGTTTCTTATACAAAGGGTGAAGTTTCAGAAAGCAAGGTTAAGGGGTGGGTGTGTGGCACAGTGGTTAAGATGCTGCTTGGAGGGGCTGGCGCTGTGGTGTAATAGGTTAAGCCTCCACCTGTAGCACCATATGGGTGCCAGTTTGAGTCCCAGCTTCTCCACTTCTGATGCAGCTCCCTGCTTATGGCCTGGAAAGCAGCAGAAGATGGTCCAAGTGCTTGGGCTCCTACACCTACAGGGGAGCCCTGGAAGAAGCTCCTGGCTTTAGATCGGCTCAGTTCCAGCCATGTGGCCATTTGGGGAATAAACCAGTGGACAGAAGATCTTCTCTCTGTCTCTCCCTCTCTCTGTCAGTAACTCTCAAAAATAAATCTTTAAAAAAAAAAAAAAAAAAAAAGATGCTGCTTGGGATGACCAAAATCCCATAGGGGAGTGCCTGACTGAGTTCTGTGCCCTCTGCCTCCAGTTCCAGCATCCTGCTGGTGAGCAGCCCGGGGGACAGTAGAAGATGGCTCAAGGGCTTAGGTCCTTGCCACCCTCACGGGAGACCCAGACTGAATTCCAGGCTCCTGGGTTTAGCCTGGTGCAGCCCTGGCTGTTGTAGGCATTTGGGGAGTGAACCAGGAGATGGCAAATCTCTCTTTATCCATCTCTCTGTCTTTCAAACAGAATGAAGATAAATTTTAAAAATTTAAGTAAGGTTAGAAAGGGCAAAAATGCCAAACCAAATAAGTATTTTTGCCAGTGCTTTATCTTTTCTTTATTTTTTTTTTTAGATGAAACCACCACATTCTTTTGAATTGGGAGTAATAATGTTTTACTCTCTAGTCTAGAATGGCTTAGGAACCCGTATGTGGACAGTTGCTATGGCTCCAGGAAAGGAAGCCTTCTCAAGGTCAGAGCGAGCACCACGTTGCTGCAGATGTAACAGGAAGTAACTCAGCCAAATGCGTTTGGGCAGAGGACATTTGGTTTTGAAGGACATATGGGGCTGCAATGAGGGGAGAGTTCAAAACTACAGAATAAAGAACACGGCTACCCAGTTTTTATTTTAAAATGAATCACCATCCTTAAGCACCACCACAAAACGTCACCAGTGACGACCCACTGAGCCGGACACTGTGCTAGGACTGGTGTGGACTGCGTTCTATTCAGCCACTGACTGTTCTCTTCCAAAAGTCATCTCTTCTTTTCACAGCACTGCAGTGACCTCGGAGGGGAAGCCCCAGGACTCCAGGGTGTAACACAGAGAGTGGCCCCTTCCCAAGGTCACTGTTTGGCTTTAAACCAGAAGTGACTGAAAATGTTCTTGTTAATCAGACAAGGACAGATATTATCACCCACACATGGCTTGCAGCTCCAAACTCTGTAGGCAGGGTCTACACAGAGTCTATTTTCGCTTAGACCCTACTTTCTCTCAGGTTATAAAGGATAAGAGATCAATACTGGTGTGCTGTGACCTGAGTTACCCAACCTGGTGCCTTGAGTATCTGAAAGACAGAGGTCACCTCACCTTTACTGAAGCTCCACGTGGGACATGTGCCCAGCCAGCCCCAGCAGGTGACAGGGAGCGTTCCCCACACACTCCAGCCTCTGTCCCTGGGCCCCAGTTCTCAGATTCTGCAGTCCCTGGTCCCTTTTTGTCAATACCCCAAGCTCCAACTTGCAGCAACTTGAATCAATTGGTGGTTCTTGCAAAGAGCTGTCTTGAAAAGGATTCTGGGTAATGGACGGTTAGTGTTTGGCAGGCCTGGGGTTTGGGAAGATGAATGGTTCTGGATGGCGATGTTGGTCACAGCACAACACAAATGTACTGAACACCATCGAGCCATCAACTTTTAAGTGGTTATGATGGCGAATTTTATGTGTGTTTTACCACAGCAAAAATATGAGGGAAAATAAAAGGTTCTGCACTTACATCTGGGACCAATGGAAAAGGGTCCCAAGATCCATTAGCAATGTCTGGGTGTGGGAGTTGGGAAACACTGGCAAGTGCATCCAGAGTTTCAAAAACAACCAACAGAATGAAACCAAATAAACACTGGGTGGGGTTCTGCCTGGATTTTCCCAGCCTGCAGCCTTGGCTGCAGACACGGAAAGGAGACAGAGGTTAGGGGACATTCTCCAGGATCTCAAGGACTTCAGAGGTGAGGAAGCACTGCAGGAGGAAAGACACGGGGGCGCCTGTGAAACCTCTCCTGTCTGAGGCCTTCTGCTTCTCAGACAGGTGCATTCCCTTGCCCCATGCATCTGAACACAGAGGGTCTCTGCCGGACTTCTGCACTTGGCCTCTGTGCTCTCAGCAAGATGGTCACGTCCACCAGCTCTGAGGCGCCCTGGCTTCACACTTCCTCTGGGCTTCGATCTTGTGCATGCAGTGTACAGATGCTGCTGTGAATGCACTGAGAGCTGCTGCCTCCCTCGCTCTCACCATCGGACTCTGATGCAGCCTCTCTGCGTCATGACTGAGGGTCAGAGGGCAGAGGGCATGAGCTTCTGAAGGCCTGAAGCAGGGGGCCAGGGTGTGGTGGTGGAGGGGGAAGGAGGAACAAAACCTGAGTCTCCTGCACGTTCTCAACTGCCAGCTTCCCACACAATTCCGGCCCAAACCCAGCTAGAAATGGGATATCCTTGGTGCCTCCCAGGATTCTGGGACAGTCATTCATCCTGGTAGCAACCCCCAGTGAGCACAAACCTGTAGGAGGGGATCAGAAGAGACCTCATCCATCGGAAAAAGCTGAAGTTGGAAGCTGATCCTGGAAGAAAGACATTTATATGTTTATGATGGGGGCCGGTGCTGCAGTGAAACCAGTAAAGCCGCCTGTAGTGCCGGCATCCCATATGGGTGCCAGTTGGAGTCCGGGCTCCTTCACTTCTGGTCTAGCTCTCTGCTATGGCCTGGGAAAGCAGCAGCAGATGGCCCAAGTCCTTGGGCCCCTGCACCCACGTGGGAGACTGGAAGAAGCTCCTGGCTCCTGATCGACCCAGCTCTGGCTATTGCAGCCATTTGGGGAGTGAACCAGTGGATGGGAGACTTCTCTTTCTTTCTGCCTCTCTGTAAATAAATAAATAAATAAATAAATGTTTATAAAGGCATGGGCATCTAGAATCCTAGGTTTCATGCTGTTTTTCCTTTATTAGTTTTTTTTGAGAAGCAGAGAGAGAGAAAAAGATACACAAGACTGCTCCCATCCACTGGTTCACTCCCTTAAATGCCTGCAGTAGGGAGCCAGGAACTCCATCCAGGTCTTGCACAAAAGTGGCAAGGACTCAACTACTCAAGCCATCACCTCTGTCTCCCAAGGTTTACATTGGCAGGAAGCTGGAATCAGGAGCTGCAGCCACACATCAAACCCTGGCATGCCAATGCAGTATGCAGGCATCTTAGGAGGCCAAACACCTGCCCCACAATTCAGTTTGCATAGTGAATGGACACCCCCAACACACATTCACAGAACCAGCACAATTTTTTTTTTCCTTTTTAAGTCTAACTAAATAATATAATACTCCCTGAGAGCAGTCCATTAAGGACTTTGTACCATGTGTAGTCTCCAAAACAGTATCTCTAAGGACCGGTGTTGCGGCATAGTTGGTTAAGCCGCCTCCTGCAACACCAGCAATCCATGTAAGCACCAGTCTGAGTCTTGGTTGTTCTGCTTCCCATCCATCTTCCTGTTAATGTGCCTGGGAAAGCAGAAGAAGATGGGTCCCTGCCAGCGCCATGTAATTCCAGGCTCTTGGCTCTTGGCTTCCATGTGGCGCAGTCCTTTTGGGGAATGAACCAATGGTTGGAAGATCTCTCTCTCTCTCTCTCTCTCTCTCTCTCTCCCACCCTCCCTCCCTCCCTCCCTCTCAATCTGTAACTCTGCCTTTCAAATAAACACAGAATTTTTTAAAAATATATCTCTAAACTCCTAAGTCCCAAGAAAGAAACTGGATAAAGTGCTATGAGGAAAAAGGTAGGAGACTTTCTAATTTCAATCTTATGAATTAAAAAATAAATTTGATAGCATTTATTCTTAGGTTCATACTGATCTCTGTTCAATGCATGCTACAAAATGCCCTACTGGAAGCAGGTGTCTAGCATGGTAGTTAACACACTGGTTGTGGTGTACCCATACTGGAGTGCCTGGGCTTAAGTCCTGGTTCTGCTTCCTACTCCAGCTTTTTCCTGCTAATGCACACCCTGGAAGTCAGCAGGTGATGGCTCAAGTAGTTGGATTCTTGCCACCCACATGGGAGCACTGGATTGAGTTCCTGGCTCCTGGCTTTGGCCTGGCCCAACCCTCGTTGTTGTGAATATCTGTGGAGTGAATCAGCAGATGAGAGCTCTTTCTTTGTCTCTGTTTATATGTCTGTTTCTTCAACAAATAAATAAAATAAAATAAAATTAGGAAAATCCCCTACTAGACCATACACTCTTTGAGAACAAGGGAATGTGTGTTTTTCATCCTTGTAACCCTCACTGAATCCAGAACTAGGAAGTTTTCAGCAGATGTTAAATGAATCAGACAGCCTGACATGTAAACATCTAAGATCTGACATTTGAAGTGAGATTGTTATTGATATTGGCCAAATAATCCAGATATCAGACGTGTGATTTAGGTTTTATCAATCCTGAAAAAAAAAAAAAAGAAATCCATCCCTTCCTTTGGTGTGAGTTTAAAGAAAATTCACAAAGTAAATTATAAATAACTTTAGAAAAAGAAATCAAATGTAACTTTAGAAAATGCTTTTCCAGATTATATATACATAGATATGGTTGCAAACTGATTAATGAGATGATAAATATATGATCAGGAAGTCAGCGTTATTTTAAGAGACTTACGTTAGATTATCTTGGCTAATGTCAATGGCTTACGACTGATCCCATGTGTTTACTCAGTATCTTTCAGGGTTTTTATGGTCAGAAGAGGATACATTTTAGACTTGCATTAATATCTGTAATTGCCAAGGGAAGCCTCCTATTATATTTTGAGATTATTAGAAGGAAGATAATTGTAACATTTTATTAACTGATCCTATTTATTTGTTCATTTAGATTCCAAATTATCTAAACGTTAGGTAGAAATGAGCCTGAAATTTTATTGTGTACATTCCTGTATACAGTTATCTGAGAAGTATTTAAACTTAAGATCAAACTATATTTTTAAGAAATTCAGAAGCAATCACTGATGTCATCACTGTGTTAAAATATATCCTATCCATTAAATGAACTGACGGAACTCTTCTTGGCATTACCGCTTTTCTAAATCATTATTATTTTTAAAAATTTATTTATTTTACTTGAAAGTCAGAGTTACACAGAGAGAAGGAGAGGCAGAGAGAGAGAGGTCTTCCATCCGCTGGTTCACTCCCCATTGGCTGCAACGGCTGGAGCTGTGCCAATCTGAAGCCAGGAGCCAGGAGCCTCTTCTTGGTCTCCTACGTGGGTGCAGGGGCCCAAGGGCTTGGGCCATCTTCTACTGCTTTCTCAGGCCATAGCAGAGAGCTGGACAGGAAGTGGAGTAGCCTGGACTCAAACCAGTGCCCATATGGGATGCTGGCACTGACAGGTGGCGGCTTTACCAGCTATACCACAGCGCCAGCCCCTAAATCACTATTTTTGATACACATGTCACTTAGAGTATTTGAAGTACATCTTTTTTCTTTTTTTTTTCTTCTTTTTTTTTTTTTTAGATTTATTTGAAAGTCAGAGTTACACAGAGAGAGGAGAGGCAGAGAGAGATAGAGAGAGAGAAACAAAGAGAGGTCTTCCATCCGATGGTTCACTCCCCAATTGGCCACAACAGCCGGAACTGCGCCGATCCGAAGCCAGGAGCCAGGAGCTTCCTCCGAGTCTCCTACATGGGTGAAGGGGCCCAAGGATTTGGGGCATCTTCTACTGCTTTCCCAGGCCATAGCAGAGAACTGGATTGGAAGTGGAGCAGCCAGGACTAGAACCGGCGCCCATATGGGATGCTGGCGCTGCAGGCCAGGGGGTTAACCCGCTGTGCCACAGCGTTGGCCCGGTACATCTTTTTTAAAACATACTTATTCTAATTCTGAAGAACACTTTCTTTTACTTTGCCTGGATTCTTTTAGTCTATCTAATTTAGTTAGGATAGAAATTACATTATTCTACATTGGAGCATCACAAAATTGTGCTGAAAAGGGCTCCCTCATGTATGTTGTAATTAGCTTCATTATTGAGGAGTAACTGATAACACAATGAAGTGAGTGCTACGGTTTGGATGTGCCTCCCAGCCCCCAAAGCTCCTGTGTTGGAAACTCCTGTGTGGCCCCTAAGGCCACAGTGTGAAGAGGTGCAGTCTTTGGCTCAGCCCTCACGAATGGATGAACGCATTACCCTGGGAGTGGGCGAGCTGTCGGCAGCAAGCTCCTGACGGAAGGGGGAATTTGGCTCGCTTGCTCTCTTCCTCTCCTTTTCTCTAGCTGCCCCCATGTCTTTTGCCACGTATGACATAGAAGGAAGGCCCTCACCAAAACATGGGCCCTCACTCTTGGACTTCCCAGCCTCCAAAGTCATGCACCAAATAAACTTATACTGTATATACATTACCCAGTCTGTGGTGTCGTGTCTTAGCAGCAGAGGACAGGCTAAGACCTGTGGACTGACTTGATTTTCTGTATTCTTGATGCTCTGGCATTTTGGGACTTGATCCCATGGGGGTCTAGTGGAGTGCGCCTTAGATATGCAGAGCAGCCAGCACAGTGACCTTCTCCTTCATCAGGCCAGCTCTCTCCGTGCCCTAGGCCACCCCACCACTGGACAACCAGAGATCACCCCTGAAGCCCAGGGTTTTCTGGAATTATTCAAACCACCCAGGCCTCAGTATACCTGCCCTGTTTTGCCCATTCCTTCCCAGAAAAAAACCTATAAAGGCTCTGGGTCGTGCTCTGCCCTCTTCCTCTTCTGCTGCCTTGACTATGGTCCCTCCCCACATGGCCCACAAGGCATGCCAGGCTCGGTTCTAGGGCTCTGGGGGTCATTTCCAGGTCTGCATGCCTTACCACACCGGATTAAGACCAATCCTGGGGAACGTTTTCAGGACCAAATGCTTGTATTTAAAGTGTACAGGTTGGTCTGTGTTGACATACATATGAGAGCACACGGTGAAACCACTGGACAAACATATCATAAACATACCCTCACCTCTGTTATTCCCTCAAGCTGCTTCCTGAGTCTCCTTCCCAGGCATCCCCACCCCACCCACATCTAAAAGCAACCACTGATCTTCAATCACTCTAGATTATTTTACTTTTCTAATAATTGTATATATATGTACCCTTCTTGTCTGGTTTCTTTGATTTAGCTTAATTATGCTGAGATTTGTCCACGTATCTGTGGTTCATTCTTTTTTTTTAATGCTGAGTATATTCCATTATAAGGATATACCACACTCTATCTACAGTTGCCAGATGGACATTTGTTCCTGGCTATTACAAATTGATCTGCTAGGAATATTTGTGTACATGTTTTTGTATGGCCATATGCTTTCTGTTTTTCTGGATAAACACCTAGAAGTGCAGTAACTGTCAAATTGTTTTTACAAAGTGGTTGTATCATTTTATATTCCCTCTGACAGTGAATGACAGTCCTTGCCAACACTTGGTGTGGTCATTTACTCATTCTACTAAGTGTGTAGAAGTAACATATTGTGGTTTTCATTTACATATCCCTAATGATGAATGATGCGGAGCATCTTTTCATGTGTTGTTCACCAATCATGTCTCTTTTTTGGTGAAGCCTGTTTAAAACATTTGCTCATTTTTGTTACTATTGTTATTTTCTTTTGTTTTTCTTATTGAGTTACGAGTTTTTAAATATTCCAGATAAAAGTACTTTATCGTAAGTGTGATTTTTTTCCTCTTCTATTTAAAATTTTTTTTCTTAGAAGTGTGATTTGCTAATATTTTTCTCACTGTCCATGACTTGCCTTTGTATTCCTTTACCAGTGTTTTTTGAAAATAAGAAGTCTTTAATTTTGACAAAGCCCAATTTCTCATTTTTCCTGCCTTTAAAATATCTAATAAATCTTTATATAACCCATAATCACAAAGGGTTTCTTCTATATTTTCTTTCAGAAATTCTACTGTTTAAAGGTTTTTCATTTAGGGGCTGGTGCTATGGCATAGCCGGTAAAGCCACCAGCTGCAATGCCGGCATCCCATATGGGCACCTCTTTGAGTCCTGGCTGCTCCACTCTCATATAGCTCTCTACTATGGCCTGGGAAAGCAGAAGATAGCCAAATTCCTGGATCCTGGCTTCAGATCGGTGCAGCTCCGGCTGTTGTGGCCATTTGGGTAGTGAACCATTGGATGGGAAGACCTCCCTCACCCCCCGCCTCTCTGTAACTCTGCCTTTCAAATAAATAAATAAATCCTTTAAAAAAAAGATTTTTCATTTAGTTCTAGTATCTACTAGGAGTTACTTTTACACGATATGATAGATGAGTTGAAATTTACTTTTGCACAAGACTTTCTAGTTGATTTGGTGCCCTTTGTTGAGAAGACTGTTCTTCCCCACACTGAATTACCTTTACACCTTTTTTTGAAAATCCATCAACCATTTATGTCTCAGTCAACTTCTGATTTCTCTACTCTGTCTGTTGATTCATTTGTCTATCTTGTTCCAAACCAGGCTATCTTGATATTTTAGCTTTAAAAACAGTCTTGAGGGGCAGGTATCTGATGTAGCAGTTTATTACCAATCAGGACACATGCAGCTCATCTTGGACTGCCTGGGTTCAAATTCTGGCTCCACTCCCAATTCCAGCTTCCTGCTAATGTGCACACTGGAAGATAGCAGGTAATGGCTGAAGTACTTGGGTCACTGAAGCCCACATGGGAGAACTAAATTGAGCCCTGGCTTCCTTTGTGAGCATTTGGGGAGTGAACAAGCAGAAGGGAGCTCTCTCTGCCTGATTTTGTCTCTCTGCCTCCCAAATAAAAAATAAATAAATAAAATAATGAAAAAAATGTAAAATCAGTCTTAAAATCAGGAAGTGCAAGTCTTCCAACTTTGTTCTTTAATAAACTTGATGGGGTTATCAGAGGTTACTTGCTTCTCTATATAAATAATTTAAAATCTACTTGTCGGCCAGCGCTGACACTAGGCTAATCCTCCACCTAGCGGCACCGGCACACCAGGTTCTAGTCCTGGTCTGGGCACCGGATTCTTTCCCAGTTGCCCCTCTTCCAGGCCAGCTCTCTGCTGTGGCCAGGGAGTGCAGTGGAGGATGGCCCAAGTGCTTGGGCCCTGCACCCCACAGAAGACCAGGAGAAGCACCTGGCTCCTGCCTTCGGATCAGTGCGGTGCGCTGGCCGCAGCACGCCAGCCGTGGCAGCCATTGGAGGGTGAACCAACGGCAAAAGGAAGACCTTTCTCTCTGTCTCTCTCTCTCTCACTATCCACGCTGCGTGTCAAAAAACAAACAAACAAACAAACAAACAAAAAAACTACTTGTCAACTTCTACAAAAGAAAGGAGCTTATATTTTGACCATGATTGTGTCAAACCTATGTAAGAAGTTGGAGGCAACTGACATCTTAAGAATACTGAGTCTTTTTTTATTATATATGAAAGATAATTCTTTTTTTAAAGATTTTATTTATTTATTTGAGAGGGTAGAGTTATAGACAGAAAGATCTTCCATCTGCTGGTTCACTCCCCAAATGGCTAAAACAGCTGGAGCTGAGCTGATCAGAAGCCAGGAGCCAGGAGCTTCTCCCAGGTCTCCCACATGAATACAGGGGCCCAAGCACTTGGGCCGTCATTCACTGCTTTCCCAGACTATTAGCAGAGAGTTGGATTGGAAGAGGAGCAGCTAGGATACAAACCCATATGGGATGCTGGTGCCACAGGCAGAGGCTTAGCCTACTACGCCACAGCACTGGCCCCAAATATTGAATCTTCTAATTCATGGACACAATATGCTCATATCTATTTACTTCTATAATTTATTCTTCAATTTCTTCTCAGAAATGTTTAGTAGTTTTCCTCCTTTCATATTTAGATATGGTGAATCAATTTCAAATGTTAAAACTTATTTTGGATTCCTGAGATATTTAGTCATGAGGTATCATCCTTTCCAAACACCTGTATTGTTGGATCCAATCTGTTAACATTTTGTTATGAATTTCTGCAAGTATATCCATAAAGTGTGCTAACTGTACTTTTCCAAAGAGCTCATATTGAGTTGAAATTTTTTCTTCCTAAATGTTTGCTAGAGTTCATTAGTGAATTCACCACTAAACTCATCAGTGAACTTGGGGCCTACAGTTTTCTGTGTGGAAAAGTTTTCTTTAATGGATGACCTGAATAGCTCTACATCTATTTCTTCTCCTGTGAGACTTGTTAGTTTGTATATTCTAAGGAATTTGTCCCACTTATCTGTCAAATGTATTGAAACAAAGCCATTTACAATATTCCTTTACCTTCCTTTTAATATATACAGAATCTCAAATGATGAAATCTCTTTCATTCATTGAATTGGTAATTCAGGCCTGTGGGGAGCAGCTCGGACTAGACTGTTACTGGAATTAAGACTTATTCTATGCACCTGCTCTCCCACAATATGGCGCTGGGAGAGAAGAAAACAGCTTCTACACAGCTGCCTCCAGTTCAACCAATAAACTGTAGGACTTGCTCCTGATTGGAGGAGAGCAGCGTACTCGGCGTGTGGGCAGCCGAGTTGGGATTGGCAGAGGAGGACTATAAAGGAGGAGAGAGACGGCATGCACCAGGAACATCTAAGGGGAACATCTAAGGGGAACACCTGTGCAGCCCCCGAGAGAGCCGGCCGGCGGTGTGCCGCTCCCCTGTGGAAGTGGGGAATGTGGCAGGGGGAACTGCCCTTCCACGGAGGTGGAAGGGATAGTAGCCAACCCGGGAAGAACCAGCAGCAAACCCGGGGAGGGCCGAGCAGATGAAAGAACAGCGCAGGGTCCTGTGTTGCTCCTCCACGAAGAGGGGGAGCGACATAATGGTGCCGTGACTCGGATAGGAAACCCAGGACGGATAGGAAACCCAGGACGGATAGGAAACCTAGGACGGATAGGAAACTTAGGAGGGAAGAAACGGGAAGAAGTGGAAAATATCGGAGAGAGAGACTAGCAAACAGCCTAGGGAAAAGCCGGACGAAAAAGGTGCCGGAAGGAGCTATTGAAAGCCTAGGCATAGATTCAGATACGGACTACAGGGGGAAGCTGGGAGAAATCTCTAAGGTCGAAAGCGAAAGTGAAAGCTAGAACAAACAGACTCGGATGCGGACTGTGGGGAGAGGCCAGGAGAAATGAGGGAGGAGTATTGTTGGAGGAAAGCTTGGGGAAACATACCGGGTAGAGAAAAATGTTGGGGAAATTGAAGCCGCGGGGGGGCAGGCCGAGGCGGAAACGAAAGCCACTTTGGGATTCTCAAGTTAGCCCGGGAATGGGGGGCGAAGAGTTGAAACCAGAAGCGGAGACGTATGAGCTAGGTTGGAATCCGTCAGATTAGCCTGAGGAGCAAAGGACGGGAAGCCAGACCGAAAGGCGCAGAAACGTGAGCTGGGTTGAATTCGCCAGGTTAGCCCGGGGAACTTAGATTGAATGCTAGTGGCGGAGACGCAAGCTACGCTGTGTGACTCGCGGAGGCTGCCGCGCGCAGACAGAGTGTGCGGGGCTCAAGTAGATAGGGAACGCTGGGCTAGTGAGAGACCGCGGAGTGTGCGCGCAAAGCCGAGCCACGCAGATGAGAGAGGCGCGGGCTGAAGCGGCTCAGAGCCAGAAAGCCGCCGAGAAGCAGCCTCGGGGCGGGCACCGGAAAGTCGCAGGGATAAGAGAAACAGAAGTTTAGAAGTAAAATGAGAGAAATAGGAATGCTGGAAGATAGAAGCAAAATGGGAGAAATAGGAATGCCCGGAGATAGAGAAATAGAGAAATAGAAAGGCCTCCCCTCAACATGGCAATGAGAAAGCTTGGATTCGGTCTGCCTGATTAGGGAGGCGGTGAGCACCTGCGGGCGGCTAGCAGCTTATGCGCCGCAGGTCACCGAAGATAGGCACGAATTAACATCAATAAGGCCTCCCCACAACACAGTAATGAGAGAGCTTGGATTCGGTCTGCCTGATTAGGGCGATAAGTACCAGCAGGCAGCTCGACCAGAGTATGAGCCGCAGGTCACCGAAGACAGGCACGTATCAGCGCCTAAAAACCTCCTCACAACATGGCGAAGAGAGGACCCGGATTCGGTTTGCCTGATTGATAGGACTTGTAAGAACCTGTGGCAACTCTAGCAAGCAGAGCAGAGTGTGTGCCGCGGGACACCGAAGACAGGCGCGTATCAACGCCAAAAAATAAAAAGAAAGGGGGATCTGTGGGGAGCAGCTCGGACTAGACTGTTACTGGAATTAAGACTTATTCTATGCACCTGCTCTCCCACAATATGGCGCTGGGAGAGAAGAAAACAGCTTCTACACAGCTGCCTCCAGTTCAACCAATAAACTGTAGGACTTGCTCCTGATTGGAGGAGAGCAGCGTACTCGGCGTGTGGGCAGCCGAGTTGGGATTGGCAGAGGAGGACTATAAAGGAGGAGAGAGACGGCATGCACCAGGAACATCTAAGGGGAACATCTAAGGGGAACACCTGTGCAGCCCCCGAGAGAGCCGGCCGGCGGTGTGCCGCTCCCCTGCGGAAGTGGGGAATGTGGCCAGGGGGAATCGCCCTTCCACGGAGGTGGAAGGGACAGTAGCCAACCCGGGAAGAACCAGCAGCAAACCCGGGGAGGGCCGAGCAGATGAAAGAACAGCGCAGGGTTTAGTGTCGCTCCTCCACGAAGAGGGGGAGCGACACAGGCCTTCTGTTCTTTTATTCTGATCAGTCAGACTAGAGGTTTATCAATTGTATTGGTCCTCTCACATTTTTGTTTCATTGGCATTCTCTATTTTTCTTCTGTTTTATATTGCAATGATTTCTACCCTAATCTTTATTGTTTTCTTTTTCTTCTTACTTTGGATTTAATTTGCTTTTCTTTTTCTAGCTTTTTAAATTGAAAGTTGGGGTCACTGATTCTCTGTCTTTCCCTCTCACTGTCTGTGACTCTACCTCTCAAATAAATAATAAATAAAATATTTTTAAAAAAACAATTTTGAAATTCATGCAGATTGTTTCCATAAAATGCATTTACATGAAGTTATTGAAGACCCTTCAAACTGCATTAGCTACATCCCACAAATTTGGTACTCTGCATATTTTTAAAAAGATTTATTTATTTATTTGAAACACAGAGCTAGAGAGAGGCAGAGGCAGAGAGAGAGAGGTCTTTCGCCTGCTGGTTCACTCCCCAAATGGCCGCAACAGCCAGAGCTGGGCTTACCTGAAGCCAGGAACCAGGAGCTTCTTCCAGGCCTCCCATGTGGGTACAGGGGCCCAAGGACTTGGGCCATCTTCTACTGCTTTCCCAGGCCATAGCAGAGAGCTGGACTGGAAGAGGAGCAGCCAGGGCTTGAACCAGCACTGTAGGCGGTGGCCTTACCTGCTGTGTCACAGTGCTGGCCCCTCTGCATTTTCATTATTAAGATATTTGTAATTTCATTTCTGTTTTCTTCTTTGAATCATGAGTTATTTTGCTCCTGTAATTTATTTCACATCTTCAGTGACTTAGCGTTCTTCTACACACTGGGGGATTTTCTGGATCTTTCTGTTATTTACTCCTAAGAACTTCTCCATTTGGCCAGAGAACAGTGCTCTGGTACTGACTAGAGTACTTTTTAATTTATTAAAATATTTTATGCCCTAAAATATGGGTCATTCTGGTATGTGTCTCATGTACAGTTGAAAAGAAGGTCTGTTCTGCTTTTGGTGGTAGAGTTTTTGTAAATGTCAATTCAGCCAGCCTTGTTGATAGTATTATTCAAGTTTTCCATAGCCTTACTAAGTTTATGTCTATTTATCAGTTACTGCAGGGTTGAGTAACCTTTTCTCTGCCAAGGGCCATTTGGATACTTATAATATCATATGCAGGCCATACAAAATTATCAACTTAAAAATTAGGGGCTCGCATTGTGGTGTACTGGGTTAAGCCGCCACCTGCAACACCAACATCCCATATGGGCATTGGTTTTTGTCCCAGCTGTTCTACTTTTGATCCAGTTCCATACTAATGGCCTGGGAAAGGAGAGGAAGATGGCCAAAGTGTGCTTGGGCCCCTACCACCCACATGGGAGACCCGGATAAAATTCCTGGCTCTTGGCTTTGACCTGGCTTAGACCTGGCCATTGTGGCCATTTAGGGAGGGGAGTGAATCAGCAGATTGAAGATGTGTGTTTCTCTGTCTCTCCCTTTCTCCTTGTAATTCTTTCAAATAAATCAACACATCAAAAAAAAAAAATTAGCCTGCTATATGAGTTTCAAGTCCTGCCTGCAGTTGCCTTGGCAGGGCAGAACCAAATGATTTCGTGGGCTTTACATGGCCCACAACTGGTCATTCCCAGCCCTGAGTTACTGGGTGGCTGGTGCTGAAATCTCTGACTATGATTGTAAGCATATCTATTTCTTCTTTAAGTTGTATCATGTTTTGCTACAGGTTCATATTTCAAAGCTCTGCTTTTAAGTAAACAAATGTTAGCATTATTATGTCTTCTTTATGAATTTTTCCCTTTAACTTTACAAAAGGGACATCCTAAATGGTCACATCAGCCAGGGATGGGCCCAGCTGAAGCCAGGAGCCTAAAACTCCATCTGGGTCTCCAATGTGGGTGCAGGAGTCCAAGTGCTGAGGTCATCTGCTTTCCCAGGTACATCAGCAGGGGGTGGATTGGAAGTAGAGTAGCCAGGACCGGAACTGGCTTTCATATGGTATGCTGGCATTGCAGGTGGCATCTTAACCTCCTGTGCCACAACACTGTCCCCTATTTGTTTTTTATTTGGCTCACATGTCCTTGATTATCTTTTTCCTCTTTTTCTGACTTATTTTGATTTGAGGAATTTTTCTTTCAATTTTCTCTCTACAGATTTATTCACTGTTCCTCTTTGTGGTGTTATTTTAGTGGTTGCCTTCGGGTTTATTAGTGTACATCTTAAACTAACCAGAATCTTCCTCAGGGGGTAGTGTAGTACTTTACATACAGTAGAAGAATCTCACAACAGGACACTTCCATTTCATCCCTGGTGCTGTTGCTGTCATTCACTGTACTTCTACAGATCTACCACAGCTCACAACAAGTTACTGCTTTTCATTTACTATCATTTATGTGTGTGTCATGTTCCTCCCTCTCAATACAAGCTACTTGAAAATGAATCAGTGTTAGCATTTGACAGATGTTCAAAACTTGTTTTTTTCAATGAATGCTAAAGATAATAAGAGAAGTAGTGCCAAAATGGCTCTGCTACTTACCAAGGTGAAGGCCTGGACTGGCCCGGCCAATGTAGACATACACAACAGCAGCAACACCCATGTTAACCAGGGTATAGACCCACTGGATCACAAACATGATGAGAAGCGACCCAACAGCCTATGGAAACAGAGTAGGAGAGACAAGACACCAATGGGTCACACAGCCAGAGCCCAAAGAAACAACAGAACACTTCTCATCAACTTCTCATCACCATAAAAGTCTGAATACAAAGTTCACTGATAATTCAAAAAACCTTACCCAAGCAGATATTTGGGAAGACACCTCCCAAAAGTAACTCTTTAATTAAAAGTAGAATTACTGTTCTATCCTAGCTCCTTGTCCTACCTTTTCCTATAAAAATAATTAATATGAAATTATGCTAATTTGGAGTACTTAGAAATTTGATAACCCAGATGTTCTCAGGAACAATTAGTTCTTTGAAAAGTGAGGCACTGATTAAAATAAGCAGTTCAATAAATGTATCTTGCCACATGCAGTTCTCATGTAAACTCTAATGGGATGAGGCATGTAAAGCACATTGCACCAGATTTTGCACTCCTTCTTTCCACCCCAGCCCCTCCCCCAGGATCACATGTTTTCACCTGGAGTAGGTTTCAGGGACCATTGGGACCCAGGCGAAATTACTCACCCCCAACAGGGAGACCCAGGGATTGCACATGCGGGAGTAAACAGAAGTTGGTCTCCTCTGTTCCTGGAGCATGGACTTCAGGAAAAAATCTAAAAAAATAAATTAGCCAAGTCCCTGGTTACCAATTTGCTACCAGACCTTTTTCTATTTTTATGAGCAAGTATCCATGAGCTCCTTTTTTTCCAATTTTATAACTGCCTAAAGACAACTCCTAGTAGTGACTCTTGGAGAAGAAGAAAAATGTTGTTCGTGGGCTCCCACCGGCCAAGGATCTGAGAAAGAACAGGAAGGGAGGGGAGGGCTGACTAGAGTTGGACGCTCCCCTAAACCCATTGCGTGTCTCTCCACCTCTGACATTTGGAGAACTAGAAGTGCGGGGTAGAAACTGGAAATCTGGTAGTCTGGGCTCCCAGGTGAGACCACTGGGACCAACTGGCCAGAGTGGTTTTTGTCTACTGTAGGATGGTCTTTGCTACCTTCTGTCTCTGACGGTCAAGTCAGATTAGCCTGGTCTCACCTGATAAAGGGGTTGAGGGAAGTTGAGATGTCTGAGGAGTAAAATGGCCTGGAAATAAACACATAATGGTTCCTCCTGCCTCATTCTCCATGGATTTCAGACACATCCAAGCTTCTCAGGGCTGAGTCAGGTTCCATTCAGCTCTACCTTCCCAGGTTACAGCTGATTTCCAGAAACACTCAATTTAACCACGACAATTAACAATCTATGGATTGTGGATCTATTGTGGATATCTACTGTGGACTGTGTAACACTATGGTCTAATTACCACAAGCAACACAGTAGTGATGCAAACACATGATATGCTAGATTCACTCAGCCGGGCTCTTATACTTACTTCAGGACCAAACCTTCAGCTGTTCTCCACCTTCACGGTTGGTTGCTTGGGAAATGTAGTTGTCATCTCCCTAACTAATCCCCTCTTCATTCTTCAAACCCCATTTCTGCTTCAGCCAAACTGCCTTAGAGTGGCCATCTCCCCTGCCCAGCCCTTCTCTCTTCACTGTCCTGTCTTGCACACCAGTCTTCTTCCCCACCTCGGCCACTGCTCCTGCATGGGTCCCAGACACTACCCAGGATCCACTTCTCACAGATCCCCTACCTGTCTCCTGTTCATCCCTTGGTTACAGCTCAAATATCACTTCCTAAGAGAAGCCAGTCCCCACAACAAAATCTACATTCATGCTCTCATGCCATTAATATTTCTTTATGACCCACTTCCTTCCATTGTTTGTGGTTGTATATCTATTTCTATGTTCCCATGCCTGCTGGGTTTTGTGGGGAGCAATCCGGACTAGACTAAGTTACTCGAATTAAGACTTATTCTATGCATCTGCTCTCCCACAATATGGCGCTGGGAGAGAAGTAAACAGCTTCCGCACAGCTGCCTCCAGTTCAACTAATAAATTGTAGGACTTGCTCCTGATTGGAGAGCAGCGTACTCGGCGTGTGGGCAGCCGAGTTAGGATTGGCGGAGGAGGACTATAAAGGAGGAGAGAGACGGCATGCACCAGGAACATCTATGGGGAACATCTAAGGGAACCCGTGCAGCCCCCGAGAAAGCCGGCCGGCGGTGTGCCGCTCCCCTGCGGAAGTGGGGAATGCGGCCAGGGGGAACTGCCCTTCCACGGAGGTGGAAGGGATAGTAGCCAACCCGGGAAGAACCAGCAGCAAACCCGGGGAGGGCCGAGCAGACGAAAGAACAGCGCAGGGTCCTGTGTCGTTCCTCCACGAAGAGGGGGAGCGACAGGTTTGATCCTTCCTGGGGGCAGGGTCCACATCATCTTGAGCCCAGGACTGGTGCGTAGCTGGGACTCACCAGGTCCTCCTAGTCCAAGGCTTCCATCCTCTCTGATCACTGTAGCATACGACCTAACCTCTGAAGTGCACGGCATCAGACTGCGGAACACTCTACCCTCATTAGAGTCTTTTACCAACTTCCTGGTCACCATCTGCTCCTCAGTGAAGAATCTCAGCCCCTAACTCACTATCATTCTAGCATTCATCATCTTCTTGGCGGCTTCCATATAAACAGCACATCCGATGCTCTGCTCTTTGCTTGGGATTCTCTCTCCAAAATCTTTTCTTTTACTCACCTCAACTCTCAACATTTTAGCTAGTCATTACCAGTAACCTCATCCTAAACCATCATTAAGCAATCTCCTCTCACCCTTTCACTTCCTTTTTAAAAGTTTACTGATGAAAGTTTTATTTATTTACTTGAAAGGCAGTGACAGAGAGGCAGAGACAGAGACAGTTATCTTCCGTTTACTGGTTCAACTGCCAATCATCTGCAATAGCTAGGGCTGGGTAAGGAGGAAGCCAGGAGCCTGGAATTCCATCTGGGTCTCCCGCATGGGTGGCAGGAACCCACATATTTGGGCCATCATTTGCTGTTCCCAAGTGCATTAGCAGGAAACTGGATCATAAGTGGAGGCAGGACTCCATCCTAGGCATTCTGATTTGGTATGCAGGTGTTCCGAGCAGCAGCAAACCCACTTAACCCAGCTTAGTGCCTTGCAGTGCCACAATGCCCACTTCTTTCATTTTATTAAAAAAAAAATTCTTCTAAAGCTCATTTGCTCTTACTTCACCTATTCACAGCCTGGAGAAGAACCCGCAGGTGATTCACCTTACCGTGCTTATGCTTTCCATCACTTACCTCCTGTTCCACTACCCACTTACCTGGCCAAGACAACGAGTGTTCCTTTACACCTCCTGCATAGACATGGACACTTCAAAAAGTTCATGGAGCAATGGAATTAAAAGACCATTTATTCTGGTGCAAAAACTTTTGAAAATCATCCATAGCTTTTGAAAACTCCCATTTTCCAAGAACTCTTTGAAGAGCCCTCATGCATCTGCTTTCACACCTCAGCAAACCTCAGCAGCCTTATGTCAAGTCAGCTCACCCACCCACCCTCTGACAGACAATTTATAGCCTCCCCTCTGCAAAGAGAATGACTATATCTCCTCATCATGAAATCTGCCAACCCTTTTGTATCTGTTGCCCTCCCTATTCAGCCTTCCTTCTGTTTACAGCCAAGGAACAGACTCTGCTCCTATCCCGGGACCATCCCTCTATTTTTTTGCTCAGGATCCTAACCTCTGAGCTGTTCAAGGCCTTTTCTCTCACACCATTAATTTTTCAGCCCCCTACTGAATCATTTGCGTCACAAAGACACTTGTTTCTCCCATCCAAACAAATGTCTCCAGGTCACACCCTTTTTTACTACTTTATTTTTTTGTTTCCCTTTCAGGAAATCTCAGAAGAAATGCCAACATAGGCTCTATGGCCCATTATTTACTTAGCCCAATATTAAGACTGCAAGCACTATTTCACAAAAGCTATTCTTGAGGTTGCCGGCGATTTGAATCTTCCAGAGTTGATGTTAACTCCCAGTCCCTTGACCTTTCTGACAGTATCTGACTCACATGACCACTTCCACCTTCTTGAAATACTGTCTTCTCAAGACTCCTCCCTTTCCTGCTGTCCTTATATTTCATTGCCCACTCTTTCTCATTTTCCTTTGCTGGCTCACCTCCTCTTTCTCAACTGAAAATACTGAAGTATCCCAATAGTCAGTCCCCAACACTCTTTTCTCTTCCATACACACTACTCCTAAAAGATCCTGTCTCCACAGCTTAAAATACTATTCATACATTGATGATTCCAAATTTATATCATCCTTGACCTCTCTCTTCCTTGAATTGATATTTTGAGTATCTAATGGTCTTCTAAAATCTCTCTTTAGATGACCAATAAGCACCTCAAAGTTAACCTAGCTGAAACATAAATCTGTTCTCCCTAAGTCTTCTTCCTATGAATAAACGACACCACCACTGTTCATGCAAACATCCAAGTATCATCTTCTGTTTCTCCCACGTTCCATCCATAAATACTGTTGATACTACCATCCAAACACAGTCTGGATATGTTCACCCCTCCCCACCTCCATTGCTCCCAGCCTGTCTAAGCTACTTTCCTCTCATCTATTTACTACAGAGGACCACAGCTAGCACCCATTTCTTGGGATTTCTTGCAGCTGGGTGTGGCCATGTGATTAAGTTCTCATTTACAGAATGTGAACATGGTGAATGCCACTTCTGGATCAAGGTCTTTAGGAGAATGTGTGCCTCCGCTCCCTCAGACCTACCCCTAAGGGTAAAGCTAAAAACTTGCCATAGGACTCCAAATCCCATTAAGTTGGCAGGTACCAATGCCATCTTACTAGTTAAAGTGATCAGTTTAAGTTCATAAATGATCATAAAGATAGGATTACGTATCAAAGGGATCACCACATAAATAAGACTAGTGTCTGCTAATAATAATTGACAGAATTAAAAAGGAGAGAATGATCTAACATGGGAAGCAGGATACACAGCCAACTCATAGAATGGCAAATGCTCTAAACAGCACTCTAGCCTCAGAATCAGCCCTTAAGGCATTCGGATCTGGCTAAAAAGCCCATGAGAGAATTTCAGGCATGGAAAGCCAAGATACCGTGGCAAAAAAATGACCAAAATGAAAGATCTCTGTGAGTTAGATCCCAGTGGAAAGAAGGGGCCATCAAAGAAGGAGGTACCTTTCTCTGAAGGGAGAACTTCCACTTTGATTATGGCCTTGCCTAAATAAGGTTGAAGTTTGTGAACTCAAGAGGCTTCCATAGCCTTGGTAGCTCATGACAAGAGCCTCAGGTGATTACTGACATTATAAATAAGAGTGTCAATTGTTAAATCAACAACAGGACTCATGTAGGACCTCTGTCCTTAGTGTGTTGTACTATGAGAATTAACAGTAAAACTAAGACTTCAAACAGTACTTTATACTTTGTATGTCTGCGTGGGTGCAATCTGTTGAAATCTTTACTTAGTATATACTAAGTTGATCTTCTATATATAAAGATAATTAAAAATGAATCTAATGAAGATTGGGATGGGAGAGGGAGTGGGAGATGGGATCATTTGCAGGTGGGAGGGTGGTTATGGGAGGAAGAACCGCTATAATCCAAAAATTATACTTTCAAAATTTATATTTATTAAATAAAAGTTTTCTATAAAAAAAGGAGAATGTGTGCCTCTTTGTGATCTTTCTCCTTCCTCTGCCTGAAACATGACTATGGGAACTCAGGCTTGACTTTGCACATGACAAGGTTCAAGGAGATGATGAAATTAAACAAATGGAATGAGCTGGTTTCCTGAATCAATGAATGAGGAGAGAGGGCCTCCCACTGATTTAAAACACCCTTTTTGGACTACTCATGCAGGCAAGAAAAAAATTTCCATTGTGTTTGAACCACTACATTTTTGGTTACTTTAGCCCATCCAAATACACTTCCAAACTGGCCTTGGTTCCCTGTCTTATCTCTAAACAATCTACTCCTCCCAAAGTCAGTGATCTTCTCACAGCTTGAAGATCTCACTTTCCTCACTGAACCCCTATCTTAGCTCTCTCCCTGGTTCCCTGCTGACCCTCTGCTGCTCTCTTCCTATCGAGATCTTTTCTGATAAACATGTCTGAAATAGTACACCTCCCTCCCCACCCCATATCCCTCTAGCCTGATACTCCACTTGATGATTGTTCATGATACTTTTTGTAATACTGTTGACATTGCAGTACATCTTTGCTTATTTTTTATGGATTCCCCCTACTAGAATGTAAGCTCTATGACAGCAAAGAGCCTCTACTATGTCTACCCAGTATGTTCACTCAGCACTTAATACAGTTCCTGGAATGTGGGAGATGGTGCACACACGTGATTGAATGAAAAAACCATCTAACCCCAGGGATGTCTTCATTCTATCAAAATCTCTTTGCCTTCATCAGGTGCTTCAAACTAATATACTTATCCTTTTCTGTTTGTTTGTTTGTTTTTGAAAGGCAGAGAGAGAGAGAGAGAGTCAGGGAGAGAGACAAAGAGAAATATCCCATCTGCTGGTTCACTCCCCAAATTCCTCAATGGCCAGAGCTAGACCAGCAGGAAGCCAGGAGCCCAGTACTCCATCTGGATCTTCAATTTGGGTGGCAGGGACTCAAGTACTTCAGCCATGATCTACTGACTCCTATAGTGCACATTAGCAGAGATCTGGAATTGGAAGCAGAGCCAGGACTTAAGGCTAGGTACTCTGATATGGGAATTCCCAAATGGCATTTTTTAATGATTTATTCTTTATTTGAAAGGCAGAGTTACAAAGAGGCAGAGGCAGAGAGAGAAAGAGAGGTCTTCCTTCTGATGGTTCACTCCCCAGATGGCTGCAATAGCCAGAGCTGAGCCGATCCAAAGCCAGGAGCCAGGAGCTTCTTCTTGGTCTCCCACGTGGGTACAGGGGCCCAAGGACTTGGGCCATCTTCCACTGCTTTTCCAGGACATAGCAGAGAGCTGGATCAGAAGAGGAGCAAATAGGACTCAAACTGGCGCCCATATGGGATCCTGGCACTGCAGGCGGTGGCTTTACACGTTATAACACAGCACCGGCCCCCCAAATGCTGTCTTAACTGTTATGCCAAACACTGGCTCCTATACATCTATATCTGGAAGACAAGAACCACCTTTTATATTTCTAAATGCTAACTCTAGGCATGAAGAAATTTGCGGACAGGAAATACTTATTAATTGTGGATAAAGAGGGGCCGGCACCATGGCTCACTTGGTTAATCCTCTGCCAGTAGTGCCGGCATCCCATATGGGCGCTGGGTTCTAGTCCCGGCTGCTCCTCTTCCAGTCCAGCTCTCTGCTTTGCCCCAGGAGGGCAGTGGAGGATGGCCCAAGTGCTTGGGCCCTGCACCCACATGGGAGACCAGAAGGAAGCACCTGGCTCCTGGCTTCGGATCGGCGCAGCACCGGCCATGGCAGCCATTTGGGGAGTGAACCAACGGAGGGTAGACCTTTCTCTCTGTCTCTCTCTCTCTCTCACTGTCTGTAATTCTACCTGTCAAATAAATAAATTTTAAAAAAATTGTGGATAAAGGAGCCAGCATTGTGGCACAGTGGATGAAGCCACTATCTGTGATGCTGGCATCCCATGAGTGCCAGTTCGAATCCCAGCTGTTCCTCCTGCAGTCCAGCTTCCTGCTAATGCACCTGGGAAAGGGGCAGAAGATGACCCAAGTGGAGACCTGGATGGAATTCTTGGCTCCTGGCTTCAGCCTGGCCCAGCCCCAGCTATTCCATTGCAGCCATTTGGGGAGTGAACTAGCAAATGGAAGATCTCAACCCCTCTCTGTAACTCTGCCCTTCAAATAAATTTTTTTTTTTTAAATTGTGGATTACAATAAGGTATACCAAGATTTATGATGGGTCTGAGTGGCTGGCTTTATTCTTTTTCTTTTATTATTATTTAAAAAAAAACAACTTGTCATGATTATCAGTAATTAAATTGTATAATTTTAACATATCCAATGCGTGATTCATTTTTTCAGTCACAGGCTTAGTGAAATACTGTTGCCCCTCAATTATTAAGAAGGAACACCGCTTTTTAGGAACATATATGTTTGCCTGACTGGTATTTGTGAGTTAATCATGAAGCTCCCCCTTACACAACATTTGACCTTGAACAATCTCAATTATACTGGACCTAAAGGGAATTGTGTGTGTGCATGTGTTTGCATCTCTGTGTGCATGCGTGCATGTTTACCTCTCCGTGTGTGCACATCAGTGTGCGTGCATGTTGCATCCATGTATGTGCACGTGTGTGTGTGTGTGTGTGTGTGTATGCGTGTTCTGAGGAACCACAGGGAGAAGCAGCAGCAAAGGGCTTATCCTCCGGGCAATCACAATACACTTTCCTACATCAGCAACATAAGGAGAGGACTTGTGCAAGGATGCTCACTGACCAAAAAACGTGTGACGGTGCAGGCAGACAACTATTCATGCTTCTAAACAGCCATGGTTCTAAAACCCTCCCAAGGTCACTAAAGGAATTGCTTTCTCTGCTCCAGGATTTTGCTGGAATAAACAAGTCTTACAAACTTGTAGGGAAATGGGACAGTTTCTCATGTAGAACTACTAAAGAGTAACAATCATGAGGGCAACTATCAAACTGGCAGCCAAAAAAAAAAAAAAAAGACCTAAATGAAAGATCTCTGTGAGTGAGATCCCAGTGGAAAGAACAGGTCTTCAAAGAAGGAGGTACCTTTCTCTGAAGGGAAGAGAGAACCTCCACTTTGACTATGACCTTGTCTAAACAAGATAAGAGTCAGAGAACTCAAAAGGCTTCCATAGCCTTGGCAACTCATGACTGGAGCATAGGGAGATTACTGATGCCATAAACAGGAGTGTCAATTTGTAAAGTCAACAACAGGAGTCACTGTGCACTTACTCCTCATGTAGGATCTCTGTCCTTAATGTGCTGTACATTGAGATTTAATGCTATAATGAGTACTCAAACAGTATATTTCACTTTGTGTTTCTATGTGGGTGCAAACTGTTGAAATCTTTACTTAATGTATACTAAACTGATCTTCTGTATATAGAAAATTGAAAATGAATCTTGATATGAATGGAAGGGGAGAGAGAGCAGGAAAGGGGAGGGTTGCGGGTGGGAGGGAAGTCATCGGGGGGGAGGGGGATGCCAATGTAGTCCATAAGCTGTACTTTGGAAATCTATATTCATTAAATAAAAGTTAAAAAAAAAACTGGCAGCTAGCAACAAATAAAAAATCCTTGAATTATGCATGTTACAATAGCAAATATAATAAACATAAAGCATCATATTAAATTGCCTTTTAAAATCCACTGGATTCTATGGTCACAAAATTCCTTTAAAGAAGGAAAAACCAATTGTGTCATTTTTAAAAATAATAGATTTGACTAATTTTATAGAAACTGCTTAAAATAAACATTAAAATATCTCTGAAAACTGACCCATAGCTTTATCAGAATAAACAAACACACAGTTCTAATTCATATGTGGAATCTGAGGATGTGTTGCTGCAGTCCACAAAGAATCCTATTGTAAGTCCATGTGGCATTTTATCACATGGATTCTTAGAATTTGCCTAACCACCTTCCAAACACTGAACATAATTTGTCATTAGCACAAACAACAAAGCTATAACAAGCCTGTATATATTTTTTGGTTTGTTGTCTGGTTTGGGGTTATTTCCCTGATTTATAATTCTATCAAACAGATACACTAAATCAGGACAATGAAATAGTTATATATTTCTTGTTATACCTTGAAAGATTGTTCTCCAAAGAGCCCAAATCATAGGGACTTACAGCTATGGCAGTGTCGAGAGGTCAGTCAATCCTCTTTAAAAAAAAGTATAAAAACATACAAAATAGTCAAAACAACTACTTCACGCTCCTAGAAATTTATCAAATGGGACAACTTGAGAAGCTGGAGCTAAGAGTGAGAACAGGGAGTCTGTAGCCTCCGTGCCTAGGTTGCTCCCGTCTATCCCAGCCCTTAACCAGCGTGGGGCTCGTCAGAAACCATCAGTTTTTCTGCCAATGAAGCAAACTTGATTTGGAGTGGAATTAAAAACCTGAAAGTGATGAGGACAGTAGAGAAAAGGGAAGATCTTCAGCTTTGCCAGTCTGAGGATGTGGGCCCTGCCAGGGTGAGCAGCAGAACAGCTAGGAGACATCTAGGAAATGAGAGCTGCACAAGACATAGATGACACCCCCACATTGCCCTGGATGACTGGAAAACTAAACTTGTGTGAGAGGAGACTTGAGAGCGCCTAGAAACAAGCAAAAGTCCATCCAACCTGGAGAACTGGGGCTGATGTCATGGCACCAGCATTAGCGCCCAGCATCCCATATGGGCACTCATTCAAGTCCTGGCTGCTCCACTTCTGATCCAGTCCCTGCTAATTTGCCTAGAAAGCTGCAGAAGACGGCCAAAGTACTTGGGCCCTGCTCCCATGCAGGAGACCTAGAAGAAGCTCCTGGCTCCCGTGTTCAGCCTGGCCCAGCCCTGGCTGCTGTGGTCACTTGGGGAGTGAACCAGCAGGTGAAAGATCTCTCATTCTCTCTCATTCATTCTCTCTCTCTCTTCTTTAGGCCTTTCAAATAAATAATCTTTTTTAAAAAGAATAAACAAACTGGAAAACTGGCTACAACTTCGACTGTGCTTCCCAAACCACAGACATCCATTGGGATCCACCGGCAGAGAACAGAAGCCTTATGGAGTGCGCAGATACAGGGACAATGGCCTGGGAAGCCACGGTAGCAAAATAAAAATAAGAATTAAAAAAATAGTCGGGGGGCCAGCACCATGGAGTAATAGTAAACCTGCTGCCTGCAGTGCCAGCATCCCATATGGGCACCGGTTCAAGTCCCGCTGCTCCACTTCTGGTCCAGCTTTTCTGCTGCCCTGGGAAGGCAATAGAGGATGGCTCAAGTCCTTGGGTCCCTGCACTTACATGGGAGACCTGGAAGAAGCTCCAAGCTTCTGGCTTCTGATTGGCGCAACCCCGGCCATTGTGGCCAACTGGGGAGTGAACCAGCAGATGGAAGACCTCTCTCTCTCTCTCTCTCTCTCTCTCTCTGCCTCTCCTTCTCTCTCTGCCTCTCCTTCTCGCTCTGCCTCTCCTTCTCTCTCTGTGTAACTTTTTCAAATAAATAAATCTTTAAAAAAAAAACCAAAAAACAATAACAAAAAAAGTCTAAATATGTCATCAGTCATACACCAACAGCAAAGACAGATTTCATAGTTCAAATCCAGGGAATTATTAAAACAAAAACTCAGAAATAGACTTCAGAATCAAGAACGGCTACAATATGTCATCTAAATTCTTCAATTTGCAACCAAAAATAACAACACCTGCAAAGAAACAGAAAACTATCACCTGTGCTTAGGAAGAAACTCAATCAAGAGAAAGTAGGCCCACAAGTTGAATTTAACAGCAAAGACTCCAAAGGAGTTGTTATAAATATATTCAAAGAACTGAAGAAAAATGTAATGTCAATGACTTAAGGAGAACATGATAATAAATTTTAAAACAGGGAATCACAATACAGAAATAAAAACAAAACCAAAAAAGGGGAGGGGCACAAGAAAATTTCACACTCAAAAAACACAAAACAGAAACAGAAAAATGTTTGGGCTCATCAGCAGATTTCCGATGGCAGAAGAAAATAAGGATTAGTGAGCTCGGAAACAGACCGAAGTTATACAAAGCCAAGAACAGAAGAGAAGGAGTGAGAGAATGAGGGACGGAGTATCAGAGACCTGTGAGACAGTGTCAAGAGTACCAACAAGTGTTAGTTCCACTGTGGTAAGAGAGAAAGAGCATAAAAAATTTTTGAAAAGATGATGGCTCCAAACTCTCCAAATCTGGTGAAAACCATTAACTATCAGGTCTAGGAGGAATGAATTTTGATGTTGCTTCCAGCAATACATATACTTGACTACCACAAACCTAGTATTTCTTATTTAAATTTTGGATAACAATAGATACACAAGCATATCTTAAAAGTGTTTTATTCTGTGTTCCTTTAACCAATACCAGAGCCTAGTTCCCCACAGATAAGCACAGCAAGGAACACACACTTTGTGTACTGGTTGAGAGCACAGGTTCTAAAACCAGACACACCTGGGTTCAAATTCTTTCTTGTCTCTTGAGCCAATGTTTAACTTCTCTAAGCCTCCATTATATCATCTGTAAAATAAACAATGTCTAACCCTGACTTGGATGAAATAATCCATAGTAAGTGCTTATCTTGGTGCAGGGCATATAGGAAATACTCAATAAATGGCTGTTTTTAGCTACCAAAAGTATTTCATGCTTAACCATAATAGTTTGTTAACTGGACTTGAGTATGGGCATGAGTCTGGGCATTGATTTTTCTATGTAAACTTCATATTTATCACTCTTGACTCCTTTTTGGTAGAATCTGGAGTTTGACCCTTCTGTTTTTAAAAATAATATGCTTTGGAAGGTATGCTTTTATCAGTTGTGTTTGTCAGAATAATCATTTCCTTCTGTGATACACTGTGTTGTGCAAATGTTTTTTATTTCTACTTAATCAGATCCTTTTTTGTCTTTGATGATGTCCACAATAGGCAGAAATATCTCTCTTGCACAGCTGTTATAAATAAGCTGTGTGTATATAAGCCATAAAACATAGCTCCAAGTTATTTTTTTAAATCCATTTGCTTTCAGGAGTATTTCTTCAATATGATTTGATTCGTGTTATTTTATGGTAAATGACTGGTCAAAGATGAGGATCTTACAATAATTTAACTCTTTATATACCACTTGACTGATAAATGTTTCCATTGTTAGCCAACTACGCATTGATTTAACCAGGCTTTACTGAATTACTAAGTTCAGCACATTTCATAAACTCTGAGAACATTGCGATGACTACAAAAGTTTGTGACCAAGGGAAGTTCACAGTCCAGTGGCAAAGGAAGGAACCTAGTATTCATTTTTCTTGAGAAAGAGGAATAGGCCTGCAGGTAAATGAGTAAACAAATGGGATAGAAATGTATAAAACAATGTGATAACAATTTATAGTACTAGCGTGAATCAAGTATAACGGTTGCACAGTATCAGGGAATCCTCAGAAGAGGTGCAACTGGGTCTTAAAAGTCTGGTAGATTTTTAAATGAAAAAAAAAAATCAGGTGATAAAGGAGGAGGTGAAGCAACTGGAGGAGAAAGACAGGATATGCAGAGGGGAGGGAACAAAGCATGTGATGTATTTGGGGCAGCAGTTTGGATGTAGCAGAAGCATACCGTACAATGCAGGAATAATGATAAGAAGAGTGGCTGGGAAGCTGGGTTAGGGCAGGAAGCCAAAGAACCTTGCTTATCACACAAGATCTGGGACACTAAACAAAGCACATTGGATATCAGCAAAGGCTTTTAAGTAAGAGAGGCCCAGTGAGAGTTTTAATTTTGGAATGATAATTTGTGGGCCGTGTGAGGAAGAAATGGGCTAGAGGCAGAGACTTGGTTGCAGACTGAGCAGGAGGCCAGGCACAAGACAAGGAGGTAGAGAGACGGACTGATTGGTCAACAATGGCTACATTTCCTAGCCAGGGCAACTGAGTAGTGCCTCTGAGTTCATTAAACATGGCAGAATGACCACGTGTCTTTCCTGAAAACTCACTGAGAAGAGAAAGGGAATAATACCAGCACATTCACCAAGGGAAGGAAGGAGAGATAAAAATCAAGTCTTGGAAGACAGTGGCAGGGTGCTCAGATCAGAGGAGGATGAGCCTGAGGGCCTACAGCGAATGTGCCGACAGGAGCAGCCCAGTGCATCCTGGTTGACTATAGCCACGTCAAGACCAGGAAGTGCCATATCTGGCAAAGTGGTGAGGGCAGGGAGTTACTGGCAAGTCTATATTTTTTCTACCCTGAGCTACTTTCCAATGCCGACGCAGCCAAGGGACATCCTCTTCTGCCCAGTCCCCTCCCCAAGAGGGCTTTCCTCAGAAAACAAACCAGAGAGTGCCCAGACAAGGCACATGGGGCTCAGTACAGCGTGGGGGATTAAGCGAGCATCTGTGTGCTGCACCCAATTCCCTATTCTCATCCTGCTCCCAGAATGCAAGCAGCCACCCGTGAGGCCCCAAGGCAAGCACTAAGAAAACCCTCCAGGTGTTCCCATTCGGGAGTCCTCCAGTGGAAAGCTGGCTCACTACTGAGCACTGCAGTGAGCTGCCCAAGCACACAGGCCTCCTGGACAGCCTCCTGCTACTGCTGTCCCTTGGTACTGCAGGGAGTAGTTCTAGGACGCCCTGAGGACACCCAAATCTGTGGATGCTCAAGTCTCGTGTACAAAAACTGTGTACGTAGTATTTGTACACAGGGTATCAAAAAGTTCCTGGAAAATGGAATTAAAAGATACGTTTACTTAGGGGCAAAAAAAGTAAAATCTACATATATAAAGGGTCTTCAAGAAGTTCATGAAAATGTGCATTATGAAAAAAACTATGCATGGATTTCAAATTTTATTTGCATCAGAATAAACTTTCTTTTAATTCCATTTCCCATGAACTATTCGAAGCACCCTTATACAACCTGTACAGATCTTTACGTACACTCCAAATCATCTCTAGAGTACTTATAATACCTAACATAACATAAACTCTATACAAATACTACATAAATAGTTGCTACACTGTATTGTTTAGGAAATAAAGACAAGAAAAATGCACAAGTTCAATACAGGTGCAACCCTCAAAGGCCTAACTACATAGAAATACTTCAGCAATAACATATCTTTTTAAATATTTTCAATCTGTAGTTGACTGGATTCACAGATGTGGAACACATGGATAAGGAGCACTCACTGTACTTTAGTTTTTTCTTTTTAATATTTACTTATTTATTTGAAAAGCAGAGTGACAGGGAGAGATCTTCCATCACCTGCTGGTTTACTCCCCAAATGCCCATAACATCCTGGTCTAGGCCAGGCTGAAGCCAGGAGTACTTTTAAGTATGAAAAGAAATCAAAGGTTCAACAGGCATTTTTTCTAAAATCTCCAAGATAATGGGGGTGGGAGAGAGGGGAGAGGGAAGAGGGGAGAGTAGAGGGGGAGAGGGGGAGAGAGAGAGAGAGAGGCCAAAGAGAAAAGAATCTAGACAAAATAGGAACAAGGAAAGGAGTAGAAAAAGGCTGCAAACTGGAGGCTAAGTGATTCAGAGACAGAAGTGATGGGATTATACTCAAAAGACAAGAATTGATGGTGTCCAGATTAAGGGGAAAAAAAAAAAGAACAAATCAGGTTACAACCAAGATTTCTTTTGGGAATTAAAAATGCAATAATTGTGATGTACATTGAAAGTTCTCTACCCATTCTTCATTTCGTTCCTAAGAAAGAAAAACAATCTTAATTTTATGTGATGTAGCAATATGACCAGCTAAACAGATACTTCTCAGTCTCCTTTGCAACTCATTGAAATCACACAACTAAATCCCAATCAATGAAATACAGGAAGTAAGGAATGGGACGTTGGGGAAGGGTTCCCAAGAATGACTCATTTTGGGAGGTCATCCTTTCGCCTTTCCTCCTTTCTCTACTGCCCCTCCCCCACATGGCTGCGCTGGCAAGGCTGCAGCAGCCACATCCTGCAGGACAGAACAACATGCTAAGGGAAGCAAAGAAAGAAGACCACAGGAGCGTGGGTTGCCTGGGACCATGGAGCTGCCATGGCAGCCATGGGTCACCCATCTCTGGCCCTTCTGTATAAGCCAAATGAAGCCACTATTATTTTGTGATTAAAAAAAAGTCTTTAAATTTATTTATTCACACTTTACTTGAAAGGCAGACAGAGATCTTCCACCTGCCGTTCACTCCTCAAATGCCTACAATTGCCAGGACTGGCCAGGTTAAAGCCAGGAGCCTAAGACCTCAATCTGGGTCTCCCATGTGGGTGGCAAGGGCTCGAGTACTGAGCCATCACCTGTTGCCTCTCAGGGTGCCCATTAGCAGGAAGGTGGATTGGAAGCAGAGTCAGAAATTGAACCAGGTACTCTGATACAGGATGCAGGTGTCCCGAGCAGCAACCTAACCACTGCTCCAAACACTTGCCCCTATTTTGTTATCACAGTCACACCAAATCATATCTGATATAACAATCGCTATTTAAAAAAAATCTGGGGTTGGCACAGTGGGTTAAAGCCCTGGCCTGAAGTGCCAGCATCCCATATGGGTGCTGGTTTGAGACCTGGCTGCTCTACTTCCTGTCCAGCTCTCTGCTATGGCCTGGGAAAGCAGCAGAAGATGGCCCAAGTGCTTGGGCCTCTGCACCCACGTGGGAGACCTGGAAGAAGTTCCCGGCTCCTGGCCTCAGACAGCGCAGCTCCGGCCGTTGTGGCCAATTGGGGAGTGAACCAGCGGATAAAGACACCCCCCACTCTGTGCCTCTCCTCTCTCTGTGTAATTCTTTCAAATAAAATAAATAAATCTTTAAAAAAATAAAAAAAATCTCATTTAAAGAGGTAAGAGGTAAGATTCATGAAATAGCCCAGAAAAGAGAACAAAATGTTAAGTAAAAGAAAATTAAAGAACTATGGAAGAAGATATTAAACAGACATAATGGAGCAGGGTGGGAGGTGGTGGGGAATCAGCAAAGCAAAGTCATAGAAAAGCATGAATCTGGTGAACAAACAAGAACAATCACAGGGGAAATGAGAGAAGTGTTTGACGAGGACACTGTGCTAAATAAAATGAGCACGTTACAACAAGGTAAATACAATATAATTCTGGGGCTGGTGTTATGGAGCAGCAAGCTAACCTGCCACATACAACGCTGGCATTCTGTACTGGAGCACTGATTCGTGTTCCAGCTGCTCCATTTGTAATCCAGATCCCTGCTAACATGCCTGGGAAAACAGCAGCAGATGACACCAGTACCTGGGGACCTGCCACTCACATGGAGATCAGAATGGAGCTCCAGGCTCTGGGCTTTGGCCTGGACCAGCCCCAGCTATGTGGCCACTTGGGGAGTGAATCAGTGGATGGAAGACCTCTTTCTCTTTCTCCCTCTTGCATTCTCCCTTTCAAATAAATAAATAAATATTTTAAAAATACTATATGACTCCACTTATATGAAATACCTAGAGAATTTGAATGGTGCTGTAATGGGCGGGGCGGGGGGAAGGAGTATGAGGGAGATACATAGCTTCAGTTTTAATAGATACATAGCTTTGCCGGCGCTGCAGCTCACTAGGCTAATCCTCCGCCTTGCGGCGCCGGCACACTGGGTTCTAGTCCCGGTCGGGGCGCTGGATTCTGTCCCGGTTGCCCCTCTTCCAGGCCAGCTCTCTGCTGTGGCCTGGGAGTGCAGTGGAGGATGGCCCAAGTCCTTGGGCCCTGCACCCCATGGGAGACCAGGAGAAGCACCTGGCTCCTGCCATCGGATCAGCGCAGTGCGCCGGCCACAGCGCACCGGCTGCGGCGGCCATTGGAAGGTGAACCAATGGCAAAAGGAAGACCTTTCTCTCTGTCTCTCACTGTCCACTCTGTCTGTCAAAAAAAAAAAAAAAAAAAAGATACATAGCTTCAGTTTTAAAAGAAGAGTTATGGAGATAGAGGGTGGTGATGATTACATAACATCATAAACATATTTAATAACATTAAACTTTACACTTAAAAAAGTGAAGATGGACAGTCATATGCTGTGTGTATTTTACATAGCAAAAAAAGATAGACTATTGAACAGGCTACTGAGCCAGGAAGTAAAAAAATGATGTCTGACATGGAGAGATCAAGGAGCTGCCATAAGACTACATCATTTAGTCAGTCACAGGGAAGTTGACAGAGGATACAACTTTTTGACTTAAAGTGAGGTTTTCCTAATAGAGCCCCAAAAAGTAATCTATAGAAGGGAATTGACACTCTGAGATGCGATGACTGAACAGCCCTGTCTCGACTGCTGAGGAGCATTTTCTTTTTCACGTGATTGTTGAACTCTTTATTTAGTGCAGGGTTTTCTTATGTGTATAAAGTTAACTGAAAATAAATCTTAGTAAAAAAATAAGATTGGGAATAGAGAGGGAGAAGGAAGAAAGGTGGGAGGGCGGGTACAGTGGGAAGAATCCCTATGTTCCTAAAGTTTTACTTATGAAATGCATGAAGTTTGTATACCTTAAATAAAAGGTTTCTGGGGAAGAAAAAAAGAAAGTGGGTTTTCTGGGAGTAGGGTGTAGGAAGGGCGGCAGTGGTGGCAGAAAGAGCAGGAACTACTATCCCATGTGACTGCTAACATCAGCTGCCTTATGAAACTGTACACTTACTGTTTTGATAAAAATAATTTAAAAATTTTAATAGTGCTCCTACAACTAAAAAGGTTGCCACAATTTAGAAGTAATAAAGTGGGGCCTGGTGCTATGGCTTAATGGGTAAAGTTTGAGTCTCGGCTACTTCACTTCAGATCCAGCTCCCTGCTAATACACCTGAGAAAGGGCAGAAGATGGCCCAAGTACTTGGGCCCTTGTACCCACATGGGAGACCCGAAGAAGTTCCTGGCTCCTGACTTTGGTCTGGCTCAGCCCTGGCTGTTGCAGCCACCTGGGGAGTAGATCAGTGGATAGAAGATCTCTCTCTTGGTCTCTCTGTCTCTGTCTTTCAAATAAATAAATATTTAAGGAAAAAAATGTAAGGAAGGAAAAATCAGCACGTACAGTGTTTGCCTTTAGACATTGCCTGCTCTTGGTCCACACCTGCCCATCGAGATCTCAAGGCGCAGGGTGCGGTGGAAGATCATGCAGGGGCTCCCAGAACAGGCAGTCATGGGGGCATGTCCAGCTGCACAGTGAAGCAGCTCTGAAGCTTCCCTGTGGTCTCACTGAGCCTTCAGGGTTTTCATGTGTAGAATGCTCATATCTATTATACGAGGGCCCTTCAAAACATTTGTGGAAAACAGAATTCAAAGATTCTATTATTTGGTTGTATACATTTTTTGAAACCCATGTGGTTTTTTCATAATATTTATTTTCCATGAACTTTTTCTTTTTTAAAGATTTATTTATTTACTTGAAAGTCAGTTACACAGAGAGAGGAGAGGCAGAGAGAGAGAGAGAGAGAGAGAGAGAGAGAAAGGTCTTTCATCTGCTGGTTCACTCCCCAAATGGCCGCAACCGCTGGAGCTGTGCCAATCCGAAGCCAGGAGCCAGGAGTTTCTTCCAGGTCTCCCACATGGATGCAGGGGCTCAAGGACTTGGGCCATCTTCTACTGCTTTCTCAGGCCATAGCAGGAGCTGGATTGGAAGTGGAGCAGCCGGGTCTTGAACCGGCACCCATATGGGATGCCGGCACTTCAGGCCAGGGCTTTAACCCACTGTGCCACAGCACCAGCCCCTCAATTAACTTTTAAAAAATTTATTTATTTGAAAGGCAGAGTGGCAGAGAGAGAGAGAGACAGAAAGAGACAGAGAGACATCTTCCATCTTCTGATTCATTCTCCAAATGCCTGTACCATCCAGGCTAGGCCAGGCCAAAGCCAAGAGCCAGGAATTCAATCAGGATCTCCCACATGGGTTGCAGGAACCCATGTACTTGAGCCACCCTCTGCTACCTCCAAGGGTGCATTAGCCGGAAGCTGGATCTGAAGTGAAGGTGGGACTTGATCTCGCTCAGTTATGGGATGTGGGAATCCCCAGCACTGAGTTAACCCACTGCATCACAGTGCCCCCTCCTCCAGCAACTTTGTGAAGAGCCCTCGTATTACACAAATAGATAAAAACCACCTAGAACATGGTGGATCCTTACAAACCATGAGCTTTCTCTTTCAGAGTTTCTCCTGCCCTGTGAGCCTCTGAGAGTCTCTCTTGTCTCTGTGGTTTAGACTTGAGAAAGCAAAGGCATGTTCCTTTAGCCACCTTCTCTCCTTCCTTTCTTGACTGGTTTGGGAGACTCATCTTCCACAGACAAAATATACCAAGTGCTTGCCAAGCAGTTTGTCATAACACATTGGCACTTCTCCTGAAAGGAGAAATTCATTTCAGTCACATTGGCATTAGACCTCAGCTGAGTTTTCAGTGAAAAGAAATTGATATTCAATTTCTAGCCATGGCTGCCAGCTCTGACATTACAGGAATAGATAGAAATTTCTGCTTAAAATTAACTACAGTATCTATAACAGAGGAGAATTATAAATAATTCAGCCCATCCCATATGGGCGCCGATTTGAATCCAGGCTGCTCTGCTTCCTATCCAGCTCTCTGTTATGGCCTGGAAAAGCAGTGGAAGATGGCCCAAGTCCTTGGGCCCCTGAACCCGCGTGGGAGATCTGGAAAAAACTCCTGATTCCAGGCTCCTGGCTTCAGATTGGCGCAGCTCCAGCCGTTGAGGCCAGTTGGGGAGTGAACCAGTGGATGAAGACCTCTCTCTCTCTCTGCCTCTCCTTCTATCTCTGTGTAACTCTGACTTTCAAATAAATAAATGAATCTTTTTTAAAAATTTTAAAATAACATGTTTTAAAGTAAATAAATAAATAATTCAGCTGATACCTGAATAGAATATTTTAAAAAAGCAAAATTAATAAAAATTTTAAACTCAGGTCATGATAACAGGCAATTGAGACTCCAGCATGGTTCCAAAGCACTCACCTTCTTTACTTGGCCTCCGCTGGCTACACAGCTCTGGGAGAAGTTCCTCACGTAGTCCCCCAGGCCAAGTCCCTTCACTCCTGGAAGTCTGCTTGTTCCAGTCGGACCTGTGCCCCTCCCAGGAGGCAGTGGGCAACCTGTCAGAGCTACCAGGAGGGAAGGAGGTAGGGGAGTTGAGGTCCAAGAGGAAGCTGTCCTGTAGGGTTTGTTTGGTAGCCTTCTTGCCTTTCCTCTTCTGACCCTCAGGGCTCCTGTCCCCCTCTCCTTGCCTGGGCTGGCTACTCTCAAGATCCCTGGTTAGCTGCAGGAGCTGGTCCATGTCCTTGGCGAATTCCAGCAGAGTGCCCTCAGAGAGGCTTCGAGCAGGGCCCTCAGAGCCATAGGTAGGAGCTTTTTCCAGGAGCAGATGCTCAGAGCAGTGGACAGCTTCCGTGCCTTCCCTGAGCGCTGGCTCAGTCCCCCGGGGAAGGCCGCAGCGGTCCATGGACAGAGAGAAGTATGAGTAGTCCACGGCCACGTACGTCAGCATGAAGTTGATGGTGACGATGGGAGCCAGAATGTTCACCTGGCCCACAAGGACAAAGGCCATGGTCACCAAGCTGGTCAGGCAGATGGCAGTTACAGGTGTTTTATTTGGTCCTTTCTGAAAAAAGAAAAGTACCATTTAGGACTAAGAAATTTCAAACAGAAAGTACCAGAAGGTTCAGAAGTTACATGAGAGAACCCAAACTCAGAGTGGCTCAGGCATTTCTTAGCATGTGACTGTTTATCTGGAAACCTGAGACAATAATATCCAACTCGTGGGGTCATCTTGAGAGAAGAGCTAATGCAGGTAAAATGCTGAAAACTGAACTCACACACAGCGGACTCCTAGCGCACCACAGGAGGTAGTTTTATCAGTAACTATTAGCAAGGGACATTTTCAAAGAAATCTGACTTCCAAATGTTTTCCCTTTTTGTCGTTCACTGCATTTTAACACCAGCCTTGGCAATCAAAGAAATGTCAAGTTTATTCTTCCCATGGAATGCTGTGTCCAGGAAAACAATCTGGGGAGGGGCTGGCACTGCGGCACAGCGGGTTAAAGCCCTCGCCTGAAGCGTTGGCATCCCACATGGGTGTCGGTTCTAGTCCTGGCTGCTCCTCTTCTGATCCAGCTCTCTGCTATGGCCTGGAAAAGCAGTGGAAGATGGCCCAATTCCTTGGGCCCCTGCATCCATGTGGGAGACCTGGAAGAAGCTCCTGGCTCCTGGCTTCAGATCGGTGCAGCTTCGGCCATTGAGGCCATCTGGGGAGTGAACCATCAGATGGAAGACCTCTCTCTCTGTCTCTACCTCTCTCTGTAACTCTGTCTTTCAAATAAATAAAATAAACTCTTAAAAAAAAAAAAAAAAAGAAGGTGGTCGATGCTGCGGCTCACTAAGCTAATCCTCCACCTGCGGTGCCGGCACACTGGGTTCTAGTCCTGGTTGGGGCGCCGGATTCTGTCCCAGTTGCTCCTCTTCCTGTCCAGCTCTCTGCTGTGGCCCAGGAATGCAGTGGAGGATGGCCCAAGTGCTTGGGTCCTGCACCCGCGTGGGAGACCAGGATAAGCACCTGGCTCCTGCCTTCGGATCAGCGCGGTGCACCGGCCGTGTGCCAGCTGTGGCGGCCATTGGAGGGTGAACCAACGGCAAAGGAAGACCTTTCTCTCTGTCTCTCTCTCTCACTGTCCACTCTGCCTGTCAAAAAAAAAAAAAAAAAAAAAGAAGGGCCGACACTGTGGTGCAGTGGGTTAACGCCCTGGCCTGAAGTGCCGGCATCCCATATGGGTGCCGGTTCTAGTCCCAGCTGCTCCTCTTCTGATCCAGCTCTCTGCTATGTCCTGGGAGAGCAGTGGAAGATGGCCCAATTCCTTGGGCCCCTGAACCCATGTGGGAGACCTGGAAGAAGCTCCTGGCTCCTGGCTTCAGATCGGTGCAGCTCTGGCCATTGAGGCCATCTGGGGAGTGAACCATCAGATGGAAGACCTCTCTCTTTCTCTGCCTCTCCTCTCTCTGTGTAACTCTGACTTTCAAGTAAATAAATCTTAAAAAAAAAAAAAGGATCCGTGGATTCTATTGGAATAGGGGATTCTAACACTTAATATTCACACATGCACATGCTCTCACACACCTGTTTAATGGAGGTGGACTCGGTGGCCTTTAGGGGGATGGCAGTGGGAAAAATATGCTGACGCTCCTATAAGCACTCATCACAGCCACTGTCACAGTCACCGCTCAGTCCCCATGTTCTGTGCCCAAACAACTCCCTGTGGTCTACTGGCCACATTCTCTTTCTTAAAGGATACCAAAAAGGAATGAAAAGGCAAGCCACATCATGGAAAAAGATGCTTGTAGCATAAATAACAGACAAAAGGTAACTAGCTTATACAAATAACTCCTAAAATATAATTGGAAAAAGACACACAATTCCCACCCAAAAGAAGTGAGAAGAGTGGCATTGTGGCGAGCGGGTAAAGCCACCTCCTGCGACAACAGCATCCTGGTTCCAGAGCCAGCTCTCCACTGCCAGCCCAGCCTGCTGGCTGTGGTGGGAAAGCAGCAGAGGATGGCTCAAGTGCTGACGCCCCTGCACCCACATGGGAGATCCAGAAGAAGCTCTAGGCTCTTGGCTTTGGCACAGCACAGTCCCAGCCACTGTGGCCATTTGGGAGTGACACAGCAGACGGATCTCTTTCTGTCTCTCCCAATCTCTCTCTCTGTAATTCTGCCTTTCAAATAAATAAAATCTAAATCTCAAAAAAAAAAAAAAAGGATTTAGACAAGTTAAGTTTACACAAGAATATCAGTTAAACATTAAAAGGATGTCTAATGACATTAGTAATTAATGAAATGCAAATTAAAACCACAGAGAGAAACATTAACACATCTATCAAAATGGTAAAAATTTTCAAGTCTGATAATAAAAAGTATTGAAAAAAATATAGAATGGGGACTCTCATCCACTGCTGATAGGAGTACAAATTAGTCTAACTATTTTGGAAAAGAGTTTGGTATTATCAAGTAAGTAGAGACACATTTATCTAATGATTTAGCAATTCCATTAGCAGGTTTATAGTCTGGAGGGGCGCTGCACGGGCACCAGGCTACTAGTGCAAGAGTGTTCACCACCTTGGCCATCACAGTCCCAAATAACACCCAAGCTGCTGCCACTACCAAATCAGGGATGAACCTTAAAAACACGATGGTGAGTGAAAAGAGCATGCCATAAAGTACATATATGTGGTCCCATTTATTCACAGTTCAAAACAGACAACAATAAACCTTCCTGCTTGGAGATGCCTGTGTAGGAAGTGAACCAGCAGTCACAAGCTCTGGCCCCAGGGTCACGTCCAGCACTGCCTGCCTACGTGTGCCCATGAGCTAATAATGTCTTAGAGTTTTAAACACTTGGGGGAGAGGGCACTGAAAGAAGAACACTTTGTGAAATTCAGATATGCATCCGTAAGTAAAGAACTGGGTATCGTCTGTGGCTTCCTGTGAGGTACAACAGTAGAAATTGTGAGTGAATCTGTTGGGCCTACAATGCCTACAATATGTACATCTGACCCTTTTCTGAAAACAATTGCCAAACCCCTGAGTAAAACTACAAAGTAAGCAAGGAGATGACTATCACAGAAGTCAGGACAGGGGCCGGCACTGTGGTGCAGCGGATTGGCACCCTGGCCTGAAGTGCTGGCATCCTATATGGGCGATGGTTCGAGATCCAGCTGCTCCACTTCCAATCCAGCTCTCTGCTATGGCCTGGGAAAGCAGTAGAAGATGGCCCAAGTCCTTGGGCCCTTGCATGGGAGACCCAGAGGAAGTTCCTGGCTCCTGATTGGCGTAGCCCAGGCCGTAGCAGTCATTTTGGGGGTGAACCAACAGAAGGAAGATCTTTCTCTCTGTCTCTCTATCTCTCTCACTGTCTATAACTCTACCTGTCAAATAAAATTAAAAAATAAAATTAAAAAATAAAATAAAATAAATGAATCTAAATTAGACCTCTCTCGGAAGGCACACTCTCAGTGATCCAGACATACGGACACTGGCCTCACCTCCTAGCCACCATATGTATAATTAGATTAAGTCTCCACCCTTAATCCATCAGCTATTAGCATTAAGATGTTAGAGTTTAAATACCTGCTATACCCCAAGCATGTTGTTAGTTGTTTATAACTAAACATTTAGATGTAAGGCATTTGGATCCCCCATTTGCACACTCATTCTGGACAGCAAACACAACATTAGTAAGGAGACTGTCTCCAGCTCATTGTCAAATGTGAATTTTTTGCCGGCGCCATGGCTCACTTGGTTAATCCTCCGCCTGCGGCACCGGCATCCCATATGGGTGCAGGGTTCTAGTCCCGGCTGCTCCTCTTCCAGGCCAGCTCTCAGCTGTGGCCCAGGAAGGCAGTGGAGGATGGCCCAAGTGCTTGGGCCCTGCACCTGCATGGGAGACCAGTAAGAAGCACCTGGCTCCTGGCTTCGGGTTGACGTAGCTCAGGCCATAGCAGTCATTTGGGGGGTGAACTAGCAGAAGGAAGATCTTTCTCTCTGTCTCTCTCTCTCACTAACTCTATCTGTCAAATTTTAAAAATGTGAATTTTTACTAACTGTATAATGAGAAATGGCATTTTAGGATATTGGGAGTTGCATTACTGTTACAATGAATAAAGCCTAACGTTTAAGAGCTATTTATAATATTTTTGTGATTATTGATCATTTTCACTTGCTAGAAGCTCTTCTTTATTAGGAAAACTAATTCTTTGTGATGTAAATAAATAAATATTTTTCCTGGTTTTTCATCTGTATTTTAGGCTTGGGACCTTTTTTTCCCAAAGCTTCATTACTGCACCAGTTCCTTGCTCTCTCCTTCCTGGCTCACCTTGTGATAGTGCCTCCACACCACCACGACGCGTTTCCACCAGACACCAGACTGTGGGGCTGCCTGATCTTCAGCTGTAACCTCCAAACTGTAAGCTGTAACCTTTTCTTCCCCCCAAGAAGCTCCTCTCAGGTATTTAAATTAAAGTAATCAAGAGAAGACTTTAACAGACAATCTTCTAAATCAAGTATGATCTATCCTCCTTCCTTGGCAAAGACACCTTCATGAGGATGGGGAGGTGCAGGTTCAAGTTCAGAATTCTTGCACTCCTCAGCCTTCTTCATGAAAGACACCAGGCAGAGCCTCCAGTGGTAGCCCATCCCCTTCTCCTCCTAGATTACAGCATGGGGGTCTCACAGTCACACGTGGACTCTTCTCCTGCCCCTTGGTCCTACAGAGGAAGGGGAACCTGCAGATCCCAGAAGTGGGCTGGGGTCCATCTGAGCAAGGAATTCTAGGGTGCAGCATACCTGGAATGTGGTCTAGAAGGCAGGACATGAGACTCATGTGGGCATGTCCTCTTGCCTCATAAACATCTTATACCCAAGGGCCAGAGCAGAATCCTGTAAAGCAATCTCTTTGGGCTTGAACCTAGGTGCCCACGGCTGTGGGAAAACACACTTTCACACATTGCTGGTAAAAGCACACAATGATACAAAGCTCTCAGAAACTGTTTTGGCAAGATCTATTAGCAACGCATTTTTTTAAAGAAAGGTTGTCGCTCCCCGTCTTCGCGGAGGAATGACACAGGACCCTGCGCTGTTCTTTTGTCTGCTCGGCCCTCCCCGGGTTTGCTGCTGGTTCTTCCCGGGTTGGTTACCATCCCTTCCACCTCCGTGGAAGGGCAGTTCCCCCTGCCATTTTCCCCACTTCCGCGGGGGAGCGGCACACCGCTGGCCGGCTCTCTCGGGGGCTGCACAGGTGTTCCTTCAGATAGATGTTCCCGGTGCATGTTGTCTCTCTCCTCATTTATAGTCCTCTTCCACCAATCCCAACTCTGCTACCCACACGCCGAGTACGCTGCTCTCCTCCAATCAGGAGCAGGTCCTGCTGTTTATTGGTTGAACTGGAGGCAGCTGTGTAGAAGCTGTTTCCTCCTCTCCCAGCGCCATATTGTGGGAGAGCAGATGCATAGAATAAGTCTTAATTCCAGTAACATAGTCTAGTCCAGTTGCTCCCCACAAAAGGTTTTAGTTAATGAATGCAAATTTTATAGATACAACTTTAGCATTATAGTGGTTATTCCCCCTCTACCCGTCCTCCCACCCCCACTCCCATCCCACCTCCTACTCCCTCTCCCATCCCATTCTTCACTAAGATTCGTTTTTAATTAACTTTATATACAGAAGACTGACTCTATACCAAGTAAAGATTTCAACAATTTGCACTCACACATGCACACAAAGTATAAAGTATTGTTTGAAAACAAGTTTTGCAGTTAATTCTCATAGTACAACTCATTAAGGACAGAGGTCCTACATGGGGAGTAAGTGCACAAGGACTCCTGTTGTTGATTTAACAATTGACACTCTTAGGTATGACGTCAGTGATCACCCGAGGCTCTTAGCAATGCATTTATGCTTTGACCCAGCAATCCCACTGATCCAAACTATCCATTAAACACATCTGTCTCATATATACAACGTTATTCATACAGGTAAGGTTATTCACCTCAGCACTGTTTACTGGAAAGCCACACAAGTGTGAACCTGTGGGGAACTGAGTAAACAGACTATGGGATATTCACACCATGGAAGAGGAGTGAGAGCAGTCTCTCTGCATTTGTATGAAAAGACGATTTCTTTTGCATCATATTTTTATGTATGCACTGTCTCCTAAAACAAATGAAGTGAAAGAAAAATAAAACAAAAGGCACCAGCACCCAGAAGGCAGGAGAGCCAACAGTGCCACCCCTCCCCAGCCCAGGCTGACCGAGGACAGAAGTCGGGGAAGGACAAGGAGGAGATGAGCATAGTTTGCTCAGGAGGAAGGCTGGGAACCTGAAGGCTGGCGGAGAGCACCTGTGCACCCGCACAAGACTGTGTGAGCTCGAGCTCCTGGGAAGTGGGAGTCTCTGTCTCTGCTTCTCTCTTGTCAACCTCTGGGTTTTCAGAAGGTCTCTGGAGCATCCCAGCCATTTAAGGTTTGGGGGCATGATGGTTAACAGCAAGCCCCAAGGCCAGGGCTGTGGAGAATAATCAAACTGCAACCCCCAGGGACAAGACAAGCCTTGAGAGCAGAGTGAGAGCTGCAAAGACCAGCTCCCTTCCTAACCAGGAGATTCTTCTATGCTAAAACAGGAGAATCTGGAAATTTTCTTCTCTTTATTTAAGAGACATGCAGACAGAGAAAGACAGAAGCACAGAGAGCTCTCATCCCCAGTTCACTCTCCAAATGCCCTGGGAGCCAGGAACAATACAGGTCTCCCACGTGGATGGCAGGGACCCAAGTAGCTGAGCCATTACCTGCTGCCTCCTGGGGTGCACATTAGCAGGAAGTTGGAGTCAGCAGCAGGGCCAGGACTCAAACTCCTGTATTCTGATATGGGATGCAGGCTCCCAACTTGCATCTTAACTACTAAGCCTAATGCCCACCTCTGGAATTTATTTTTATTAAGGGATAGGGCTTCCTCCATTTCCTGCTGCTCCAGTCCAAGCTGCTGCTGGGCCTGGCTGGCTAACCCAGTGCCAGGTGGCCAGGGTGCTGTGACATTTCAGATGCTTCATCTAATTGACCTCAGCCTAAGCCAGCAAGAGGACGGGCTGGAAGAAATGATCACTGCATTCTCATCTATCCCACCCTAGACAACTGATCAACTGATCAGGAGTTGTGTGGTTTTGTTTGTTTTTTTTTTTTTTTTTTTTTTTTTGGACAGGCAGAGTGGACAGTGAGAGAGAGAGACAGAGAGAAAGGTCTTCCTTTTCCATTGGTTCACCCTCCAATGGCTGCTGTGGCCAGCGCACTGCGGCCGGCGCACCGCGCTGATCCGATGGCAGGAGCCAGGTGCTTATCCTGGTCTCCCATGGGGTGCAGGGCCCAAGCACCTGGGCCATCCTCCACTGCACTCCCGGGCCACAGCAGAGAGCTGGCCTGGAAGAGGGGCAACCGGGACAGAATCCGGTGCCCCAACTGGGACTAGAACCCGGGGTGCCGGCGCCACAGGCGGAGGATTAGCCTATTGAGCCACGGCACCGGCCAATCAGGAGTTCTAATCAGAAAAACTAAAGCATGCATGGGCCAACAGCTGTGTTAAGGCAAAAGGTATGTTTCTCAAACAATGGGCCACTCACCCTTTTTCCCAGACAGGCGAGTGCAGGAATCACTTTCTCCTGCGCAATGCACTGCAAGATCCGGGGAGCTCCGTAGAGTCCTCCCATGCAGGAGGCCAGAGACGAGATGTACAAGCCCAGAAGGAAGAGGAAGCCCACCAGGGACACCTAGGTGAGAAAACGGCTTCATCATCCAGTGCCACAGCCCTTCCACTGCCGCCACACTGCCCACCCTGCTGCAGCTGAGCACAGGACGTCCTCCAGGGTCACCCTCGGGGATAGAGTAATTCCCCAATCCCCAGCCCCACCCTACTGCATGCCACTACTCCAGGTTCGCCCACATTTGACATGGACTGCACACGCTTTCTCAAACCAGCAGGCATCAGACTCATCTGTAAGGCTTGAGAAAACACGGATTTCTGGGAACCAACTCCGGAGTTTCTGAATCAATGATCTGGGGGTAGGGGTGAGAACCTGGATTTTCAACAGGTTCCCAGAAGACCTTGATGCTGGTGGGCTGGGGACCACACTTTGAGAACCACTGGCCAACCACAAAGCTAACAGCCTCCTGTCTCTATGCTCTCCTCACTCTGTGTCATCCTTAGACTCTGCCAGAGTCACTGATCTGAACCAGATCTGACCCAAATGCCCCTGCTACAAACATGCCTGCAGCTCCCACATGGCTCATGACCAAGTGTGCCCCACACTCAGCACACAGAGTCGTGGGTCAGCATGATTTCTCTGCCTGCTGGAGCGCTCTACCCACCACATCCCCTAATCTACTCATTGTCTGACTGCTAAACTGTGCTTCAGGACTCAGCACAAACCTCACCTCCTCTATGAGGCCGCCTCCAATCCCCCTCGCCATAGGGGCTGCTCCTCAGAGTTCTGTGGGCCCCTCAAGGGGATGTGAGGACAGCTGCTTTGGGAGCATCAGCCCAGTATTCTGTGTCTAGCAAAGACAAATGCTGGGGGCTGAATGGGACCCATGTCCCCTTGGCCCATAAGGCACCAGCAGAGTCAGAGAGGGCCAGCAAAAGATCAGCACCACTCCCCGTGCACTTGTGTCCCTGCCTGCCAGCCTGAAGCCATCACACCTTCCTGAGCTGGACCTCACCCACACCCAGTGGAGTCTCTCTGCTCTCCTGGGTCTCTGCGGTGCCCTCCCCATTCCACTCAACTTCAGGCTCAGTGGCCAGAACTGGGGATGCCATGTGTCTTTACCCAACCAGCACAGATAAGTCAGGTTTAGTTTCCAACTCTGCCACTTAACACCCTTCTTGATGAAGACTCTCCTTACCCCAAATTTTATTTCTTTCTTGAGCAATACACTGGATCCCTGTCATTGAGCTACACTGAACATAAGCATGGGGAGGAATCTTCCTGGCTCATAAATTATCACTGGAATAATCTGACCACCTGAGGAATCCTGCATCAGTCTGGATTTGCATCAGGAAAAAGATATCCCCCCGCTTTAATGCTATACTTGTAGGACCCTGCAGGTTGGCAGAATCATCAGGAAGCTAAAAGTTCAGGTTTGGAGAAAGGCAGGACAGAAGCCTGGAGGCACACCCAGACTCTTCAACAGCATCAGTCTGCCAGGATGCTCCAGCACCTGCCACCTGCAGAGGAACTCTCATCATTTCTTTAAAAAAACTTACTTACTTTTTTTTTTTTAATTGGAAAGACAGACACTTAGAGAGAGCTTCCATCCTCTAGTTCACTCCCCCAAATGCCTGAAACAGCAGATGCTAGGCCAGGAAAAAGCCAGGTGTCTGGAACTCAACCCAAGTCTCCTCCACAGGTGGCAGGCACCTAAGTACTTGGCTCATCATCTGCTGACACCCAGGATGCACATTAGCAGGCAGCTGGAATGGAGAGCACAGGAGCTGGGACTTGAACCCGGCACACAGATAGGGATGTGGGTGGCAACTGCTGTGCCCAATGCCCACCCCTCACCACCTCTCTCTTTTTGCCTCATTAATTACAGCTGAGCATCTGATGACCTAGTCTAGGGGCTGCAAAGGGACAGGCAGGAGAGGGTTTGGTCCTCTGGGCTGCTGTGATAATAAATGGGTCACTCCCTCCCTTCAGGGGGATAATGTAATGCAGATCACCTGCAGTGGGCAGGGACGTCAGAGGCTTGATAGACAAAAACTCACAACCACCACAGAGCCTGTCTTGTCTGTGATTCAGTGTGGGTTGCTCTGCCCTACAGAAATGCAGGCTCTTGTTATCCCCTTTAAGCTCACTTGTCTCAACTCTTCACCGCCCATTTTATTACTTGACATACACTGCTCTGATGGTGTTTTGTTATCTTTTACCCCGGGGATAGTTCATTAGCTCACGGCTTATCTTGCCAGTGCACAAGCGCCCCTTAAGTGAAGATGCGTATCATGCATCCTGGCCCCTGCCTTGCAGCACCTGACACAAACAGTGCTAAGCAGCTGAATTAATGAGGCCACATAACTTCTCTGTGATCCATGCCCTCAAGGTCTCATAAACTGCTAGATAAACTGGTCCCATGATCAATCCTTGGTGTACTCCGAGATGTGATCATTCATTTATCATCTTGCTTTCTGTCTTCTCTACCCAATCCATCCTATGCGGATTGTTTTTTGTTTGTTTGTTTGTTTGTTTTTATAAGCAGACAGACTCCATGATAAAATTTTATCATCAGCTTTTTGAAAATGTAACTCTGTAGGGTTCCACTCTAGCAACAGGTGAGAATCACCCCAGGCTTCTGATCTGACTAGTATGGAATGGGACACAGACATTGTGGAGTCTTTTAAAGCCCCCAGGTGACTGCAATGTGCAGCCAGCATGGCGATGCCCTGGGAAGAGCACAGCGTACCCATTGCACTCCCCTTTCAAAGAATTCCTGAGGAGATTCAAGCCTGGCATCTCCTGGCAGAAATTCACTGTTTCTTACCCAGAAGGTAAGTTGAAATTTAATAAGCACCCACTATGTGGCAGGTGTTGTGCATTGATAGTTATCTCAGACCTACTGCAGTATACTAAAAATTCTTAAGAAAGCAGAACATTATTGAGACTGACATTCAAGAACAGGGAAAGTAATAGAACTAGGCCAGAGAAGCTGCAGGAAACCCAGAAATGGATCAACTGGCCAGCAGCAGATCAGCAGAAAGCAGCGAGGGCGGCCTGCAGCCATGGGAGACAGTTCTGGCAGAAGGCTGTGGGGAGAGAGGGAGATGTCCACTGAGCAGCTCATGGGAACCAGTGCCAAGGGAAGCAGTCAGAGGCCAGCCCTGCCTGTGTCCCACAGTGATACTTCTGGCACACAGAGGCAGCCTCACTTCAGGCCCCAGGAAAGCTCAGAGATGGGCTCAGAACTGAGGCCATAGTTAGGACATGAAGCTGAGCTGCGTGACTTGCTAAAGCCATACCAGGATGGGAGACTGCCTCCTGTGTCCAGCAGAGACTCTGTCCTTGCCCCTCCAGCCTCGTTGCTGCAGCCTCTATTCTCTAGGTACCGGCAGTGAAATCACTTGTGGTCCAACTTACTACTGGAGTACAGTGCCTGCTATTGCTGCCAGGTCAGACCCGACAAGAGACACTTTAGATACTTGAGGAAAGAAGAAAGCTCTGGAGGAAAATCCTGTGTGCCCCCTTTTGGAGGAGTTGAGGGAGGGGCACCTGACATTAGGGCGCTGCTATTTTGGAGCTGCCATGGTTGGTTCCTTACTGTGTACTCACTTGCTGCACCTGCCCCTGGTTGCCACTGAGAACTAAGAGCAGTGGGCTTGCTTCATTTTTCTTTATAGCCTTTCTAATAATTCATCCCAAGGAAATAATATCATCCTCTCCAAAAACTAAATCTCCACCTTTTATCCTAGAGTGTGCATGTGTCCAAATATTGCTGATGGGCCTGATTTAACAGGTGCCCCCAACTGGCAACAGCTCGCCTGCCTGTCTTGCCATCTGGGGCAGGTGGCATTCCTGGGTACAGGTGTTGATTATCCAGTGTGGGGTTTCAGCCTCAGAAACTACTGTGCTGTCTCGGAAGAAGTCTGTGCCTTCCCTGGACACCAGGCTGCCTGCCCCACCATGGGTCCATTCTGAATGTTGCGCACAAAGCAGGGAAGCAGAGGAGAGACGAGCCCAGTGGGGCTCCTCATTCCATCCACATCAGAGTCCCTGATGATTGAAAGGATTTCTCTGGAGGAAGCGCTAGAAAGGAAGCAGTTTCAGAAGACCAAGCCAGCCACTGGAGAGTTGCAGACAAGCCACGATCAGTTCTCCCTGGTCAAACGATCCTTCCTTCTTTATCGGCCCCCAGAGGCCTCCAGTCCCTCTAACGCAGCCAAGCTTTTCATTCCACAACTGGAGAAAAGACCCTCGGAGATGAAACTCTAGACAGACACGTGCATGTGGATACAAAGACAGACACAGGTTCCTTCCCCCAGAGCAAGCCTCGCTACCTGGGGTCAGCTCTGGTACTGCCTGATCTGCTCCCCGTGTCGGCCTGCAGGCAAGACCCTTGAAAACAAACATCACCTCTGCATGAGTCTACACGACTTACAAGGAAATCCGTGCTAACGGAGTTTATGGGTGCCTGTATCTCATATCTAGAGTACCTGGTTTGAGTCCTGGCTTCACTCCAGATTCCAGCTTTCTGCTAATGTGCACCTTGAGGCTGGTGATGACTCAAGTGCTTGGGCTCCTGCCACCTCCATGGGAAACCTGGATTGAGTTCCAGGCTCCTGGCTTTGGCCTGGTCCAGCCCTGGCTGTTGCTTACATATGGGGAGTGAACCAGCATATGGAAGACTTCTCTCTCTCTCTCTCTCTCTCTCTCTCTCTCTCTCTCTCTCTCTCTGCCTTTCAAATAAAGTGAAGATAATTAAATAAGAAATTGTTTTCAAAAGTGAGTTCCGAGCTCCCTGCCGCAGTATGTCCTAAGCACTGGCCCGCTCTGAGGCAGGTCCAGGCTGCTCCACACAGCCTCACCCCACGAGAACACAGCACTCTCTCCTAAAACACAAGCAGGGAGACTCAGCGAGACTCAGGCTGAGGGCCTGGCAGAGAAAGGCAGGGCAGCAGGGGCCCCTCTGATCCCCATCAGAGACAGGCAGCTGGGTGGGGAGGGAGTTTCTCTTCTCTGACGGGAATCACAAGGCCTGCTTTTCCTCCAGGAAACTAAGGAAAGTAGTTTTGGGGGATTTCCAGAAAAAATGTTTGGAAATTTTATTCTTGGAGGGTCAAGTGATGCCAAACAAGTGTCCTTGGATTACATGACCTCCAGCTGGCTAGCAGCGATCAGGGAACACAAGGAATTCACTCATCCTGGAGCCTGGGATTCTCAGGGCAACCAGAAAGCTGAGGGTTGTTGGGGACAGGGCAGATCCTCCTGCCCTGTCTTTGCCAGGCGTTCACCCTGGTGCTGGGCTCCTTAGTATCACTCCACCTCCCTGCCCCCTTTTCTGTCCCTCAGCCTCCTCCTTTCTTGCTTCTTGTGACTGGCAGTTTGTGGTTTGGGTGGAAAGTGAACCAACTGGCAAAACACAGGAGTTGGGGCTGGCGTTGTTGGGTACTGGGTTAAGCTGCTGCCTGTGATGCTGACATCCCATGTGGATGCTGGTTTGAGTCTGGCTGCTCCACTTCTAATCCAGTTCCCTACTAACATGCCTGGGAAAGTAGCAGATGGCCCAAGTGCATGGGCCCCTGCCACCCACATGGGAGATCCAAATGAAGCTCCTGGCTCCTGGCTTTGGCCTGGCCCAGCCTGAGCCATTGTGGCCATTTGGGGAGTGAACCAGTGGAAGGAAGATTCTTTCTCTTACTCTGTAACTCTGCCTTTCAAATAAATCTTTTTAAAAAACACAAGGCTTATGAGCTGAGAGTTTGGGTGGCTGGCCTTTTTTTTTTTTTTTGTATTTCTGTCCTGATTTTTGACATGGAAATGGCTCCAGTCTCTAGTTACCTGAATTCATGTGCCTCCCTGGGTACTGGGACTGATTTCTAGGGCTCCATACACAGAAGCTGTAAGTTTCCCATCAGTTTTGAGCCCCAGGACTGAAGTCTCCCAGATGGAATGCAAGGGGAGGCAGCCCCGGTAGGTGGGAGCAGCGACCCAGCTGACCAAGTGAGCCCTCTGGGCAGCGCAGGACTCACACACCTTCTCAGCTATCAGGAAGTCATAGCGAAGAGCCTCTCGGGTGCAGACGGCGCCCAGCAGGAGAACGAAGACGAGGTACAGAAACCACCTGTAAAACCCAAGAGCACAGCAGAATGCCACCAGCCCCAGCCAAGCCCACCCCAACCTCACACCACTCCACCTCTGGTTTCCTGTGGGGGCTGACTCAAAACTAGAGAGCAAGCCAGTTACCAGGCCTCCCCAGCCGGCTGGGGTGAGGGGCCTTTTTCTACTGTTTCTCCTCTAGCATATTTTGTACCAAAAATGAAAAATAAGCATCATTGCTTTCTCTTTTTCTTATATTAAAAGAAGAAAAAGTTGATCAGCATTGTGGTGTACCAGGTTAAGCCTTGGCCTGCAACACCAGCATCCCACATGGGCATCGGTTTGAGATCTGGCTGCTCTGCTTCTGATCCAGCTCCCTGCTAATGCACCTGGGAAAGCAGCAGAAGATGGCCCAAGTCCTTAGGGCCCTGCACCAAGGGGAGAGCCAAACATGGGAGACCAAGAAGAAGCTCCTGGCTGCTGACTTCAGCATGGCCTACCCTCAGCCATTGTAGCCATCTGAGAAATAAGCTACTGGATGGAAGATTATTTTCTCTCTATCTCAGTCTCTCCTCCTCTCTCTGTAACTCTGCCTTTCAAATAAATGAGAAATAAATCTTTTTGAAAGAAAAAAAAGAAAAAGAAAAACACACAAAGGGTCAGGGGAGGGGAAGTAAGAGGCTAATGGGCCCCTGTGTTAGGATTTGGGGCAGCCACACACTCGACCCTCCCTGTGCAGAAAAACAAGTTGATGACCTTTTGGGCCTCTCAGTTCTGTTGGTTTTTGGAGCACAGATAATAGAAAGGAAAAAAAGTATGTAAAGGCACAGTGGGCTGGCTGTGTCCCCAAGATGTCTATTAATCTTTTTTTTTCTTTTTTACAATTTATTTATCTACTTGAAAAATAGAGTTACAAGAAGACACAGGAGGAGACAGAGAGAGGGGTCTTCTATCTGCCAGTTCACTCCTCAAATAGCCACAATGGCTTCAGCTGGGCTAGTCTGAATTCAGGAGCCAGGAGATTCTTCCAGGTCTCCCAGTGGGTGCAGGGGCTCAAATACTTGGGCCACCTTCTGCTGCTTTCTCAGGGAGCTGAATCAGAAGTGGAGCAGCCAGGACTTGAACCTGCACCCATATGGGATGCTTGTGCCACAAGCAGTGGCTTTAACCCTAATGCCACAGTAATCTTGAACAAGCACATGACCCCTGTGTGACTTCTGGTGACCACCTGGGTAGTGGCTGAGTAGGCCAAAGGTTCCTCCCAGGACATCCCAAGGATCACTAAAACCAAGGCAGGGTTCCCACGTAGAACCCACTTTCTTTTCTTTCCTCCCCAAACTCCACTGTACCTCCGTTGTCTTCATTTTGCTCCCATTGCTATTGCCTTATTTTGTACAAGACAGCCTGGTGTATGTGCCTGGCTGGTTGCAACAGTGCAACTGCAGTAAGCAAACAGCAGACTCAGTACTTGTGACATAGATGTATTAATGCCTTTAAAACAATCACAACTGGAGCTGGTGTTGTGGTTCAGTGGGTTGCACTACCACTTGCAATGCTGGTATCCCACATGGGAGTACTGATTTGAGTTCTGGCTGGTCTGCTTCCCATCCAGCTTTCTACAAATGTACCTGGGAAAGTGGCAGTACCTAGGGCACTGTCCAGATGGAATTCCGGACTCCTGGTTGTTGGAGCCATTTGGGGAGTAAACCAACAGATGGAATATCTCTATCGCTCTACTTTTCAAATAAATAAATTTTTAAACAATATCACAGTTTAAATAACTTCTTAACTCACTGTCATGTCTATGATCTCACTGCCTTTTCACACCCACCCAGTCAAGGGCAGCAAAACTTCTTGTGGCACAGAGAGAAAAACAAACAATCCTAGCAGGCCAGAAACAGACCCAAAGGCTGGCCAGCCTCCTAGTAGGAGTGGCACAAGGTGAACTAAAGACCCAGAAGCTGGAGGGCCTTGGGGAGATGGAGGGGAGGCCAGCTGGGGGCAGCAGGAGAGCCAGTGTCTCTGGGCCTGCCCTGCAGCTTCACACACAGCCAGTGAGGCACACAGATCATCACTACTCCACTTTCCTAGAAAAGGAAACAAGCTCAGAGAGCTAAGTGAGGTGGCAGAGTCACACAGCCCATCAGCGGCAGAGCTGAGATGCAAACTTTCATCTGTCTAATTGCAAAGCTCTTCATCCTTATGTTCCCTCCAATAATCCTGGAAATGCAATGGTTAAGAAAAATCTCCAACTTCAAAGTAGGGGTGTGAAAAGGGGGGCTGGAGGCTGAGGGAAAGGCTGGGTCTGTGATCTGCATTCCCGCCACTCCTCCCAGGCAGGGCTATGAAAGGGCAGTGTCTGAACGCACCAGACGGGAATTTTCCAGCCCACCGAGTGTTAAAAGGAGGATCAGGGTATGAAATAGACCGGTCACAGTCGGGGCGCTCTCGGAACAAAGCGGGCAATCCCCTCTTCAGCCTGGGGTTTTCTCTCCCACTCTGCAGCTCAGACCGATCACCACGCGGGGGACTTACGAGATGCCAACAGCTGCCAGCGAGCCGAGCGGGATGCTGGCGGCCGGCTCCCTGAGGTCGCCCCCCATGTTGAAGCCAGCCATGACTCCTGAAAGACACACAGGCAGGGGATGGGGTGACAGAGCGACTCCAGGAATCCCCTCCCTTCCTCCGGGGCCCTCTCCTGGAAGCTCTCTCTTGCCCAGCCCTCCCATCTGCAGCTCTGTGAACGGGCGCTTCTCAATCTCCCCTGGCAACTGGGGAGGCATCTGCGTGGCTGTGAAAGGGGCCTTTGTGGGTGGGGAAGTGCGCACAAGGAAAACCCTCTTGGCTACAAAACCATCTGATTACTGGTTGCAGAGTAAGGAGGGTGACGCAGGCATCGTGCACACACAACATCCCGGTGCTGCCTGCTCAGCCCTGGCCTTCCCAGCTGGCAGATGCCCCGGAGAGGCTCAGCACTAGCGAGAGGCCTGGCAGTTCCTGTGCAATTTCACTGCTACAGCTACCCGCTCCTTTTGCTGGGGGTTCAGGTGCCCTGGGGTTACCAACCACCCTCACAGCTCCTGAGCTACCCAAGGGTTCTAAGGAAACCGAAACCCACTCCTAGGACAGGAATTTGCCATAGAAGTTAAGATACTGGTTAAGATGCCTGCATCTCATATCACAGTGCCTAGGTTTGACTCCTGACTCCACTCTCAGTTCCAGTTTCCTGCTAATGCACACCCTGGAAGACAGAATGCGACGGCTCAAGGACTTAGGTCCCTGCCACACGTGTGGGGGACCCAGACTGAGTTCTCAGCTCCCGGCTTCAGCATAGCCTAGCCCTGGCTGTTGCAGGAATTTAGGGAGTAAATCAGAGGGCGGGAGATCTCTGTCTCCCTTTGTGTCTATCTCTTGGTCTCTCCGCCTTTCAAATAAATAATTGTTTTTAGAAAAGCAATCCTGGGCCGGCGCTGCGGCTCACTAGGCTAATCCTCCACCTTGCGGCGCCGGCACACCGGGTTCTAGTCCCGGTTGGGGCGCTGGATTCTGTCCCGGTTGCCCCTCTTCCAGGCCAGCTCTCTGCTGTGGCCCGGGAGTGCAGTGGAGGATGGCCCAGGTGCTTGGGCCCTGCACCCCATGGGAGACCAGGAAAAGCACCTGGCTCCTGGCTCCTGCCATCGGATCAGCGCGGTGCGCCGGCCGCAGCGCGCCGGCTGCGGCGGCCATTGGAGGGTGAACCAACGGCAAAAGGAAGACCTTTCTCTTTGTCTCTCTCTCTTTCACTGTCCACTCTGCCTGTCAAAAAAAAAAAAAAAAAAAAAAAAAAAAAAAAACATAAATAAATAAATATAAAAAAAAAAAGAAAAGCAATCCTGATGACTGAGCTGCAGGTTCCTTTCCATCACTACCTCCCTTCCCAAGAACACAAATGGAAACTGAGTTACTGCGTGACGGTGAAGGACCAACAGCACAGTGCCAGGTGATGAGAGTGCGGCTCCTTCCATCCTGCTAGGGTTTGCATTTGGTGTGAATGTGTCCCCAAAGTGCCCAGGCATTCTTATGATGGAGGCTTGGTCCTCTGCATGGTGACATTAAGAGGTGGTGTGACCTCTCTTAAGAGGAGAGTTCAGGGGGAGGTCATTAGGTCCCCAGGGGCCTTGTGCTAGGAAGGGATTAGTTCTCATGGAAGGGCTAGTATAAAAGAATAAGCCTAGCCTCTCCTGCATCTCTGGCTTCCTGTCTTCACATGCTCTCCCTCGCTCCTACAGATGCTCCCACCACTGGGATGCTATTCGTCATAAGGGCTTCAGGTCTCCAAAACTGTGAGCTTGAATCAACCTCTTGTCCTCCTACATTACCCAGCCCCAGGTCTGTTATGGCAACGGACAATGGATGGAGACACAGACTTAGAGCAGACACATGTGGGAGCAAGACAACAGTGTGTTCTGAACATCAGCGAGGGTCCGGCCCCGAGTGCTCTAACAGCACAGGGAGACCAGCTGTCCTGGCTGGGAAAGCCTCACCCAGGCAGCAGCATCTTAAATGTGGCCTTGAACGACGGTTTGGTTAGGCTCAGGGATAGGAACAGCCTAACACCATCCTGATCAATGGATGACCAGTTTCAACCTGACAGGTCTGTGTCAGGGCTTTACATGCATTTTTTAAAATCTTGTTTATGCCTCACAACAGCCACACCAGGAAAGTAAAATCATTTCCCCATTTTAGAGAAAAGTGCTCAGTCAGACTGAGTAAGTGGCAAAGCTAGGGTTCAGTCCTGCCTGACTCGGCAAATTATGCTCCTAAAGCCTCTGCTCTAACACTCGGGGATTCCAGCACAAGTGTAGTGAAGGAGAAGCTTAGGGCTGGAAAGTTAAAGTGGGGCCGCTGTGTCAGGGAGGGAGGCGCCTTTCTCTGAAGGGAGGAAGGAACCTCCACTGTGATACGGCCTTGACTAAACAAGTTCAGAGTTGGTGAACTCAAGGGGCTTCCATAGCCTAGACAGCTCATGGCAAGAGCCTCGGGTGATTGCTGACGTCATAAATAAGAGTGCCAATTGCTAAATCAACAACAGGAGTCACTGGGTACAGGCTCCCCACGTAGCATCTCTGTCCTTAATGTGTTTTACTATGAAACTTAAAGACAACACTACTAGTCGAACAATACCCTATACCTTGTGCGGTTGTGTGAGTGCAGCCTATTGAAATCCTTGCTTAGTATATACTAAGTTGATCTTCTGTATATGAAGGTAATTGAAAATGAAACTGGATGAAGCACAGGATGGGAGAGGGAGAGGAGAGGGGGGAGGGCCGCGGGAGGCAGGGAGGCGGGGGGGAGCCACAATAGTACAAAAGTTGCACTTTGTAAATTCACATTTATTAAATAAAAAATAAATAAATAAATGAGGATAGGTGAGTGGTAAAAAACAAAAACAAAAACAAAACAAAACAAAACAACAAAATAAAGTGGGGCCACTGCAAAGAGAACCCAGATGATGGCCCAACACGGGGGCCTGCCTATACTTTGACCCAGCAGTTCCATTCCTAGGATTCTGTCCAAAGTAAACACTCACAGATATGAGTAAAAAAAGTAGTCAAAAATGTGTAAAAATGCTTGTTTAGAGTAATGAAAATAAAGAACCTAATGCTAGATAATCAAGGGTTGGCAAAATAAGTGATGATATATCTTTCAATAAATGCCACATCTTTGGGATATGTTGTGACACAAAAAGATAATAAAAATCTATTGCTGTTTTAAGGGGCATAGTGAAAACAGAACATACAGTATGATCCCACTGCTATATAAAAAAGATTGATTAATGCATAGAAAAAGGAATCAGAATGTGTTTTTAAGTGTTAGCAATATTACTGTTCGGGGAGAGAGGAACAGATCTTTTTCTGTTTGATTGTTTATATTTTCTCAATTTTCTACAGTGGTCATTTTAAAATTTGGGAAAAATCATTTTGAAAGAGTTTTCTTGTTTAAAAAATCATGTTAAAGGGCTGGCACTGCACTGCAGTGGGTTAAACTACCATCTGTAGCACCGGCAACCCATATGGCTGCTGGTTCGAGTCCTAGCTGCTCCATTTTTGATCCAGCTCTCTGCTAATGTGCCTGGGAAAGCAGCAGAAGATGGCCCAAGTGTTTGGCCCAGCTCTGGCTGGGCCATTTGGGAAGTGAACCAACAGATGGAGAACTCTCTCTCTCTCTCTCTGTAATTCTGCATTTCAAATAAATAAATAAAAATTTTTTATAAAGGCATGTTAAGAACACTTGTCATTCCCCTTCTCCCCTCCAAGATCATATCAATAGTATCAAGAGGGTAGGAAAGAGGAGAAATAAATAAACGCCCACTGCAAAGAGGATTGGGATGGTAGGATCCTACTGATGAAAGGTTTCCACAAATGTCTGGAACATAGGAAATGGAGAAAATGATACTGAGTGAAATGGAAGGAAAAGAAAAGCTGGGGAAGCTTCTCTAGGGTTCTGAAGACACTGCCTAAGGAAAACCAGAGCCATTGGTGCGGAGGCCGGCACCTCAAATGAGGCTGTGCACAGGCACCAGCTCACCCAAATGCAGGCAGCTGCTACCAGGAAACAGCTCTCAGCTCACTACACAGCAAGGGAATGCGTGTCAGTGACCAGGATCAACAGCTTGTGACAAAAACCAGCAGTGAACAAGCATGTGCATAACAGAAATGGAGCACCCCAGCTAGAAGAAACGCAAATCAGGATCGGGGAGAATTCTGAAGAAACAGTAATGAGAGACACCAAAAGAATATTCTATCTGTAACACAAGATGGTCTGAAAAAAAATTCAAGAAGAAGGAAGAACTTTTGGAAATTAAGAATGAGATCACTAAAACTGAAAATACAATAGATCTGAAAGATACAGTTAAGTAAATACCCAAGCACGCAGGGGCCAGTGCTGTGGTGCAGCAGGTTAAGCTGCCACTTGCATCACTGGCATCTCATATCTAAGCACCAGTTCAAGCCCCAGCTCTTCTGCTTCTGATCCAGCTCTGTGCTAATGTGCTGGGAAAGCAGCAGCAGATGTCTCAGAAATGGAGTAAAGCAGCAGAATAAGAGCAGGGTTGGAAGCAAAAAGGTGGAGGCTACTGCAAAGGAAATGGACAGTCTGATGTTAGGTGCAACCTTTTGGGAATTAGAAGAAAGACACTATTGAAACTAGGTCATCAAGAACATAAAGGTATGAATATGAAACAAACTAAATTGTGATATGATTTTAAACAATTAATAAAATATAAGGACAATTAACTCATTGAGCCATGACATTAGGAACATTGTTCCCTAAATGGCAACTAGGATCACATCTGAATCACATTGAAGGACACTGAATTCTCAGACTGAATTCTCTTCACTGAAAACTGCTGCAGTCATAATAATGTACATATTTATGATTTTTTAGCTTCTAAAATTAACTTATGCATAAAGCACAGAGGATAAACTATAATTACAATCAGAACACGAATATTATCTATCTTGACCACATGAAAAGGAAGACTATAACAAAACACTGTTAGGAAGTGAAAAGAAGGAAGAAAAGAGGGCAGAGGAAAACACTAAAACTTTCATCACAGTAATGTGGAAAACCAAACATCAGTCCTATAGACTTTCACTCAGGCCTGACTTGCATTTGGTGCACTTCAATTAGTTTAACAGGATCACCATGGAAGAAAGGAGATGAGGGTGTGATTATGCTAACAGAGGAGATCTACCACACTCAACTTGGGTGTCACCCTGGTTACTCACCCCACCCTGGAGCACTGACCAGAGCTCCCTGGCCTACCTAGTACATGTCTCTGAATAGTCACTGAAAGAGCAGACAGTCCACTAAGCCACAGAGGCACAGTTACAACTATATCCAAATGATTAAAAACAAATGCAGAAATCCAAGAAACAAGAATAAGGAAACAACATGAACCCCCCCAAAGGAACACAACAATACTTCAATATTAGAATGTAAAGATGAAAAGATTGATGAAATGCCTGAAATTGACTTTGAAAGACTAATCCTAGGATTACTCAGAAGCAATGAGATGTAAATTCACAAATTAAAGAAATCCATACATGACATGAATGAAAAATTCTCCCATGAAGGTGAGATTTTTGAATAGAAACCAAAATGAAATATTAGAAATGAAGAATTCAGTATATCAGATAAAAAATATAGTAGAAATCCTTAACAACAGACTTGGTGAGGCAGCAGAAAGAATACTAAGCTAGAAGACAAATCTTTGGAAATTTTTCAGACTGAAAAAAAAGGAAGAAATTAGAAAAATTAAAAACAGTGTTGGAGATATATGGGATAATATCAAATGACCCAACATATGGGTCTTAGGAGTTCCTGATAGTGTGGAGAGAATGGATTAGAAGACCTGTTCAGGGAAACAATTACAGGAAATTTCCCTAATTTGGGGAAAGAAAGGAATGTTCAAATACATGAGGTATGTAAAATTCCATATAGACATGACCAGAAAAGATCTTCACCATGAAACATTGTAGTCAAGCTTCATCAGTAATAAAACATAAAGAAAAGATTCTAAAATGTGCATGAGAGAAATGTCAGGTTACTTTAAGAGGATCTCCAATTAGACTCATAGCTGACTTCTCATCAGAGACCCTACAGGTTAGGAGAGAACAGAGAAACATAGTCTAAGTCTTAAGAAAAAAAAATTGTCAACCTAGGATACTACAAAGTTCTCATTTATGAATGAAAGAGAAATAAAGACCTTCCACAACAAACAGAAATTGAAAGAATTTTTCACCACTCATCCAGCCTTACAAAAGATGTTTAAGGATATGCTACACAGAGATCTACAGAAAGACAGTTATCATTATGAAAGAATGTGAAGCCAGAAAATCGCCCAGTAAAAGTACAAAAGAAATCCAAAACAAACAATGGGAATATTTATGGAACAATGGCAGGGTCAAGTGGTTACTTTTCAATAGTAAGCTTGAATGTAAATGGCTAAACTCTCCAATTAAAAGATACAGGCTTGCCGAATGGATTATAAAACATGACCCTTCTATTTTCTGCCTACACAAAACATATCTCACCAACAGAGATACATACTACTAAAAGTGAAAGGATAGGAAAAGATATTCCACGCTAACAGAAAGTAAAAAAGAACAGGTGTAGCCATTCTAATATCAGACAAAATAGACTTCAACATAAACTGTTAAAAGAGACAAGGGATACAATGATTAAGAAATCTATTCAATAGGAAGATGTGACTATAATAAATATATATGCACCCAATGCCAGGGTGCCTGACTATTTAAAATAAATATTAATGGATCTAAAAGGAGACATAGACTCCAGCAGAATAGTAATGGGAGACTTCAGCACAATACTTTCATCAATGGAAATATCAATCAGACAGAAAAACCAACAAAGAAATGACAGAGCTAATCTACACTATGGATTAAATGGACCTAACTGATATCTACAGAACCTATCATCCCATAGTTGCTGAATACATATTTATTTCATCAGTGTATAAAAATTTCTCTAGGATAGATCAAAGGCAAGGCCATAAAGCAAGTCTCAGCAAATTCAAAAAAATTAAAATCATACCATGGATCTTTTCTGACCACAATGGAATGACACTAGAAATCAATAACTCAAAAATCTCTAGAACATATACAAACACATGGAGACTAAACATCATGCTTGTGAATGAACAGCAGGTCAGAGAACAAATCAAAAGAGTAATCAAAAAATTTCTGTAAATGAATAAGATGACAATACAACATATCAAAACTTATGGGATATAGCAAAAGCAGGGTTAAGAGGGAAGTTAACACCAATTGGTGCCTACATAAAAAAATCAGAAAGGCACCAAATAAATGAGATATCAATGCATCTCAAGGATCTAGAAAAACAACAACAAATTAAACTCAAAATTAGCAGGAGGAAAGAAATAACTAATATTAGAGAAGAAATAAACAAAATTGAAACCAATAAAACAATACAAAAGATCAATAAAATGAAGAGCTGATTTTTTGAAAAAGTAAAATTGATACAACATTGGCCCAACTAACCAAAAAAGAGGAAGCAGACCCAGTCAATAGATTCAGATATGAAAAAGGAAATGTAACAACAGGTGGGGCAGGTGCTGTGGTATAGTGGGTAAAGCTTCTGCCTGCATTGTCAGCATCCCATATGGGCACTGGTTCGAGTCTCAGCTGCTCCACTTCTGATCCAGCTCTCTGCTATGGCCTGGGAAAGCAGTAGAAGATGGCCTATGTCCTTGGGCCCCTGCACCCACATGGAGACTCAGAAGAAGCTCCTGGCTCCTGGCTTTGGATTGGTGCAGCTCTGGCCGTTGAGGTCAATTCAGGAGTGAACCAGCAGATGGAAGACCTCTCTCTCTCTCTCTGCCTCTGCCTCTCCTTTTCTCTCTATGAAGCTCTGACTTTCAAATAAATAGATAAATAAATCTTAGAAAAAAACCCATGAAGCCGGCGCCGTGGCTCAATAGGCTAATCCTCCACCTTGCGGCGCCGGCACACCGGGTTCTAGTCCCGGTTGGGGCGCCGGATTCTGTCCCGGTCGCCCCTCTTCCAGGCCAGCTCTCTGCTATGGCCAGGGAGTGCAGTGGAGGATGGCCCAGGTGCTTGGGCCCTGCACCCCATGGGAGACCAGGAAAAGCACCTGGCTCCTGGCTCCTGCCAGGATCAGCGCGGTGCGCCGGCTGCAGCGGCGGCCATTGGAGGGTGAACCAACGGCAAAAGGAAGACCTTTCTCTCTGTCTCTCTCTCTCACTGTCCACTCTGCCTGTCAAAAAAAAAAAAGAAAAAAGAAAAAAACCCAGACACCACAGAAATAAAAATAATCACCAGAAATTACTACAAAGAGCTATATGCGAACAAATTGGAAAATCAAAAAGAAATGGATTCCTAGACACATACAATCTACCAAAACTGATCATGAAGACATAGAAAACTTAAACAGACAATAACCAAGATGGAGATTGAATCAGTAATAAAGACCCTCCCAACAAAGAAAAACTCACGATCAAATGGCTTCATTGCTCAATTATACAAGACATTTAAAGAAGAACTAATTCCAATTCTTCTCAAGCTATTCAAAACAATTGAAATGGAGGGAATCCTCCCAAACTCCTTCTATGAAACCAGCATGACCTCAATTCCTAAACCAGAAAAAGATACAACAGAGAAAGAGAACTATAGACCAATTTCCCTGATGAACATAGACACAAATATCCTCAACAAAATACTAGTTAATCGAATCTTACACATCAGAAAGATCATTCACTCGGGTCTAGAAGGATTTATCCCTAGTTTGCAGGGATGGTCCAACATACACAAATCAATGTGATGCTTCACATTAATGAACTGAAGAACAAAAACCATATCATTATTTCATTAGATGCAGAGAAAACATTTGATAAAATATAACACCTTTTCATGATGAAAACCTTAAGCAAATTGGGTATAGAAGGAAAATCCCTCAATATAATCAAGGCAACTTATGACAAACCCACAGCCAGCATCTTATTGAATGGGGAAAAGTTGGAAGTATTCCCATGATCTGGAACCAGACAAGGATGCCCTCTCTCACCACTGCTATTTAATATAGTCCTGGAAGTTTCAGGCAGAACCATTAGGCAAGAAAAAGAAATCAAGGGATACAAATCAGAAAGGAGGAAGTCAAACTATCCCTATTTGCAGATGATATGATTCTACATATAAGGGAAGCAAAAGACTCCATTAAGAGACTATTGGAACTCATAGAAGAGTTTGGTAAAGTGACAGAATATAAAAATTAACACACAAAAATCAACAGCCTTTCTATAAACAGACAATGCCATGGCTGAGAAACAATGTCTAAGATCAATCCCATTCGCAATAGCTACAAAAAATTAATACCTTGGAATAAATTTAACATAGGAGGTCAAAGATCTCTATGATGAAAATTATAAAACATATTAAAAAAGAAACATAAACATAAGAAGACACAAAAAATGAAAAAAATCTTCCAGTTTCGTGAGTTGGAAGAATTAATATCATCAAAATGTCCATACTACCAAATGTAATTTACAGATTCAATGAGATCCCAATCAAAGCACCAATGACATTCTTATCAGACCTAAAAAAAATGATGGTGAAATTCATATGGAAACCCAATAGACCCTGAATAGCTAAAGCAATCTTATACAACAAAAAACAAAGCTGCAGGCATCACAATACAAGATTTCAAGACATATTACAAGGCAGTTACAATCAAAACATCCTGGTACTGGCAAAAAAAAATAGATATGTATACCAGTGGAACAAAACAGAAACTCCAGAAATCAATGCATGTACCTATAACCAACTTATCTCTGACAAAGGAGCTAAAATCAATCCCTGGAGCAAAGATGGTCTCTTCAACAAATGGTGCTGAGAAAACTGGATCTTCATATGAAGTATGAAACAAGACACCTATCTTACACCTTACACAAAAATCCACTCAAAATGGGTCAAAGACATAAATCTATGACCCAATATCATAAAATTACTATAGAACATTGGGGAAATTCTGTAAGACAGTGGTATAGGCAAAAATTTCTTGGAAAAGACCCCAGAAGCACAGGTAATCAAAACCAAAATTGACAAATGGGATTAAATCAAACTGAGAAGCCTCTGCACTGCAAAAGAAAATATTCAGCAAAGTGAAGATACAACCAATAGAATGGGAGAAAATATTTATAAACTATGAAACTGATAAAGGATGGATATCTAGAATCCATAAAGAGCTCAAGAAACCCAACAACAACAAAACAATCCAGTTAATAAATGGGCAAAGGACTTGAACAGGCATTTTTACAAGAGGAAATTCAAATGACCAACACACACATGCAAAAATGCTCAGGATCACCAGCCATCAGGGAAATGCAAACCAAAACCACAATGGGTTTCACCTCACCCCAGTTAGAATGGCTCTCATACATAAACCAACAAACAACAGATGCTGGCAAGGATGTGGGGGAAAAGGTACCCTGATCCACTGTTGGTGGGAATGTAAACTGGTGCGGCCACTGTGGAAGACAGTATGGTGACACTTCAGAAATCTGAATATAAACCTGCCATATGACCCTGCCATCCCACTCTTGGGAATTTACCCAAACCAAAAGAAATCATCATATGAAAGAATAATCTGTACTCCCATGTTTATTGCAACTTAATTCACAATAGCTAAGATATGGAATCAAGCCAGATGTCTATCTACTGAAGACTGGATAAAGAAATTATGGTATAAATGGGACCAGTGTTGTGTCATAGTGGGTAAAGCTGCCGCCTGCTGTGCCAGCATCCCATATAGTAGCCAGTTAAAGTGCCAGCTGCTCCACTTCCAATCCAGCTCCCTGCTAATGTGCCTGGAAAGCATCAAAAGATGGCCCAAGTGCTTGGGCCTCTGCACCCACATGGGAGACCTGGAAGAAGTTTCTGGCTCCTGGCTTCAAATCAGCGCAGTTTCAGCTGTTGTGGCCACTTAGGGAGTGAAACAGCAGACAGATGATCCTCTCTTTCTCTCTCTCTCTCTCTCTCTCTCTCTCTCTCTCTGTGTGTGTGTTTGTGTGTGTGTGTACCCCTCTCTGTAACTCTGCCTTCCAAATAAATAAATCTTTAAAAACAATTATGGTATATATTCATTATGGAATACTACACAACAATAAAAGAAATGAAGTCCTGTTGATTGTAACAAAATGGATGCAACTAGAAGCCACTTTACTTAGTGAGATAAGCCAGTCCTGAAAAGACAAATACCGTATGTTCTCCCTCATCTGCGGTAACTAATAGAGTACCTAAAAGGTAACCTATAGAAGTGAAATTGACACTCTTTGAGATGCAATGATTTTGAATAGCCCTCTTCTCAATGGCTAAGGAACAGTGTTTTGCTTTTTTTTCTTTTTTCTTCTTCATACTATTTGTTGAACTCTTTACTTAGTGTAGGGTTAATCTTATGAGTATAAAGTGAACTGTAAATAAATCTTTGTAAAAATTGAGTGGGAAATAGAGAGGAGGAAGAAGGGTGGGAGCACGAGCGGGAGGAAGCATAAGGGGAGAAGAATCACTATGTTCCTAAATCTGTATGTGTGTGTGTATATATATATATATATATACATATGAAATGCATAAAATTTATATATTTTAAATAAAATCATTAAAATGCTGTTAAAATAATGCTTTCACTAATTTTTAAGTAAATTTATAAATAAATAGTGTTAGTGTGTTGTAATTTTAAAAATGGTTTTTTTAAAGAAGATATTGTTCGGCTGGCACCGCGGCTCAATAGGCTAATCCTCCACCTGAGGCACCAGCACCTCGGGTTCTAGTCCCGGTTGGGGTGCCGGAGTCTGTCCTGGTTGCTCCTCTTCCAGTCCAGCTCTCTGCTGTGGCCCAGAATGCAGTGGAGGATGGCCCAGGTCCTTGGGCCCTGCACCCGCATGGGAGACCAGGAGGAAGCACCTGGCTCCTGGCTTCAGATCGGTGCAGCACACCAGCCGCAACGCGCTGGCTGTAGCGGCCACTTGGGGGGTGAACCAACGGAAAAAGGAAGACCTTTCTCTCTCTCTCTCTCTCTCTCTCTCTCTCTCTCTCTCTCTCTCTTTTTCTCTCTCTCTCTCATTGTCTAACTCTGCCTGTCAAAAAAATAAAATAAATAAAAATAAAAAATAAAAAAAGAAGATATTGTTTAAAAAGCAGAGAATTGCTACTTGGTTTCACTTGCTACTATTTTAATCAGATTTCTTTTGTATGAATAAAAAAAGAAAAGCCTGGTATTTTCAATGATATAATGAAATGATAATTGAAAATATATAACTTAACCCAATGGTGCTACTTCAATAATTTGTTTTTGTGTTTTAAAATTTCACATGTGTTTAAAATAAAATAATCCTAGAGTTAAAAAAAAATAAGAAAACCTGAAAGGTCATTCAAGCCACACCTTTTGTGCCAGACTTTGGATCTGTTAGGTAGACAAGGAAAAGGTTAGCAACCCTCTATATACCAGCTGCAACTGATTGTAAGTTAACTCTCCACACTCATTTTGTATCTTATCATCATGGAGTTTCTAAGAGTTTGCTCAGAATAGCAAAGAAATGTCCAGTAATACAGAACAATTTGTCTCCATAGTTCCAAAGACTGTTTACTTGTAACCTTAAGTCAAAGAATATTTTAATAGGTGTCTGTTCATAACCATATTCACTTGTAGTTGCAAAGCACATTTTTCTTGCATTTTTGCCCACTAACCTGCTAATAATTAACTTGCTGCAGCTTTTTTTAAGATTCATTTATTTATTTGAAAGTCAGAGTTACACAGAGAGAAGGAGAGGCAGAAAGAGAGACAGGTCTTCCATTTGCTGATTCACTCTCCAACCAGCTGCAATGGCCGGAGCTGCACTGATCCAAAGGCAGGAGCCAGGAGCTTCCTCTGGGTCTCCCATGTGGGGGCAGGGGCCCAAGGACTTGGGCCATCTTCTACTGCTTTCCCAGGCCATAGCAGAGAGCTGGATTAGAAGTGGAGCAGCTGGGACTCGAATTGGCGCCCATATGGGATGCTGCTCTACAGGTGGCAGCTTCACCCCCAATGCCACAGTGCTGTCCCCTGCAGCTTCCTTGATACTGCTCTACAAACTCAAATACAATAGAATTATGCAGATTCCTCTAAAATTCAGACAATTAAACATTCCTTATACAATTATTTGAAATATAAATAAGACTCGAGTATATTAATCTTAAAACTACATGGAGTCTTACTTTTCCCATGCTAACAGTAAAGAGTGAAGAGACATAACCTACAACTGGTAAAACAATGAGATCTCAGTGTAGTCTGAGTTATCAATGCAATCAAGAAAGTAACTAAAAATAAAATATAACTACCATATTGGAAAGTAAATGGAAAATCATCTAAGTAAGCTAAACTCTCCTACTGCCCAGCACAGCATCAATAGATAATGCTCTACTTTGATTAAACAAGTTATGGGTAGAAGCTATTGTTGATGATACACAGTTCTCAAGGTACTAAAAATGATTAAAAGTGGTTGTCTGGGGCCAGAGCAGTGGCACAGTAGGTTAATCCTCTGCCTGTGGCATCGGCATCCCATATGGCTGCCGATTCTAGTCCCGGCTGCTCCACTTCCAATCCAGCTCTCTGCTGTGGCCTGGGAAAGCGGTAGAAGATGGCGCAAGTCCCTGGGCCCCTGCACCCACATGGGAGACCAGGAAGAAGTGCCTGCTCCTGGCTTTGGATAGGCACAGCTCCGGCCATTTCGGCCATTTGGGAAGTGAACCAACGGAAGACCTTTCTGTCTCTCCCTCTCATTGTCTGTAACTCTCTCTCTCAAATAAAATAAATAAATAAATAATCTTTTTTTTAAAAAAAAAAGTGGTTGCCCTTTTTGGTTGTTTAGTTTAGTGGCTAAGAGACCCACATTCAACATCGTGTGCCTAGGGCCAATGTCCAGCTCCAGCTCTTGATTCCAGCTTCTGGCTAATGCAGACCCTGGGAGGCAGTGAAGATGGCTCAAGTGATGAGTTTCTGCCGCCTGTGTGGGAGACTTCAACTGAATTTTCCCATCCCCAAGCCCAGCCCGGTGCAGGCATCTGGGGAGTGCACCAATGGATGGGAGATCTGTCTGTCTCTCAAATGGATACATTTTTTAAAGTGATTGCCCTCTGGATATCTGGGGAGTTGAAAGGTGGGGTGCGAGACCACAGTTTCGTATTAAGAGCTTCTCTATACTTTTTAAAAAGTACTGTACAGATCTTATTTGGATCAAAAAGAGGAATATCCATAACCTACTTTTCTCCCAGTGCTCTCAGGCCCAGGTCCTGTCACTGAGAAGGGTTGGGACTCTGCTGCTTGCTACCAGGACAATCTGATGCCAAAGGCATGCCTGGCTGCACCTCCATGCTTACCAGACTCCAGCTCCATCCAGCAATGCCACCCCTTCCCATCCCACCCAAATTCCGACCTTGTATCAAGGCTCCCACCTGTCACCCTGCTTACAGGCGCTATGCCTTGGCAAGCGCCTCGTTCTGCCCCCAGGCAATTTTCTGCCCATTCAGCTTTGTGAGCTTAAACACTACTCTTTATTCCTTGCCATTTGTATACCACCTCCAGGTTGCCAAGTCACGGTGTCCACCTTCCTTCAGGTCATTTACAAACATCATCAAGTAAATGAAGACCCAGGAGAATCCAGGGCTATGTATATGCTTCCACTGCAGAGTCACACATTCATCCCGACTGCTTCCTGCTTCTAACCAGCTTCTGAATCCATAACAAACGCCTTCTCCTCTCCCCTGCCACCTGCACACAGATCCTCCCAGCTGGCCTGTGTGGGAGTCCCACACTAGGATACTGGTCAGTGGGGGAAGAAAGGACTGACCCGAGCAACCAGACTGGATTTGGCTTTTAAGACGAAGAAGGAAGCCAGGAAGCAGATAGTGTGCTGTGGACATGAAGGGCCAGAGGAGGCAGGGAGATGGAGGCAACTGGCCCAGGTCGGAAGCCCAGCAGGCAATTCCTGGTGGGGCCACAGACCAACTGTGGCTCTGCTGTCAAGGTGCACTCTTACACGTTGCGGCTGCCACTTCAAGAATCCCATGCTTAACTCACTGCCCAGTTCTTGGACAGATGTCCTCTAGTTCTGGTGACTGTAAATGCCTTGCTTGCTAGGTAGATCTGAAACAATTATTTTTGATTTAGTATTTTTTCACTCATTCTTGTCAAACATTACAGAGATCTTTGGTTTGCTTTCTTTCTACTTCTGGTGCAATTTTAAAATATTATCATTAATGGTGGAGCTGGATCTAGGGTTGATGCAGTAGAACAGGTATTATTTCCTAGAGCACTCAGATCCAGTTTTTTTTTTTTTTTTTTTTTTTTTTTTTTACAAAAATTACATTTGAAAAGCAAGTTCAGGGCAGACTTTTGGCATAGCCGTCAGGATGTCACTTGGGACACTCATGTTCCACGGCAGAGGGCCTGGTTTCAAGTCCTGGCTCTGCTCCTGATTCCAGCTTCCTACCAGTGCACATCCTGCTATGCAGCAGGTGACGGCTCAGGTAGCTGGTTCCCTACCACTCACACAGGAGATCCAGATGGAGTTCCTGGCTCCTGGCTTGGCCTGGTCCAGCCCTGGCTGTTATGGGCATTTTAGGGGAGTGAACCAGGAGATATCTTTCTCGCACGCGCTCTCACGTTCTCGCGCTCTCTCTTTCTCTCTTTCAAATAAATTAAATAAAAATTAAAAATAACTTCCACCATGGGAGGAGGAGATTGAGGAAAATCTTGATTAGAACAGATTGGAAACTTTTGCTGCAGGACTTACTAGTACTTGAAAGATGCTAAAGCTCCTTATTTTTCTCTAAGAATAGAAATACAGCACATAGCATTTCTCAAAACATGTTTGACATTAAAAAATTTTTTAAACAAAAGGTGAAATACTTTGTTCATCATGAAAGCTCTGCAGTGCAATCTGGGAAACACTAAATATCCTCCTTGTAATGACCATTTGGTCTTTATACTTTTCTTGGTAAGCTTACACATATTGTTTGAGGTGGCTATTTGGAATCAATGATTCTTTTGTTTTTAACTTTTATTTGAAAGACAGAGGGACAGAGAAAGTTAGAGATTTTCCATCCCCTGGCTTGTTCTCCAAATGCCCACAGCAGCTAGGTATGGGCCAGAATGAAGCCAGGAGCCCAAAATTCAGTCTATGTCTCCCAGATGGGTAGGAGGGACCCAACTACTTGAGCCATCACCTGCTGCCTCCCAGGGTGCACATCAGTAGGAAGCTGGAATGAGAAGCAGAGCTGAGACCTGAACCCAGCCACTCTAATATGGGATGCAGGCAACTCAAGTGATGTTTTAACAGCTCCGCCAAACACCTGCCTCTAGAATCAATGATACTTAGAGCTGGAAGGTGTCCTGGAGATCCTCTACTCCAACCTTTTATTTTACACACTTGGAAACTGAGGCCCAAAGAGAAAGCAATTTTTCTCAAGTTTCTGAGCTGATTACTAGCAGAACTAGCACTAATCTTCAAGTTTCCTGATTCTCACATTTCCCTGTCTAAAAGGAAGTAACTACATGGTTAATCTGGGTTGCATCCCCTTCAAGAAGGTTGAGCCCAGCAGTCACAGTCAACACCACACATTGGTTTACTCATAGGCTCTTCCTTCACCAGTTCCAGCTGACTAGTCTGTCCCTGGTTGACGGCATTTCCCCTCCTCGTGGGTCTGAAACCATCAATTCCAGGAAGCAGTTAAATGCTTTCCTAAAAATCCATTTTGTCCTATAACAGTGATGCTGTGGTCTGTACATTGTTACGAGGCTTGGGTAAACAGCTTCCTTAATCTGATCAAGGTTCTGGGGCCTCCACAGTGTCTCAGTTTTAATTTCTAAGTAAGAGGGTGTAGGCTACCACGTTGCCTGTGTTCATGAGCTGCACCTCCAGCGCCATCCATAGCTCTCTCCACACTGACATCCAGGTGAACAGGGGCTTGGGTTAGTGCCCTGGCTCCAAGACAACAAACATGGATGGCCAGGAAAAGAACCAAGCCCTTATAGGTCTCAAAAATAAGTCTTTGGATAAGATAATCAGTGCAAATGTCAAATGGCTCCTTATCAACATTGGCTAAGTAGTAGGGAATCTCTTTTCTCTCCCTGACTCAGACAACCATGGAGTCCATCAAAGTTTTACTTATTGTCAAGGGCCACAAACCTACTTCCCACCCTTGTTTTCTTTTTTATTCCTGAAAATGGGGATTAGTAAAATAGAAGAAAATTTCCTGATGCTTTTTCTAGGCATATCTGTCCCATATTAGTTCATTTAAGGAAAATTTACTTTCTCAAGGAACTTGCAAGCTTCCTTTTGGGGACTTTTCAATTAAAAATCTGTGTCCTTAGACACGCTTCAACTTTTTCTATTTTTTTAACTCTTTATTTCATTTTTAAAAAGTTTTTTATTTATATAAAGTGAACAAGTATCATGTGTTTCATATGTACAGGTTTTAGAGAATAATGTACTTCTCACTCTATCCTTCCTCCTGCCCATGCTACCACCTTCTCTCCTCCTTCCTTATTTTAATTTTTATGACAATATACCTTCAGTTTATTTTATAATCACAAGCTCAACCTTCCACCAAATGAAGAATTCAATGAGTAGTAAGTAGAAAAACCACTGTACCACTTTTTCTTTCCAGTTATAGCTTGTTTTTCTGCTGCCTGGTTTCCAAAATTCATAAATTTATTTTCCTTTTTTATTAAGGTAGAATATGAATGTATCAGAATGCCCAAATCTTATCTGCTACCTTTTTCTGTTGTTGAAAAATGGAATCACAGGCATCATGGTGCAGTGGGTTAAGCCACTGTGTGGTGCCAGCATTCCATATCAGAGTGCCAGTTTGAGTCCTGGCTGCTCCACTTCTCTTCCAGGTCCCTGCCAATGCCTCTGGGAAGGCAGCAGAAGATGGTACAAGTACTTGAGTTCTTGCCATCCACATGGGAAACTTGGATGGAGTGCCTGGCTCCTTGCTTCAACCTGGCCCAGCACTAGCTGTTGTAGCCATTTGGGGAGAGAACCAGCAGATGGAAGATCTTTCTCTTTCCTTCCCTCACTCACTCTACCATTCATGTAAGTAAATTTTTTTTAAATAAAGGAATCCTTTACTGTTTGGAAGCAAGTTCTAAGCCTTGGTTTCTTTATCTGCAAATGAAGATAATTCTTGTATTACTTGTATTGTTGTAATTACAACAATATACCTGAGAGAAGTTACTTATGAAGGAAGGCGGTTTATTCTGGCTCACAATTTTGGAGGTTCACAGTCCAAGAGTGTTTAACCATCTAGTGAAGCTGAGGGAGAGCAATGGTGAAGTGCATGCACAGGAAGGATCGCAAGGCAAACCAGGAAGCAGACAGCAGCTGGGTCTGACTTAGGCTTTTATAACCAATCCTTTTGCAAGCAGAACTTCCTTCCAGTGACATGCCCCCAGTGACCTTAGGACTTCCCATCAGGCCAACTCCAAGACACCATAATTGTACTGAGTTTCTAACTTCTTGAACATCAGTTCATGACTTTGGGATTTAACCTTGTTCATGCGTTTGGGGGCCATAGCCCATGCAAACAATAGCAAGACTATTTACCTACAGGATAATAAAGTTAGAACAAACATTTATAAGGCCATCAACCATAGTACCTGGCACCTACTACATGCTAAATTAATGTCTACCCAGGAAGGATGGGCTCCATTCCTCATTTAAGAATTCCTTGAGCCCCTAAAGACTTCAGTCTGCCTCTGCTCACCTTCTTCCTGATTTCCTGATCCCATTCCCTCTGCAACCTGGATTAAGTGCTTGGTTTATGCAGTTATTCCTACAGAAATGTTTCGTCCCCTTTTTGCAAGATATTTTTAAAAACCAACTCCAAAATCCTTTATTCAATGCAACCGAGACATTTAAAAGTAACTGAATATGCAAACTCAGGTACACTACAAACAAGATGTGCATGACTCTCTTATTCTTGGCAGCTCTAAGCAATTCTGCAGAATACACCTGCCTTCCCTTGTCTCCTGGTTGGAGCAGCAAATTCCAGCTTCCATTCAAGCCAGAGCTACCGCACCCTGAGTACTCCTGCTCTGGACACCAGTGCCTAGTACCAAGGAGAGGCTCAGCACCATTCTGGTCACCTCTACCCCCTAAGTCCCACACAGTGCCACGTTTGGTTGGGACAGATGAATCTGGGAGATGGTTGGTGGTTCTGCAAGGGTCTTTCTCCTACCTGTAGCTCCCTCCCATCACCCATCCTGGAACAGTAGGGTCCATAAAAATTATTCCCTTACAAAACCCAGGGCTAGGAGCCTGACTGGGCTGGATATCAGGAGCTGCCTTGAAAGCCAACCACTGGAGGAGGTGGGAGGGCAGACCTGGGAGACATCCTTGGTTCAGTCCTACCCCATGTGAATGCTGGGAAAGAGGTACTCTATTCTTGGAGACAGAAATTGTTGGCCCACCTTAGGGATTTTGCTGGGACAGTGTCAAATAAGGGAATTTCCGAATGCTAGGACTCAAGCAAGATCTGACGGCTTCTGGGTGGGGGCAGCTCCAGGCATTTGTGTGTCCTCCCTTGTCTCCTCTGAAGTACATGGGAAGTGATGGGGCTTACGGTTTGGGTGACCTTGGAGAAATAACCTCTCTGTATCTTTGTTTTCTCATCTGTAAAAAGGCCAATGATAGAACTCATAGTTCTGTAGATTCGGGCTCTGTAGAGCCTGAAACTCCTTTAAAATAAAAATGACAAGTATGGAATTAGGAATAGGGTTTTGAAAGGAGCTCACAGAAGTGAGCTTTGTTGGCATCATGGCTCATCCCAGGGTTTGAACACATCCCCCCAAAGTTCACGTGTTGGAAAGTCAATTCCCAAATTCAGATGCTAATGGATTTGGAAGTGTGGTCTCTGGGAAGTTATTAGGATTAGATGAGGTCATGAGAGTAGGGACCCCATAATGGCATCAGTGCCTTTAAAGGTGAAAGAGAAGGTGGGGACTTGCCCAGTGGTTAAGATGCCAGTTGGGACACACACATCCCATACTGAAGCCCTGTGTTTGCATCCATCTCTACTCCAGATTCCAGATTCCTGCTAGTATGCACCCTAGGAAGCAGCAGGTGATGGTTCAAGCATTTGAGTTCTTGCCACCCATGTGGGGGACCTAGATTGAATTCCTGGATCCTGGACCTAGATTGAATTCCTGGCTTTGAGTTGGCCCAGGCATTGTAGGCATTTGAGAAATGAAATAGCAGATTCATCTCCCTCTCCCCGCCCCAACTCACTCACACTCTCTCTCTCTCTCTCTCTCTCTCTCTACCTCTCTACCTCTCTACCTCTCTTACCTCTCTCTGCCCACAGCAGATGCCAATGCCACGCTCTTAGGCTTCTCAGCCTCCAGAGCCATGAACCAAATCAGTGCTACCCTTCATAAATCACCTGGCCTGAGGCATTTTATGATAGCAACAGAAAATGAAATAAGATGGCAGACCGGCCTCTGATGGAACCAGCAAGGCAGTGGTGAAGTTTAAATGGAAAATTCTGCAAACTGCCCAGCACACTGCCCTAAAGAACAGACTATTATAATGATAATTACTACAGACATTGATAAGGATTTTGGTGAAGTTATCAATTAATCATATAAGTAAGATCATAAAAATAATCACAGACAATAGCTATGAGCTCCTTTCCCCTTGGCCCTGCTCACAGGTACATCTCCATGGAGTCTGTACTTGGGCCTTTCTATCCCATAATTCTGGAGATTTTGTGCTGGTCCAGCAGGTCCTCATCCTCTTCCTACAAGACAGACAAACAAAATGTGAGGAAACCTAGTGGATGCCTGGGAAGGGAGGAAATGAGGAGGTAGGTTGGACTGGGGTTAACACTAATGGTCCAGGCAGGGGAGTCCAGTGACCTCAGGACTAATTGATCCAGAACAGGGAGCCATCAGGGCTGAGCCAGCCAATCAGAAGGTTCTTGAGCTTCCCAGGGTTGTGTGTATGTGTCAGCAGGGACAGGGAGGCGGCCCAGGGAAGTCAAAGGGCATTGCAGAAATAGCAGCGTTCTTGACAAGGAAGATGACTGTGGACAATCTGGTAAGGGCTGTTGGTTTCCCACCACATTTTTTAATGCTGGGTGTGGTCAGCCACAGGCCCATGGGTTGACTGAGGCCAAAGAGGCTCTTATCCCTTCCAGTAAGAGTGTGGGATCTGGGGACAGGGTTATGTGACTTCACAGGACTGGTATTTTTCTCAGTGAGTTTCCATTTCCTGGCTCCTCTGTGGATGATGGTCTGACTCTCTGGAGTGACAGACACTTGCATGGGTGTGGGTGTGTGTGTGTGTGTGTGTGTACGTGTGAGAGAGAGAGAGAGAGAGAGAGAGAGAGAGAGAATCCTGTGCAGGAGAGTTATTCGTGTTTTTCAGGGAGCACTTGGTGGTACAGCCTGGAGAAGGAAAGTGCTTTAAGAAACAAAGCAAATGCAAGGTCTGCTCCAAGCCCACACCCATCCCCACCCTTACAGCCACAGCCACAGGGTGTGGTAGATGAAGACGGGAGGGCTGCTCCAGAAATCTGGAGGGGCCACCGAAACCTGACCTCCAGTCACCTTTCCCAGGAAGTCACCAGATCCTGGGATAAAGCAGCTGAAGAAACTTAAATCATGCATCTCAGACGAGAGGGTGGAGGAGAGGAACAGAAGCATTTGTTCTTCAAAACTCCTCTCCTCTCCCCACAGCCTGGAGGTCTCCAGTTCCAGAGGAGGATGGCGTTGGAGGAGCCCCAGTCATGACTCACTCAGAGCTAATCCTTGGCGAATCTGTCACCATGGAAACTGCCAATCATCCATGCTTTTCATAGCTTCACCGAACATCTGCCCTGGGAAAGCAAGTAGCGTGCTGCATTCATCCTGCCTCCGGTGTTTACGGATAGGCCCCCGGTACACAGACACGAGGGGAAGCGGCCCTCGCAGCAGCACCACGGTCCAGCCCGGCTCGCTCCTGGGCTGAGTGCCTCTGATCAAGCCCTTCCCAAGCTGCCCCCTTTCCAGCAGGTGAAAACAAGGGTCAGCTCAGTGATTCTCAGTGTGGCTGGATGAAGGGGGAGTGGGAAGGACAGGAAGGCACATAGCATGGTAAAGCCGTGTGGTTGATAGCCCATTTAATATTATCGTTTTTTATTTGGAATATTGTAGAATAAAATTTTCATAGCTAAAACTACAGAAAATAAACCTTAGTTCCTACTCTTCGGAAGCGATATCACAGGCAGTGAAGCTATGAAAAGCATGGATGACGGTTTCCTTTCTCCCCAGCCCATTACGTCCAGCGTCCATGAGGCTTTCAACGTAACCATCAATAAAGAATATGGATTTTAAAAAGACAGAAAGTTGAGAGTTGCTGGACTAACTGATCTCAAAGTGAATCCAGTCCAGTTCCCAGGCTATGGAGGTATGTTCAAGCCACAGGCAGCAGCAACCCCCTACCTGGGGGAGCGGTACTGCAGGGAAAGGCTGGCGGCCCTCACACAGGCCAGGCATCCCCCATCTCACTATCTGACCAGGAACGCAGGTCCTGGAGGAGCAAAGCGGGGAAGCCAGGGAAGCAGCGTGGAGGGGGCACAGCAGGCACGGGTTACTGACGCAGCCTCCTGGGGTGTCTGGGGATGCCCAGAGACAACTCCTCCTGTAGTGGGCCCAGCCAAGGAGGCACAGAGCCCTGCCTGGATGGAACTGCTAGCCTGGCATCTAGGTCCAGGTCTTCATCTGGCAGGGCCTCGCTGCTAGGCCCCAGGGAACGCTTAGCCAGGCAGCACGGTGACCGTGTGGGCTTCCACTTGTGCATGGCAGGGGGTGGAGCAGGGTGGCTCATAAATATTTTCCCCATGTTAACTCTCTTTGTATCCCTCTATTTTACCCCCCTTGCCTTTGCTGCCAATCATAGAAGAGGAGGAGGCTGGCCTAGATCTGATTGCCTTGGGGGAGGTACCCGGCAGCAAGGAAGCAGGATTTGCCTGCACACTGTTTTGGCTTCTGTTTCTCAACAGCCTAGGTCCTTCGGAGATTTCCGAGGAGAGCAGGAATGGAAAAGCAGCAGCAGATGGCTGGGGACTGTAGTGGTGGCAAAGATGACAGGACTATGTGGTTTGCGGGGCCCAGTGCAAACAAAACTACAGGAGCCCTTGTTCAAAACTTACTAGGACTTTTAGCCACAGAAAGCAACAACCAAGTGTGGGGCCCCTCTTGGCATGGACCCAGCGTGAACGCACAGGTCACTCACCCAGGCAGCAGGCCCTAGAAAGAAATCCCACAGAAGATTGGCCTTGGAGTTGGAGGCAGAGAAAGAGGCCCACAGGCTCTGGAGCAGTATGGACCTAGGACCCTGGCAGCACTAATGTGCATCCAGTAAGACCCAAGAGAGGAGGGTCCAGGAAGCATACAGATCCTAAGCCTTCATTTCCCAAGCTCAGCAGATTTCCGGTCCCCAAAAGTGGCTCGGGGCAGCACAAAGCTTCAGACAGGACAATAGGAGGACCTGGCTGTGTCCATAGATGAGGAATACCCAGAGCCCCTCTTCAGTGCCTCAGTACCTGGGTCTGCCCCAAACCCTGAACTGGCGTGCAGCATCAGCAATGACTGGCAGGATCATTTTGGCAGAACAAAAGCCCAGGGTCAGAGTGACTTTCTCTTCATTTTATAAGACACGAAGAGATGCACTTTTGCTTCACAAATCTGGATTTGTGGGACAGAATCTTAACTGTCACTACTGAGCCCCGGTGCCAGGCTTATCACCACGGCCACATCTCAAGGGGGCTCACTTAGGAGCCCCTTGTAGTGTGTGATTCAAGGGAAAGATCAACTCTGGGCCAGAGTGGTCAGGCAGCAGAGATGAAGAGAAGCAGAGAAAACCCAGTGATATTCAGTTCAACTTGACAGGTCTTGGAGGGTGCTGGGAAGAAAGAGGGAGGTGACAGGAGTAACTCCCCATTATTGGCAAGACAATCAGTTGGATGGAGGTGTCCTTGGCTGAGATCAGAAGTAGAGGAAAAGAACTTCTTAGGGGAGTGATGGAATGTGTTTGATTCTGAACTTTCTGGCCTGAGATAGCCAAGAGAAGATGACACGCAGACAAGTAGGTACAGGATGTGAAACTTAGAGAAGTCTGGGTTACGGTTAGCAATTTTAGAGTCCCAGTATTTGGGTGGTCACTGAAAAATGGACATGGATGAGATTCTAAGGAAGACAGCCCAGAAGAAAAGAGGACCTGGGAACAGCTGGAAGAAGCCTGACACTTAATAGACAGGCAGAAGAAGATGCACCCAGAGAGACAAGTCAGAGAGCGGGAGGGACAGGTGGAGGCTGCTGCCTAGGACTAGGCAAAGAAGAGAGGCAGGGAGTGGTTGCTGGTGCACCGGTCAGCTTCTCATCACTACACAAGGACCCGAGAGGTTGAGGAAGCAAGGTTTCTTTTTGCTCATGGCACTGGAGGGTCACAGGCCAAGACTGGGTGCCCCGTTAAGTCTGGCATCTGGTGAGGGTGGTGGACAGCAGACCTGTGAGAAGGAAGAACCGTACAGCCAGCCTGGAAGCAGAGAGACACAGGGAGCATGTGCCTCGGTGTGGTCCTTCTACAAGTCAGCATGACCTGATTGATCTCAGGGCCCCTACCAACCTAATCAAATCTCATCCCTCTCCAAGGCCCCATCCTCAGACACCATAACTGGATTAAGTGCTGTTATAACGTAAGACTCTGAGAATCAAGATTTTAACACATGGGCCTTTGGGGTAACTCAAACTATTATACAAACCATAACAGCTGTGAGGAGGTCAAGTAAGTGAGAAATTAGGGGCAGGCCTTAGCATTGTAGCTGATGCCACTTAGGAAACCTGCAGGCTACACTGGAGTGCCTGGGTTCAGATCCGGCTCTGCTCCTGATGCCAGCTTCCTGCTAATGAGACAAGAGACTATGGCCCAAGTACATGCGTTCCTGCCACCCATGTGGGAGACCTACATTGAGTCCCAGGATCCTGGTTGCAGCCTGGCCCGATCCCAGCTGTTGCAGCCATTTGAGGAGTGAACGAGTGGGTGAAAGACCTTTCCCTCTCTCCCTCCCTCCCTTCCTTTTTTCTTTCTTTCTCGATTCCTTTCAAATAAAATAAAATTAAAAATAAATAAATTTCTTTTAAAAAGTGAGAAATCAAAATACTCATTGAATTTGTAATGTGGAAATCGCTGATGACCTTGGAAAGAGCCGCATCATTGGAGGGACAGGCTTGGAATTCTGGAAGCAGAGAGGGCTGGAGGAGGTGAGCAGAGGCAGAGGAAAGATGCAGCAGCCTGCACGTGGCTGTAAGGAGAGGAAAGGTCACTGCTAGAGAGGGAAGTGGGACGGAGGAAAGGTGATTAAAGGGGGTTCAAGTTCCCTTTTTGCATTTGAACAGCGTTACTGAGGTGTGACTAACACACAACCAGCTGTGTGTGTTTCAGTGTAACAACATGAGAAGCTGACACAGGAATACTATGAAACCATCCCCATAATCAATGCATGTTCCACCTCTCAAAATTCTTCCTCCCCTTAGTAATCTGCCCCTCCTGCCCCCCTCAACCTAGGCTTCCACTGATCTCTTTCCTCTCGTTACACTTTGCATTTTTTAGAATTTTATATAAATGAAGTTTCATATAACCTCATTTTCTAAAAAAAGGTACTCTTTTTAAATCCAACTTATTTCACCCAACACAATTATTTTGAGCTTCCTCTGTATTTGTTGTGTGTATTAATAGTTCATTCCTTTTATTGCTGAGTAGTTTGCTACTATATGGCTACACAGTAATTTCTTTATCTGCTCACCTATTGAAAGATGTCGGGCAGTTTCCAGCCTGGTATCAGTGCTGTTTCCAGTCTTAGACTGGTGTAAATTAAGCTGCACGTCTGCACAAGTCCTTATATGGGCACATGCTTTCGGTTCTCTGCAGTAGATAACTAGGAGTGGAGGGGCCAGACCTAGGTCTCTTTTTTAAGAAACCATCAAGCTGTCTCCAAAGTGGCTGCCCCACTTAACATTCCCATCAGCAGTGGGGGAGAGTCCCAGCTCCTCCACCTCCTTGTCAACATGGGTGTGGACAACCTTTTCATCTCAGATGTTTGAGTGGCCTCCCCTGCCTTTGCTATCCCTGTCCTATTTGGGAAAGGGATGATGAGCAAGGGCGCGGCCATGTGGAAGGAGGCAGAGGGAGATGCTCCAGGCCAGCAGCACTGCTTTGATGGAGAGTGAAATCTTTCTGACTCTGTTGGGGGACAATCCCAGTCCCTAGCAAATGCTGTTTCCCAGGAATCATTTGTCAAAACGTTAGCTTACTGCCCCCCAGGCCAGGGACCCAAGCATGAGGCAAGTTCTACAAGGGTCTCAGCTTGGCAAGACCTCTCCACAGCCAACACAGAGCAGGAAGGAGGAGGGTAGGGAAAGATGTATTCACTGCCCGTGGAATCCTGGTTAGGCCTAGAGCCAGGATAGCAAGAAAAGTCAAGACCATCACACTTCTCTCCTCCCTGGGAGAAGACCTACTGGTGGGGTAGGGGCAGGGGGTGTTTTAGGCCAAGCATGCACTCGCTCAAGATGTGATGTGGCTCAGCCTGCTGGGGAAGCCAGGCAGTTCAGCTCTAAGAGAAATACGTCCCCTGTATTACTCTGGCTAAGAAGTGCCAATATATAGATATAAGGGGTCAGGAAGGGTCAATCATGTTGGGGCCCTCTGGAATTATAAACCAGTAAACTCACTTAAAACAGGGTTTTTAGAAGAAGTTAAGCCCAATATGGGGCCGGTTCCATATCAGAGTGCCCATTCAAATCCCAGCTCCTCTGCTTCCAATCCAGCTCCCTGTAATGTGCCTGGGAAGGCAGTGGAAAATGCTTGAGTATGTGGGCCCGACACCTACATGGAACCAGAATAGAGTTCCCAGCTACTGCCTTCAGCCTGGCCCAGACGTGGGAGTTGTGGTCCTTTGGGAAATATACTAGCAGATGGAAGATCTCTCTCTCTCTCTCTCTTTCTCTCTCTGTCTCACTTTCTCTGTCACTCTGCCTGTCAAATAATAAAAAAATAAGTATTTTAATGGGGCCAATGCCATGGTTCATTTGGTTAATCCTCCACCTGCAGCACCAGCCTCCCATGTGGACCCCAGGTTCTGGTCCCAGTTGCTCCTCTTCCAGTCCAGCTCTCTGCTGTGGCCCAGGAGGGCAGTGGAGGATGGCCCAAGTGCTTGGGCCCCCACACCTGCATGGGAGACCAGGAGGAGGCACCTAGCTCCTGGCTTCGGATCAGCATGGCTCCAGCCGTGACAGCCATTTGGGGGGTGAACCAACAGAAGGAAGACCTTTCTCTCTGTCTCTCTCTCTCTCTCACTAACTCTCTGTTAAATAAAAAATAAATTTAAATAAAGTCAGACACACATCCTAAGAGCACATGCAGGCCAATTGTGACACTAAATTTTGGGAAACAAACATTTATAGTCCTTACCCCTAATGGGAGGGTGAGGAAGAAGCCAGATGACCATACCTGTAGCAGCTGGGAAGAACACCCCAAACACAGTGAAGAAAGACTCCCCCGGGGTATAATCTGGCAGAGTGTTGTTCTGTAGCAGTTCTGGGGAATATCCAATAAAACCATGCTCTGAAATAACACAGAGGGGAGCAAAATGAGTCAAGAGATAAGATGTAGCCCAGACTTCCCAGATTACAACACTGCTTTATATGACATCAAGAATTCAACAGAAAGGGTATATGTGAGAGAGAGAGCGAGCGGATCGGCCTGCACATCTCCTTCCCAATTCTAGGGTTGAGACTGGTATGTCCACTCTGCAGACACAGGCAGGAAAATGACGAACAGGAGCACAGTGGTTCTCTCGGGAAGGGGGAGCATTTTCACTTTTTGCCTCATATACTTCAGTAGAGTTGACTTATCAATGAGCAGGCATCGATATGCTTGCTTTTCACTGAAAGCACTACTAGTTGCAAGTCACTTCTCTGCTCAAAACCTCCTATGGCCCGTACTAGCCACAGAATGAAGTGCAGGCTCTGCAGGCTGAGGGTCAGGGCCACGCACACCTGGCCCAGCCCACCATTTCCTCTTCACTCCTGGCCTTTTCTCTCTCCAGGGACACCACTCCCATCCATCCCAATCCCTCCACCCAGGCTGTGTCCCCTGCCGTGCAGACCCTTCTCTCACACCTCTAACCTCCATCCTTGTGCTCACCCTTCAAGCCCAGCTCACATGTCACTTCCTCTAGGCTTTACCAGTGCTCCCTAATCAGAATCTACTACACTCCTAACTGCTCCTGGCACCATGACTAGAAGACACACGGGTTCTTCCCCAGCTGTAGCCCTGGAGGTAGGCAATCCAGTCTCATGCATCTCTACTCCCTAGAACCAGGCAGCACACCTGCCACACAGTAGGTAGGTTACAGACAGAAATCACATTGAGAAGAATCTTTGAAAAAAAAAAAAAAAGATAATTTACTTGAAAGGCAGAATTACAGACAGAGAAAGCTCAATATTCCATCCACTGCTTCATTCCCCAAAAGGCCACAGCAGCTGGAGCTGGGACAAGCTGAAGCCATGTGTCAAGAACTCCATCTGGGTCTCCCACATGGGTGGGGTGGCATCTTCCGTTGCCTTCCCAGGTGCATCAGCAGGGAGCAGGTTCAGAAGCAGAGCAGCCAGGACGTGAAGCAGCGCTCCTATTTGAGGTGCCGGTGTCCCAGGCTTCGGCTTAACCCGCCTTCGATCTCAGCCACGACTGGGGCATCGGGCTCCACGCTTTCAGTCTGCTTCACAGGCTGCTTTATAGCAGGAACATTTCGGACTGAATCTCTTCAAAGCATTTTAGACATTTTTGTACACTGACTGTTACCAAGCTTTCCACATGGTTTCGGTCCTGCAGGCTCTTTGTTCCTTTGTGGAAGGAGGTCACTTTGAAGAGCAGCCGTGCCGGCACTAGTGCACCATGGAACTCTAGGGCACAATCGAGTGTTCTGGGCTAGGGAACACCCCGGATCTCCTGTCTGCTTTTGAATCTTGCCTCTGAGGGTGAGCTGGTTTGTTCCTATCAACTGTGGCCCCTGAGATGCCCAGCCCTGTTCTCCTCCCTCACTGCCTCCAGTCCCACGGAATGACAACCCTGCCATCATCACACAGCATGGCCCGAGCCTCCCTCCACAGAGCCCAGCTTCTGCTATGCTGATGAGGCCAAGGTCGCCTGCGCTGCCCACGGCTTCCAAGATTCATCACTTCATAGGAAAAGTATTTTTTAAAAAAATGAAAGCTCAGTGAAGCCCAGGGGACCCTTGGGAACCTAGTCAGTTCTTAAAATCACCATCAGTCGCTTTCTTTTGCATGAATAGAATTGTTTCTGGCACACGAAATCCTAAAGACCACGCAACCTTTCTGAACGGTTTCGCGTTTCACAGCCGGTCTTCCCCTCATTAACAAAAAAGCACTAAGCGCTAGGTTAACTGAAGCTTACCCGCTGGCTGACCCCACTGCCGAGTCTCCCTAAACAGAAAACCATCCCGGCCCGCCTCGGCACGAAGCTCGGCCAGTGGGGATGGCGTCCAGGTCTGACAGCGCCTGCGCTGGGACCCTGGTGCGCCCAGCCTCACAAGCCCTGGGCCCCAGCTCGCGGGCCTCATCCCGTCCCCTGCAGGTTCGGAGGGCCGCCCACTGACAACGAGACCCGCGGGCTGAGTGAAGGGGCCTGGGAGGAGCCCCGGCCTCACAGGTCACCCTCTTGCACCCACACGTGCTGTTGGGGACACGGCCCGCTCTGAATTGCACCCAAGACCACTTGGGAATCCTTCCCAGGGAAATACTCTCACCTCTGAAAAGAACCCTACAGACCAGGCTATCTGTCAATGCCTTATTTACAACAATGGGACACTGGGGGAGGTACCTAAAATTTATAAGAATTTTAAAGAACATGGAAACTTGTCCAAGTTATATATGATACATGTTAAATAAGAAAACTGGCAAGGGGCCAGCACTGTGGCATAATGGGTAAAGCCACCGCCTGCAGTGCCAGCATCTCACTTGGGCGCTGGTTTGAGTCCCGGCTGCTCCACTTCTGATCCAGCTCTCTGCTATGGCCTGGGAAAGCAGTGGAAGATGGCCTAAGTCCTTGGGCCCCTGAACCTGTGTGGGAGCCTGGAGGAAGTTCCTGGCTCCTGGCTTCGGATTGGTGCAGCTCCGGCCTTCTTGGCCAACTGGGAAGTGAACCAGCGGATGGAAGTCCCCTGCCTCCGCCTCTCCTTCTCTCTGTGTAACTTTAACTTTCAAATAAATAAATAAATCTTTCAAAAAAACCTGGCAAGTTATATATATCACATAAATGTAGCATAGTTATTATCTTATTAATGGGTATTATTTATAAAGTAAAAAGTTTTTAATTTATCCATGTAAGAAAAGCCTTGAAGGAAACATACCAAAATATTACCCGTGGTTAATGGTGACATAATTATGAGTTTTCCTTTATTTATACAAAATCCCAGTATTTTAAAAAATAATAACATGCTGTTATCGAGAAATATTCTTTTAGGGGTGAGCACTGTGCGGTGTTAAGCCATCGCTTGGGACACCTGTGTCCTGCATCGGCTCTCACTTCTGCTTCCAATCCAGTTTCTTGCTAATGCACACCCTGGGAAGCAACAGGTGACAGCTTCAACTACTTGGGTCCCTGCCACCCACCTGGAAGACCCATTTCCTGGCTTCAGTCTGGCCCAGCCCTGGCTGTTGTGGATATTTGGGGAAATCAGTTAGCAGATGGAAAAGTCAATCTCTCTTTCTCTCCCTATTTATCTCCATCTCCATCTCTCTCTCTCTCTCTCTCTCTCAAATAAGTAAAAATAAATATTTTTAAAAAGAGATAATATGTTTAAAAAAAAAAACAAACAAAATAATCCCACAATTGAAAGCCCATTTTCTCCAGGCAGATTTTCTACATACAAGTATCTTTTGTTTTTCCTTCTATTTATAATCTGCTTGCTTCCCAAAATGATTTGAGTAACGGTTTATGAGAAAAGCACAAGCAAGAGAGGGGGAAAGTGAAGATGAAAAAGCAGAAAGAAAGAAAAAGAAATTGAGCGAGAGATGGAGCCACCCACAGCAGAACCTCCATGTGCACAAGTCTGAAACCCACGATGGCCTGTAATGACACCTGCGAGACCTGTGGTCCTCTCCTGGGGACCACAGCCTGGTAGTTTCATAACCATCTGCCCAGGTCCACTCATCCCTCACCCCCTGCCTTGGGTGAGAAGGAGCCCTCAGGGCTGGCCTCATTTCCTCTGCCCTTACCTCCCCAGATTCTGATGACTTCCACACATGTCCCCAGACCATCACCCCACCAAGGGTCCCCACTCCAAGTCAGCCCCCATGGAGGCTTGCCCCACTGGTCCCCACCTTGCTTGCTGCGGCCCAGGTCTCCTTCCCACACCCCAAACTTGGTGATCCAGGCTGCCCTGGAGCCTAGGCAGAGTGGACACCCAGGTGGGGCACTGACGCCTCTCACGGGCCAGTGCTAGCTGACTGAGGCATGGTGTGAGGTCAGGTGGTCAGGGCTGAGGCACACACCACCTGCCGTGCCCTGCTGCAGCGGCTCTTAGAGTGTTCAGACAGAAGGTTCAAATTCCTTAGGGTCAGGACCTGTACTCTGGGGGCTATCTCTGCACCTGAGGCCAGGCCCTGCACACACCACCACTCCCCAGGCTGCAGTCCCAAGAGTGACAGAGCCAGGGCCGATCTGCTATTGCAGCCCCTGCCAGGCAACTCCAGGTTCCCCAAGGACATCACAGGGCAGTCTCACTTCTGAAAATAATGCTGAGCACTGCATACTAACTTCTGCTCTGTGCCAGTCACTGAGCACCGAGTCTCTACATCACCCTGCATGATGAGAGCTGGGGAAACCGAGGCTCAGGAAGGCAAAGACTCTTGTCCAAAGTCACCCAGCCAGAGCTGCCTGCATCTCACCCACAGTCTCCCCCTGTCGCGGCAGGTGCAGGCTCTCTTGGAGGCAGGGCCCCAGGCCCTGGCACTGACGTCCCTCACAGAAATGCATGAGCACAGGTTTCCTAAGAAATGCACGCCCAGCGATGGCAGCATCTCCCTGCAGCTTTCTCGGCAGGGCAGGCAGGGCCCAGCCTGCGGAACGCTGCGTGTTGAGGGGTACCTGATGGGCTGGGGTTTGGACAGGCTGTCTGAATTCAAAGTTTTCCATCCACCACAGCATCCCTCTATAATGCAGCCCAGAGTTGTTCCCCAGGGGATTCTAAAGCTTATAATTGTATTTTAACTGGGCTCTTTTTTTAAAAAAAAATTTATTAACTTTCATCTTATTTAAAAGGCAGAGAGATGAAGAGAAACACATGGACTGAGGGTGGTATCTTTCATCTACTGGTTCACTCCTTAAATGCCCCCAACAGCCAAAGCCAGGAGCCCAGAACTCATGTGGGTGGCACGGACCCAACTACTTAAGCCATCACTGCTGCCTCCTAGGGCACCCATTAGGAGGCAGCTGGATTGAAAGAGGAGATGAGACGCAAGCCCAGGAACTCTGAGACGGGATACAAGTGTCCTGGTGGTGTTTTAACCACTGCATCAAATGCCCTCCCCAAAAGCTTGTTTCTTGACCTCAAAAGGGACTCTGTGCTTCTGTGGGTCTTTCAGCTCCTCTGCTCCAGTGCCTGTGGTTAATGGGGTCCCTGCGCCGGGCTCCCGTCAGCTGAGAGGTCCCCATTTCTAGGGCCCATGGTGGCTGCGTGTGAATGTGTCTAGGTTTGACCTGAACATCTGCTTCTGTGTCCGTGGACTAAAAATACCTTGGTCCCATTTGAGACATGTGCTTTTAGGAAGAACAGAAACAGAACGGGGGAAAGGCAGAGAGGCCAAATCACGGCAAGATCCTGGCAGGGCCGGGGAAGGGGAGGAGGTCTGGCCGCGGCCAGCCTTCATCTCTCCCCGCAGAACTCCCACCTTGCCGGCTTCCTGAGCCTCACAGTGATGACAGCACGGCTCTGGCAGGGCTGGAGGGCATGGCTGCCGTGCTCTGGCAGGGGGCTGCTGGGGAGCTCTGTGTGGCACCTGCAGCCCCCACTGGGTGCTGCTGAAACCAGAAGAGCAGGCAGTGGGGGTCATCTTGTGGGTGTCACCTGCGACAACTGACAACTTAGAAAGCGACATTGCAGCTGTGGCCTCCCTCCTTGACCCCTGGAGGCCGGCAGACAGCCCTTTCCTGGGACTGGACAGTGGCAGGGCCAGCCCAGGACCAGACAGAAGGGAGGAAGGGCCCAGGGCAGAGAGGGAGGGCAGCAGGGGGCCGCAGGGAGGGTGGGGCCTGTGAGGTCACAGGAAGGAAAAGGAAAGGAGAGACACAGGTTCTGGGAAGGGATGCAAGCACCAAAACAAGGTCTAGGGCGAGACAGCGCTGCCAGGGGAGCCGGCAGCAGCGAGGCTCAGCCACCAAGAGTGCCCCCAGGGCCCTCAAATAAAGAGGAGGAGGAGAAGTACAGCATAGTGGGGCTCCTCAACCATTGCAGGGCCTTCCACAGTGGCCGGCTCCCCGAGATCCCACAGGGTGGAGTGGGATCGGGATCTGGGTGGGCTGCTAGTGTCTGTAATGCAGGGTCTCTGCCTCACAGGGACAGAGACCTGCAGCCGACCTGAGACAGCCTGACCAAGAGGGCCCGTGAAAGGGGAAAGAAAGGCAGTGTCCATGGGCCCATCCGACCGCTTGGGTCACCACAGGAGCTGCTGCCCAAGCAGTACCGCCCTCAGTCCCACACTGCCCAACCCCAAAGGGTCAGGATGGGCAGAGAAACAGCAAGCACCCAGCACAGCACCACAGCCTGCTGAAGTAGGTGGGTGGAGTTATTCCTCTGGGCTTTGGAGTCAGCACCCAGAGCTGCAGAGGGTGGGGTGGCCAGGCGTTATCAGGAGGGATTACAGCCAAAACTGAGTTTGGATTTAGGAGACATCCTGGCTGTGCATGGAGGATCCTGGGGCACAAGCACCCTGGAGATCCCTGGAGAGGAAGGCAAGAGCTCAGTAAGAGCAGGCATCAGCACACCTGGATTTGGGCCTGGGGTTCTGCTGCAGACCCACTGTGGGACTGCAGGTGAGCCCTCTCCCCAGGGATCTTGGAAATGCAAACTCTAAGTCAATCTGCTTGGGATGGGCCAAAGATCCTACACTCCTAGTGAGCTCCCAGGTGATGCCAAGCTCCTGCCTACAGATCACACTCCTAGCATCAGGGCAGCTGATGACTAAAGCTGCCTGACCAGAACCCCATTCTCAGGCCTCAGGACACACCACCCAAGGGCAGTTGTAAAACCCTCCGCGAGCTTCCATGGCACATCCACGTGGCCAGCTGTCAATCTAGCACGTGCGCCACAACTGTGGAAGAGGTTCACCTCATTTTCTTCCTTCCTTCCTTCCTTCCTTCCTTCCTTCCTTCCTTCCTTCCTTCCTTCCTTCCTTCCTTTCTTCCTTCCTTCCTTCCTTTCTTTTTTGACAGGCAGAGTTAGTGAGAGAGAGAGAGAGAGAGAGACAGAGAGACAGAGAGACAGAGAGAAAGGTCTTCCTTCCATTGGTTCACTCCCCAAATGGCCACCACGGCCGGCGCTGCGCCGATCTGAAGCCAGGAGCCAGGTGCTTCTCCTGGTCTCCCATGCAGGTGCAGGGCCCAAGCACTTGGGCCAGCCTCCACTGCCTTCCTGGGCCACAGCAGAGAGCTGGACTGGAAGAGGAGCAACCGGGACAGAATCTGGTGCCCCAACCAGGACTAGAACCCGGGGTGCTGGCGCCGCAGGCAGAGGATTAGCCAAGTGAGCCGTGGCGCCGGCCAACACCTCCACATTTTCCATACGTGGCTAAAACTACACTATCACGGATGGCAGCCACTGCCATGAGATCCTGCGGTGTCAAAGAGAGGAGAGGCGGGACAAGGAGGCTGTTGTGGTCTCAGTCACTGGCCCATCTGAACAACTAGGGAGACTGGAGTGCAGAGTCGGGCTGGGGTAAAAGGCATAGGAAGTCAAGAGCAGAACCAGAACCCTCATGTGCAGTCCAGGCAGCATCAAGTCTCGATTTGCTAGGCACTCTGGTAGGATCCTCCTGCTGCGACTGCAGATGCTCCAGAAAAACAAGTCGGGCTCCCCTGACGTGGGCCCTTTCCATCCCGGCCTGGAGAGAACCAGGAGGAAGTCACGAGAGGCTGGCAAGAGGCGCCCAGAGGGTCCTGGGCAGTGAACTGTGCAGCTTCTCCAGACCAGCTTCCTCTCTGGCTGCAGCCCTAGTGACTTGGGTCCTCCCAAGAGAGGGTGGGGAGAGGATGTGAGCTGGGTTTCCAGTCCTGAGCCCCCACCCAGAGAGAAAACACACACAGGGAAGGCTGGGCGTTCCAGCAGTGGCCAGAAGGGAGATCTAGAGAGGGGCTGGGCTGGCTGGAGGGCCACAGGAGTCCCACCCAGTCCGCCCAGGGAGGGGCAGCCTGGAGCCTCCGCCTGGCCCTAGGGACAGCCTCCACCCAACGGGAAGACAGGCTGTCGGGAACCCACAGGGCTGGGCAACCCAGGGATGAAAGGCCTGGGCTGGGGTGGCAGTGGGGGAGGGGGAAGTCATGGCACTCCCTAAGCATCCAGGGAGTCCCGCCAACCCCTGCCATCAGGAGGGCAGTCCTGGACTCTCACTTGAGAGGGGGAAGATGCTCCTTTCCCACACGAGGAATGATCTCTAATGTCTAAGAAATTCCTCCATCTGCTAACACAGGCTCTATTTTAAGTTCTTAGTGAGCCTTTCTTTTAATGGCCTTGGCGGTCAGTGAGTTAAGAGGGGAAGAGACTTTGGCTTAGAGAGGCCTACAGTGGAAAGAACTGTCACATGCCCCAAATGGGAAAAACCCCAAACTGGGGGGAGAAGGAACTCAGGGCTCATCCAGGTGCCAGGAAACAGGGCATCTCGGATGGGACTAGTGATGGCCCCTGCCGCTGGGCAGAGGTTTGGCCTTAGTGTGCAAGCCTCACAACAACCCTGCCAGACCCATGCATTTTTCTCAGGTAAGGAGATGGAGTCACTGGATTCAAAGCTTGTGCTGCCCCTGCCGAGGCTTGGTGCTTGCCCAAGGATCCAGGGAGTCTTGGAGGGGATCCAGGAGCTCAGAGGGCTCAGACTGGGGCCCTGCAGGGTGGCCTGGAGAGGCCTCCCCCCGCCAGGCCTGGCCCACAGAGCCCCTCGCTCTAAGGAGCCCTGAGAAAGGGAAATCTGGCCTGCTTATCTCCTGGGGGAAAGGAATGTGCTCTCCCCTCCCGCCAGGATAAGGGGTTGTTTTGACAGGAAGTCTCCACCCTGGCTGTGGGCTCCTCCCAGCCACCACTTACTCCTTCTGGCTGTCCCTGTCTCTGGCATCCCACTTCCCACACTTAAACTCCTGACCCCAACACCTCCTAAATAATCCCAACCTCACGCATGCCCCTTCCTCCTCCCCATGCTGGCCTGGATGCGTGCCCCCCTCCAGGCCGGAGGAAGGGTGAGAGGTCAAGTGCCCCAGCAGGGGCAGAGTCCACACCCATACTCACAGCTATGGAAGCAGGGCCACCCTCCTGCCAGACTACGCTGGGCACATCCAACCCCTGCCCACCATACACACACACACACACACACACACACACACACACACACTTCTCACAGTTCTGCCGCCACGGTCGCCACCAGGCAGAGCAGAAGCTCTCTCGAATCGCAGACTCAGGGTCAGGGAGCCACAGAACGTCAAGGTCACCTGAGTCTTCAGCCTCAAATCCATCTCACAGGAGGGAAAGCTGAGGCCCAGGAAAGGAGACTCTCACTCCGCAGTCAGGAGCTCATGGAACAAGACCAGAACGCAGTATGGCCCAGTGTCTCCAGCACACCGTGTGGGTCCCCACAGCTCTCCACTCATTTCTCCACTGCCATCGCACACACGCGTGCACACACACACACACACACAGACACCAAGCCGTTCTCCCCCACAGCTCTCTGTCCACTGAACCGTGAGCCAGATTGGGGCAGGGACCATGCTGCTTTATGTCCTGGGTTATTTCCAGCGTCTGGTCCCAGGGACATGCCAAAAAATAGAAAACATCCTTAACATTAAACAAGGCAAACAATCCAAGTGCCTGTCACGAGACAAAGGAACAAACCAAATGTAGTCTATCCATACAGTGGGGCATTATTCAGCCACAAAAAGGAATGGAAGGCTCATGTACAACATGGGTGAGCTTGGAACACATCATTCTATATGAAAGAAGTCAGACCCAAAAGGACAAATAGTGTGTGGTTCTACTTATAGGAAATGGCTATAAGTCAAAGAGAAAGCAGAACAGCGGTCACGTGGGCCAAGGGGAGGGTGGAGAGTTGTGCCTTATTAGATACAGAGATTCCGCATGGGGGTGATGAAAGTTCTGGAAACAGATGGTGACGGGTTGCCTGACATGGTGAATGTGATTGACAGCACTGAGCTGTACCATTGAACACAACGATGGGGTGAGTGCTTGCCACTGAGGTTAGATACTGTTTGGGACACTGGCATCCCAGATGCAGTGCCTGGTGTGAGTCCCAGCTCTGCTCCAGATTCCTGCTTCCTGCTAAGGCAACACACGACGGCTCAAGGACTTGGATCCCTGCCGTTCACATGGGATAGCTGGACGCAGTTCCGGGCTCTTGCCAATAGCCCAGCCAAACTCTAGTTGTGGGCATTTGGAGGGTGAACAGCAGATGGAAGGTTTGTCTCTCTTTCAAATAAATAAAAGTAAATTAAATGTTGTAATGGTTAAAATGAGAAATTTTGTGTTAGAGCTATTTTAACACACACACACACACACACAGCAAACCATTTTTCCCCAGAGTAGGCCCCCCAAGGGAATGGACTGCAGCCTTACTTTAGGCCTGCTCTCCTACCTGCTTTACAGATGTGGAAGTGGAAAATAAAGGGAGCCTCTTAGCCAAGCACCAGGAAGTGAGGGGGCACAGCCAGGACCCGACCACTCTAGACACTGCCTTGGGCTATTCTCAGCACAGGTCTGGGCTGCCTGCAGCTGCCGACCACCTGACCTCAAAGCCACAAAACCACAGCATCCTCAGGAGCATGGCTGGAAGCCCGCACGACCTTTGCTGATGCCTAGAACCTCTGTGGTTTTAGGGGCTTCTGGGGCTTGGGGTGAGCGCTGGGGAGACTCACAGCACAGCTGTTGAGAAGACTGCCCTGCCCAACTTCCCCTGAAAGTCTACAAAGTCAAGGGCATCATTGTCCCTGTCTCACAGTGAGCACATCCCCACTTTCAAAGCTCCCACGGTCTCTGGGACCAGAGGCCTGGCGGCAGCATTTATCAGAAGCTCCTGCGAGACAGAGCTGGCCTGGAAGGAATATGCCTTGAACCTGGGCTTCCCGTAGGGCACACTCCTGGCAGGGTGGGGGCAGGGGAGCACCTGCCTGTCACTGTGTGCTCTCTCACAAGCCTATTTGTGCCTTCTCTGTGGGAGCTCGTGGAGAGTGAGGTGTGTTTATGCTATCTCCCTGTCACGTTAGGAACCCCTCAAGGTCAAGGACAAGTCTTCTGCTCCCTCTGGATCCTTTTCCTCACCCTGTGACATATACAAGCACTGGGGTGTCAAAGGGTAGGGTGGGCCACACATCCTGCCTGGATAGTCCCAGTTCACAACCTGCTGTCCTGGAGCATTTATGGATGGAGCAGGAAGTGTTCCCCTGCGGATGCAGGGAGGAGAGCAGAGCAAGAGGAGGAAGGCTGGTGCTCCTGAAGGCTGGATGGGATCGAAGCGCCCTGGGAAGTGTGCTCATGGAAGTGGCAGCAAAGCATCAGCATCACCTGAGAGCTGGCTAGGACTGCAAAAGGGGGAGGACATTCGGCACATCGGTCAAGACACCACTTGGGGTACCCACGTCCCACACTGGAGTCCCTGGGTTTGCATCCTTGCTCCACTTCCAGCTTCCTGCAAATGTGGCAACAGGTGATGGTTTAAGGACTTAGATCCCTGCCACCTGCGTTGCAGGCTCCTGGCCTTGGCCTGACTCCACCCTGGCTGTTGCATCTGGAGATGGGAGATCTCTTTGTCTTTCAAATAAATAAAATTAGATTAATTTTGCTGAGTCTCAGCTCTTTTTTATTTATTTATTTATTTTTTGACAGGCAGAGTGGACAGTGAGAGAGACAGAGAGAAAGGTCTTCCTTTGCCGTTGGTTCACCCTCCAATGGCCGCCACGGCCGGTGCGCTGGCGCTGATCTGATGGCAGGAGCCAGGTGCTTATCCTGGTCTCCCATGCAGGTGCAGGGCCCAAGCACTTGGGCCATCCTCCACTGCACTCCCTGGCCACAGCAGAGAGCTGGCCTGGAAGAGAGGCAACCGGGACAGAATCTGGCGCCCCGACCGGGACTAGAACCCAGTGTGCCAGTGCCGCAAGGCAGAGGATTAGCCTAGTAAGCCGTGGCGCTGGCCGAGTCTCAGCTCTTTCCTTTTACCTCTTATCCCCTATCCACCTGCAAAACTGGAATCTTCCTTTTAAGACCCCCAGATCCTGAAGCTTGAGAGGCACCGCCCTGGAGTATAACCCAGGAGCCTTGGGAGACTTATTCTTCCAGGATAAACACTGATGAGGACCGTAGTCATTTACTAAGCATCTATTTTGTGCCAAGTATGATACCAGGCCTCTCATTCTATGTTCTGACCATCTAACAAACTACACATTATTACCTGCTTTTCAGAAATAAGACTACAGGTCAGAGAGGTTAAGTAACTCATCCCAGCCCATGCAACAAGTTGTAGCTGAGCTGGAATTTCAACCCACGGTTCTGATTCCAAAGCCATGGCTCTGACGGCCAAAGTAAATATGATGCAATCTTTCAAACTGGGCCAGCAGTTATAGCTGCTCGCCAACTTTCTACAGGGCCTGGCCATTCCTCCGCAAACACAGTCCCCAGCAAGCTGTTTTAGAGGCTGCCCCGTTGCCCAGGGCTGACCTGGGCTGTGGCCACCTCATGGTGGGGCAGGGGCTGACCCTGTGGCCAAGGCCTCAATTTCTTCAGAGTCCACTCTTGAACACAAACTTGCAAGCTCTAAATTGCTGCAGAGAGCATGAAGGTATAGGACTAGAGTGATAAGAAACTGACAGGGGGCAGACAGGTTCCCACTTTCCCCACAATCCGAGAATCTGTGGGGCTGGCCCCATGTGGACCCTGGAGTGAAGGTCAGGGAGAAAAGCAAGGTGAGGCCCCCACAGGTCTTCACCGAAGTATTTTCAAATTTATGGTTTGGGGTGTCTTCCACCACCAGCCCCCAGGAGGCAGCACTTCCCAATCTATCAATTCCACCTGCAGCAGGCTCCTCACTCCACCTGGGGGCATTCACAGGTGGCTGGGCCCCACCCACTCACAGCCTGGGCTGGCCACCTGGCTCCCCGGGTCTGTAGTCTGTAGTCACCTCACTGCCCACTGAAATGGGAGTGACCTGAGGACACATATCCTTGCCCTTCCTGTCCCACGTAGGCTCATCATCATTCCCCCCAACCCAGGAGGTGGCCCCAAGATACTGAAGCCACCACGTGCCATCCTGAGCCCAGAGAGCACTCAGCACAGTCCCCAGAGGCAGAGCACATCCTCCCCTATGCAGTGAGAGGAGAGGAACGACAGCCTGGCTGGCCTCGAAGCTGGGGGCTCAGACAGGCTGTGTGGGCCCATCCCTCAGGGTGTCACCTTCCGTTTCCTCTGAACTCGCGGCTGCTTGGGGCTCAGGAGCGTGAAAGGGCCCTCCCAAGCCAGTGATTTCATGCGTCAGGCATCCAGCCCGAACACTGGCCAGGAGGGCTGGCCAGCCAATCCCCTGCTGCTCACAGCGCTGGAGCTGACCCAGGGCAGAAGCCCAGCAACGCTAGCTCTCAGGTCACTGCAGGTTTCAGGGATCCCAAGGCCTTCTCAGCCTGTGGTTCCTTTCTCTGGTCCCCAGAGCCAATGCTAGTAAATGAACATAATCCAATGGGGACACCAGTGGCGGGGTGGGGACCTAGAGTCAGGGGCGCAGGGTTCTCTTGAGACATCCTTGCTTCATCAGAATCAAACTCACCGCAAGAATGAGGCTTGCTCCCAGCCCTCCCCTTGCAGGGAGGAGTCGGGGCCGTGGCGGCACAGAGAAAACTAACAAGGCGGGATCCAAACAGCCAGGGCATCCCAAGTATTACTGTCCCCCTCGGCCAGAGACACAGTCCCTGTACAACTCAATTTTAAAGACAAGAGCCACCAGCACAAAATGTTATTGTCTGGGTCGAAGAGTAAAAGAACACACTTAGCTTCTTTTTCAGTTCAGGTCGGTAAGGGAGAAGGAGCGAGGGAGGGAAGGGACTAGACAGTGAGGAGGGAGACGAGCCAGCAAGTTGGGGGCAGAGAGGCAGCGAGAGACAAAGAGATTAGGGAGAGAGGAAGAGCAGAGAAAGAGAGGCAAGCCAAGCACACAGAAGACCGAGGTGGGGGAGAGGGGAGGGAGCAGGTATGTTTTGAGGAATGGGGAGAATCACAATTTGCCGTTGGCTCGGTCTGCAGAAGTTCAGAGCGCCTTCCTGGACGAGAAATCTTGTCATTCTTGACTGTTCTGATCCTGCATCTCTCCCCTCTCGGGGTCCAGGAGGCCTTTGCGACTCTGGCAGGTGGTTCTGGATCCTCTCCTAGAAAAATACACTTACTCACGTACAACTTCACATGTAATTTCAGGGGCTCATGGACCCTGTGTTAAAACTACTTATTTTAGAAGCTCCACTTTGAATGGGAGACACGATGGCCCCAACAAAACACAGCAACAGCCCAGTTCCACTGAGCCCAGGGCGGGATGTGTTGAATCCGATGTGTACTCAAGCCAGCACATCAAGCTCCAGCCACACTGTTGGCTTCTCTGAGAGAATCTGGGGTCTAAGCAGCTTTCCGAGTTACAACCCAACCGTGGTACTAGAAACAAGGCTGGTTACTCCAAGGGGCCAGCAGAGGGCCTGGCTGATGACTGTACAGGAAAAGGCCTCCACTGGACCCAGGTGACAACACCTGTGCTGAAGCCAACCCTTTACATCCACAGACTGAGTCACACACACACACACACACACACACACACACACACACACGCAACCATCTCCAAATCTGCACGTGCCTAAGACTCACCAATGTGTTTAAGATGCAGACCAGGGGCAGGCCTGTGGCACAGTAGTGAGGGTGCTGGGTGGGACACCTGCATCCCACACTGGAGGGCCTGAGTTTAAGTCATGGCTCTGTGCCCAACTGCAGGTCTCAGCTAATGTGTACCCTGGGAGGACGCATGTGATAGCCCTATTGGTTGAGTGCCTGACACGCACACAGCAGAGTTGGGCTGGGTTCCTAGTTCCAGGCTCTGGCCTGGCTCATTCTCAGCTGTTTAAGGCATTTAGGGAGTGAACCAGTGGATAGGAGCTCTCTGTCTCTTAAAGAAATATTTTCTAAAAAGTTTTTAGGGGCCAGTGCTGTGGCCCAGCAGATTAAAGCAGTGCCAGCATGCCACATGGGCACCCATTCGAATCCCGGCTGCTCTACTTCTGATCCATCTCACTGCTAATGTGCCTGGCAAAGCAGCAAAAGTTGGCTCAAGTCCCTGGGCCCCTGCACCCCTGTGGGAAACCTGGAAGAAGCTCCTGGCTCCTGGCTTCAGCCAGGCTTAGTCCTGGCTGTTGTGGTCATTTAGAGAGTGAACCAGCAGATGGAAGACCTCTCTGTCTCTCCTTCTCTCTGTGTGTGTGTGTATTCATGTATATGTGTACACACACACACACACACACACACATATATATATATACTTGTATTTCAGAACATTCGAGGAAAAATGGAATGAAAGGATAAAAGGATAAGCTTATTTTGGTGCTAAAGAAGTGGAAATTCATATGTAGTTTTTTCCTTTACCATGAACCATTTGAAAACCCCTTATATTCATGATTTCGAAATTGTACCAATAGAAACTTATCTTTTTTAAAAAAATTATTTATTATTTGAAAGTCAGAGTTACAGGGAGAAAGAGAGAGGTCTTCCATCCACTGGTTCACTCCCCAGATGGACATAACAGACAGGGTTGGGCCAGGTGGAAGCCAGGAGCTTTACCTTGGTCTCCCACCTAGGTGGCAGGGGCCCAAACACTTGGGCCATCTTCCGCTGCTTTTCCCAGCACATATTAGGGAGCTGGATCAGAAGTGGAGCAGCTGGGACACAAACCGGTGCCCATATGAGATGCCGGCATTAGAGGCAGCAGTTTTACCTGCTATCCTACAACTCTGGTCCCAGAAACATTTTTTAATTTCATTTTTTCATGAACTTATTGAATACCACCTTATTCACACATGTGTGCATGTTCTAATTTGTCTTAGTGCTTCATTGTTTAAAATGACTTTTAAAAATTTTTGAAATAAATTTCATTTATTTGAAAAGCAGAGAGACAGGGGGAAAAAAGAGAAGAAAGAGAAATTTTCCATTCACTGGTTCACTTTCCAAATGCCTGCACCATTTGGGGCTGGGCCAAGCTGAAGGCAGGAGGCAGGAACTCAATCCAGGTTTCTGATGTGGGTATCAGGGACCCAACTGAGTCATCACCTGCTGCCTCCCAGGGTGCACATTAGCAGGAAGCTGGAACCTGAAGCAGAGCTGGGACTCAAACCCAGGCGCTGTGACACAGGATGCGGGCATCTCAAGCAGCGTCGTAACCACTGAGCCACACGCCCACCCCTCTCCAGTGAATGTTCATGGGACCTCACAAGCCAAGCGTAATTCGATCACGATCCCAGACCATCACTGTACAGATGCTCTGAAGAATTAAAATGCTCTCACAATGATCAAACCAAAAACACACAACACCACCAGGATTTTCTTCCACGTCTTCCCTCCTCTTTCTCACTGAAGACAGTGAGAGGAGAAGGTGGGCAGTGCTGGAATGCTCTGAATAGGTTCCAGATGGTGCAGACTCTGGCCTTCCCTTCACCCTGGAGTGCTGCACAAATATTATCATATTCTGGCTGTGCACTGACATGAGAACAATTGGGAGGCACTAGGTCAGGTGTAAAAGAAACTCATGAAAGGGAAGGAGCAGCTCAGACCAGGAGAAATTGCAAGCTATTTTCTGATTCTCTACAAAGTGTAACCTCCACATAAAAAGGAGCCTGCAGTGTTTTGAAATCCACCCACACTGGGCTTGGCATCTGGAGGTGGGAGGAACATCGAGAGGTAAGAGCAGGAGTCAGCTCCATTTCAGACTGCGTGGCAGGGCAGCCACAACAGGGAACCCCACACAGATGGCAGCTCCTCCACCACCCCAGTAAGAGGACCACCTTCCTTTTGTCTAGGAATCTCCCTTTTGCCAAAGCACTTGCATTTATCTGATTTCCCCAAATCAAGAATGAATTTTTTCAGAACCACTTTCATTTCCTGAAATGTGGATGCCTTACAGTCCACATGTAGATTTCATGTAATGGATTTTTCCATTACATGAAAATTTGGTGTGTCTTAAAATTGATGGTGGCTTAAATTGGGCAGGAAGTTTTATCACCTCATTCAATCTCCAGACTAGAAGTCTAGAAAGCAAGAGCTATTATTCTCTGTTCTCCAGATGAGGAAATGAATGCCCAGACAGGTGACTTCCCACGGCCACGGAGGGAGGGAGAGGCAGAGCGGGGCTGAAATCAGGCCCTGGCATCTCCCCACTTACGGCGTGAGCAGATTTGGTCATACAGCGGGAACTTGGGACTGGGAGCGATTGCTACAGAACTGCTCTGCAAAGCAGTTTCCACCCCACGTCACTAGAGTGCAGAAACCAAAGAGTGATTTTCCTTCTGCTTCAAACAGAAATTTGGGAAAAAATACAGACACGTGTTTCCGTCTTGTTTGGTTGCTGTTATCTATTATAGGCCATACCCGAAGTCCGTTTAGCACTTTAGGAACTGGGGCTGGAGCTGTGGCGCAGCAGGTTAAGCTGCCACCTGTGATGCCAACTTCCTATATGAGAGCCAACTCCAGTCCTTGCTGCTCCACTTCCGATCCAGCTCCTTGCTAATACTCCTGGGAAAGCAGCAGAAGATGGCCTACGTCTTTGAGCCCCTGCACCCACATGGGAGACCTGGAAGAAGCTCCTGGCTAATTCCTGACAGTCACAGCCATTTGAGGAGTGAACCAGCAGATGGAAGATCTCTTTGTCTCTCCTTCTCTGTCTCTGTCACTCTGTGTGCAAATAAATAAAAACATCTTTAAAAATTAAATAAAACTTCAGAAATTTAAGAACATGCCGTGCACAGCCACTCTCACGATGATCACATCCAATGGTCACTGTCCATCAGCCGGTAATGACAGACTGGCTGTGCGGACCTGTGATTTTATTTACTTTTGAATGTTTTTCACTTCTTGTAGTCGTGATTATATGGTGCTGTTCCTTAAGAAATTCAGCTTTTCAGTGTCTGCCAGTTTAGGAGAAGCCAAGAAGTTTAACAGAAGAAATCAGCACCAAAATCATAAAAGCAAAAGGCTGCTCTTGACAACATGCTCTCTTTCAGGAAAGCAGCTGGGGGAAAAAGGAGAACTCGTTCCTCAACACTGAAAGAAAAAGTGCCTATTTTTGACATAGCTCTAATCCCACAAAATGCCCTTTGTGGGAGCCATTTCATGCCGCTAGACGAGTGACCTCAGAGGGCTGCGGTGACAGCCCACAGTCATGCAACACACAACCAGACTGTGTTCTGATAGCACTGATCATAAGGCACTAGCATGGTCCCAAGTCAGCCCCACCTCCTGGGCGCAGGGACTGGGCTTAGTCCCCGCCATATCCTGCAGGTGGGCCCTGGGCACCCACGGGCGGCAGTGGCACTTGCTGAGCAGGTGGACGGAAGGAAGACAGGAAGAGAGGCGGGAGGATGTGCCGGGTGGCCGGGTGCTTCTGCCACCCCCACCCCACGTCTCTGGAGTCTGTGCTGACGCTCCGTGCCATTGGCTTCATTCTCCTACAGCTCTCACCGCGTCACACAAGCTGCTCAGTTATGTTCTCTAGGACTGAGTCCATCTGTCTTGCTGGATCCCGGTCTGCTCTGGTTCCTTTCCCAGCCAGCCGCTCGGCAAAGTGTCACTGAGACCAGCCTGGTGCCAGGTGCTTTCGAAGATGCCGGGATACAAAGGCATTAAGAAGCGACGCCTGTGCTTGAGGAGCCCACAAAACAATGACCTCCACATTTCCCACTTGGCTCTGCGTGCCTGCAACACCCAACGAACAGGGGACTTTCATTAGCTGGCTACTGAGCTCACTTAGCTAAGATAGCTGCTTCTGATGCTTTGTTTCGTTCTTTGCATGCACACCAGAAGGATGGTCCAACCTGAATCACTCTTACGGGACTTCTTCATTTGGGTGTGTCTCCCATGTTGGGAAGCACAGCACCAGCACAAGGAGATAGGCAGGTGGTGTCCTCCCAAGCTCTGTCCCTGGGCTGTGAAATGGGCATGCCCAGGAGAAGCAGCCTGAGGCTGGGAGAAGGCCTTCAGCTCACAGCTAAGGAAACAGAAGGCAAAGTGCCCCCAGCACACTGGTGGAGTTGGCTTCACCGATTGGCCTGCTCCTCCCTAACAGGCACTCTGCACAACAAGGCATGGCAGGGAGCAGAGAAGAGACTTTAGCCCACTGACTTCTCATCAGCAACAATCTTTAAAAAAATATTTATTTATCTGTCTGTTTATTGAAAGGCAGAGCTACAGAGAGAGGAAAAGATACAGAGAGAGAGAGCGCTTCCACCTGCTGGTTTAACCCCCAAATGGCTACAACAGCCAGGTCTGGGTCAGGCTAAAGCCAGGAGCCAGGAACTCCATCTGGGTCTCCCATTTGGGTGCAGGGGCCCAAGCACAAGGTTGGGTGAGGCTGAAGCCAGAAGCCTGGAACTCCACCTGGGTCTCTCATGTGGGTACAAGGACCCAAGGACTTGGGCCATCTTCTGTTGTTTTCCCAGGTGCATAATAGGGACTGGATAGGAAGTGGCACAGCCAGGACTCATACAGGATGTCAGCACTGTAGGCAGTGGCTTAACCCACAACACCATGACACCTGCCCAAATGATGGCTTTTAAAATCAAGTTTCATTATGAGGCACCTGAGTCTCACAGGTCCAGAATCCTGCAGACAGCAGTAGAGGAGACCCTGGCTTCAAGTCTTCCCTCGCAGAACACTTTTTAACTCTAGTCCCCTTTCACATCACTACTCAGTAATGTCATAAGATTTTCAATACCGGGCCGGCGCCGCGGCTCACTAGGCTAATCCTCCGCCTAGCGGTGCCGGCACACCGGGTTCTAGTCCCGGTCGGGGCGCCGGATTCTGTCCCGGTTGCCCCTCTTCCAGGCCAGCTCTCTCCTGTGGCCAGGGAGTGCAGTGGAGAATGGCCCAGATGCTTGGGCCCTGTACCCCATGGGAGACCAGGAAAAGCACCTGGCTCCTGGCTCCTGCCATCGGATCAGCGCGGTGCGCCGGCCGCAGCGTGCCGGCCGCGGCGGCCATTGGAGGGTGAACCAACGGCAAAGGAAGACCTTTCTCTCTGTCTCTCTCTCTCACTGTCCACTCTGCCTGTCAAAAAAAAAAAAAAAAAAAAAAAAAAGATTTTCAATACCACACACTACCTAGACTCCATGCTTTGTAATTCAGTCAATAAACAGCATGGTGGCCCCACAGCTAGGAGTGACATGAGTTTGATGGTTAAGGACAGGGACCCTGAAATCAAAAGGCAGGGCTCAAACACTGGCTCCATTGCTTACTAACCATGTGACCTTGGGGAAGCCACCTCTCTGAACCTACGTTCTCTCATCTCTGTCAATAACAACACAGGAACTCCATAGGTATTGTGAGGATATAAGATGGCCCAGTGCCTGGTGCATGGAGACCACTCATTAAACATCAGCTCTTGTGGCCTGCCTTGGTCACTACACTCCCTGCAAATCTCAATTTCAAGAGATAGACAGGGGCTGGCGCCGTGGCTCTCTTGGTTAATCCTCCACCTGCGGTGCCAGCATCCCATATGGGCGCCAGGTTCTAGTCCCGGTTGCTCCTCTTCCAGTCCAGCTCTCTGCTGTGGTCCTGGAAGGCAGTGGAGGATGGCCCAAGTGCTTGGGTGCCTGCACCCACAAGAGAGATCAGGAAGAGGCACCTGGCTCCTGGCTTCAGATCAGCGTAGCTCGGTCCGTGGCGGCCATTTAGGGGGTGAACCAACAGAGGGAAGACCTTTCTCTCTGTCTCTCTCTCTCTCTCACTGTCTATCTGTCAAATAAATTTTAAAAAAGAGAGAGATAGATAGCAATAAGAATTGACCCACAACTTTTTCTTTTCTCACTAAATTATTCCACTTTACTGCCTTCTCTACTTCTAAGCAGAACTAGGCAGTACTTAGTTAGTTACCTGGGCCACTGGTAAAGAAGTCTGTGAGACCCTAACAGATGTTTCACTTTAAAACCAGAGATAAGTTTGAGAGTATTAAGAGCTGGGCAACAAGGGCCAGTGCCATGCTCAGTGGGTTAAGCCACCGTCTGCAGTGCCGGCATCCCTTATGGGTGCCAGTTTGAGTCCTGGATGCTCCACTTCCAATCCAGCTCCCCGAAAATGCACCTGGGAAAAGCAGCAGAGGATGGCCCAAGTGTTTGGGTCCCTGCTACCCGTGTGGGACACCTGGAAGCAGCTCCTGGCTCCTGGCCTTGGTCTGGGCCAGCCTCGGCTATTGCAGCCATTTGAAGAGTGAACTAGCCAATGGAAGATCTCTGTCTCTCCCTCTCTCTCTATGTAACTCACACAAATAACTAAATTTTTTAAATATTTATTTATTTTGGCCAGCGCCGCGGCTCAATAGGTTAATCCTCTGCCTAGTGGCACCAGCACACCGGGTTCTAGTCCCAGTTGGGGCGCTGAATTCTGTCCCGGTTGCCCCTCTTCCAGGCCAGCTCTCTGCTGTGGCCAGGGAGTGCAGTGGAGGATGGCCCAAGTGCTTGGGCCCTGCACCCCATGGGAGACCAGGAGAAGCACCTGGCTCCTGGCTTCGGATCAGCTCGATGCGCCGGCCGCAGCGTGCTGGCCGCGGCGGCCACTGAAGGGTGAACCAACAGCAAAGGAAGACCTTTCTCTCTGTCTCTCTCTCTCACTGTCCACTCTGCCTATAAAAAAAATTATTTATTTTTACTTGACAGAGTTACACAGAGAGAGGAGAGGCAGAGAGAGAGAGAGAGAGAGAGAGAGAGAGAGAGAGAGGTCTTCCATCTGATGGTTCACTCCCCCATTGGCCACAATGGCCAGAGCTGTGCCGATCCGAAGCCAGGAGCCAGGAGCTTCCTCCAGGTCTCCCACGCAGATGCAAGGGCCCAAGGACTTGGTCCATCTTCTACTGCCTTCCCAGGCCACAGCAGAGAGCTGGACAGGAAGTAGAGCAGCCAAGTCTCAAACCAGTGCCCATATGGGATGCTGGTGCTTCAGGCCAAGGTGTTAACCTGCTGCACCACAGTGCCGGCCCCAGTAACTAAATATTTTTTTAATGTTTATTTATTTTCACCTACTTGAAAGGAAGAGTGATAGAATGTGAGGTCTTTTATCTGTTGGTTTACTCCCCAAATGCCTGCAATAGCTGAGGTTGGGCCAAGCTGAAGCCAGGAACCTAGAACTCAATCCTGGTGTCCCACATGGGTGGCAGGGACACAACTTGGACCATCACCTATTGCCTCCCAGAGGATGTATTAGCAGGAAACTGGATCAGAAGCAGAGAAGCCAGAACTCAAATTGGCACTCCAATACAGGATGCAATGGCTCAACCCACTGTGCCACATACCCTTCCCAGAATCACTTGTCCTAATCACTGTGCCTACCAATTCTCAGAGAAACAGGGGAAATTTCCCCTCGCATCTCTACAGCCCACATTCAGGGTGAAACAGACAGTATCTGGGGTGCAGATTGTGAGCCAAATGTTATTTACACAAGCAACTGGCGTCCACAAACAGCAGAGAGCCCAGACACGGCCCAGTTCTGCGTGCAGGTAAGCAGCAGTCCTGTGCTCAGGAGGCCTGGTGTGGAACAAGAGAGGGCACGTACGAAAAAGACTAACAGCATGCATGGGCCGCTGGCTCAGCGTGAAGATGCCACCCGGGATGCTCACATCCTATATCAAAGTCCTGCTAATGTGCACCCTGGGACACAGCAAACGATGCTTTGAGCACTTGGGTCCCTGCCAACCATGTGGAGCCCTGGATGGAATGTTGAGCTCCTGGCTTCAGCCTGGCCCAACCCTGCTGTTGTGAGCATTTGGGGAGTGAACAAATGGATGGAAGATCTCTGTCTCTCCACTTTCAAGTAAAATGAAATAAATTTTAAATTTATTTAAAAGGCAGAATTACAGAGAGAGAGGGAGAGACAGAGAAAAAGAAATTCATCTTCCATCCGCTGGCTCACTTTCCAAATGGCTACAACAGCCAGAGCTGGGCCAGGTCAAAGCCAGGATCCAGGAACTCCACCTGGGTCTTCCACGTGGGTGGCAGTGCCCAAACACTTGGGCTCTTCTCTACTTTGCCAGGTACACCAGCAAGGAGCTGGATCGGAGGTGGAGCAACCAGGACTTGAACCAGCACTCATATGAATGAGTGTATGAACAGAGGCTTAAGCTGCGACACCACAATGCCAGCCCCTAAAACTTCTTTTTCTTTTTTTAAAAGAAAGAGAAAGAGAGAGAGAGAGAGAGAAGAAGAAGAAGGAGGGGGGGGGGAGGAAGAGGAAGAAGAAAAGAGGGAGGGAGGGACTCATTAGAAAAGAAAAAGACTGAAAGTACGAAGCACTGTTAGAAACCACGCAAACGAGCTCAGCTCCAAGTGAGAGGGCGTGCGTGAGTCACAGATGGGGCCAAGACACTGGAGGAAGTCGAGTGTTTGAGCTCCCTTGCCAGACACCGTGCTGGGCGCTTTCTGTACAGCATCTTAGGTGGCCAGGCCATTAGTGCACATGACCACACACGGTTTACATGTGTGTCCACCCAGACGGTCATGTGGGGTAACACAGATATGTGATGCAGGATCTTAGAACCTTTGTTAAATTATTATTTTTAGATCATAAACTAATAAGAGAAAAATCAACCCAGGGTCTCATCTGTTAAAATGCATTTTGTTTGTGGGTGTGGTAGTTGAGGACTGTGTATGTTCCCCATGCTGGCCGTGGGACGCAGGGTGGAAACAATTAACAGGTTTCAGAAACAGAGTAGGAGTGAGGTCACAGACTCGGTCTCTAGCTACATCTGGTTGCCATCTCTATGCCCACCTCGACCGCATGGGTCCAGGCTGACTGCATCCTCCCTTGCCTGGACTACTCCCACCGCCTCCCAACAGCCCCCCACCCTCAGTCCTCTCCGTCTGCCCACGCTGACCTCGCAGGCTTTCTCGAGAGCCAATCCGATTCGACCATTTCCCTACTGAAAAGGAAAACCAACTGACCTCTGGCTCAGCTTTTATGATGTCTGCGTCTTTAAAGTTGTTCCTGGTAATTTTATTTGTTTGTTTGTTTGATTTTCTAACTAGCAAGACTAAGAAAAACCCGAGATAAGCTCTGTCATCAAGTCTTTGTTTACATTACTTTCCATCTGGGACTTCTGAATGTTGTTCTGTTAGCTCTCATGTTAAAAATACCATCTACAATGTGAGTTCTAGCATGTTTAAAACAAAGGGTAGAAAAAAGGCTAGAGGAAATAGCCTCTGTATTCACATTTTAAAATCCAATGTGTATTATTCTCAATAAAAATTAATTAGGGGCAGGTGTTTGGTGTAGCAGTTAAGACACCACCTGGAATGCCTGTATCCCATAAAAGAGTTGGAGTACGGCTCTACTTCCAATCCAGCTTCCTACTAATGCACATCTTGGGGGGGCAGCAGGTGGTGGCTCAAGCACTTGGGTCCCTGCCACCCATGTGAGAGATGCAGACTGAGTTCCTGTATCTTGGGTTTGGCCTGGCCCAGCCCTAGCTGTTGTGGGCATTTGGAGAGTGAACCAGCAAATGGGACATCTCTACCTCCCTGCCTTTCAAATAAATATAAATAAAAAACTTTTAAAGATAAAATTATAATTCAGCATGTACTATCTAGTCACAAATATTAAATACGCAAGACAAAATATTGCAAGGAACTGTATTAATTATCTTATCCTTCCTAGTCTCTGAGTAATGGGATTCTAGAGTTTTTTTCTTCCTTTTATTTCTGCTTTTCAGATTTTCTGAGATGAGAACATATTGTGTTGCTATGGAAAAACTAACTTGGTTCCTTTTCCAGCGGGCCCATGGGATGGGCCTGCCCCGTCCGTACTGTCCTGCACAATCAAGGAAACCTTTGACGTCTGCCAGGCTTACAGCATCTTTTGAGGTCATGGGTCATGAGAATTTATTTCCACCCCAAGATCTCCTTGTGCCTTATGACATTCTTCCCTGCACTAAGTCTCTGGGACAGAGATGGGAGCCTGGCCAAAGATGACCACCCAAAGGCTGGTCCCCAGGAAGCCCACTGTCTAACAGATTTCCCTTGAGACCCTGACCTAACAGGTTCTTCTCTGGGTGAGGATGAAAGAGACGCTCTTAGAGAAGGCAGCAGGGGCCAGCAGGTGTCAGCGACCACTGAAATCTGGACTGACAAGTCAGTGTTCACTCCACTTCTCACCAAGGCAGTGGTCTGAGCTGACCTGGAAGCCCTGGGGCAGTGGGAGCTACACAGCTGCTGGGACTTTCCTGAGCCTCCCTCTGTCTCCTCACCTGAAACCACTGTCCCCTCTGAGGAACTGGGCATGACTCTTCCTGGCACCTTTCTAGCCCTTTATCCCCACTCTCTGCCCTGGAAGCCAAAGCTCCAACACACTCAACTTCCTGTACTTTCTTGTCTGGGGGTTGTCACACACAAATAAAAATTCCTTTCCTTAGGATCAACCTCCCCAGTTCACCTGGAAGTCAGGTGCACCTATGTGACCCCCGAGTGCACCCGAATGTCACCTACTCTTTGAAGACCTCTGTGACACCCCAAGGTCAAGGTCTATCCACTCCCCTCCCCAGGAACTCACCCATTCTCCTTCATAACATCTAACCTGGGTATGGTGTTTCTTTGGTTAGGACAGAGTTTCTCTTATTCTTGTGTGCTTTGTACTCCAGCTTCGGGTCTGCACACAGTGGCTCTCAGGGAAGGTGTTTGGGTCAGTTGGCTGGAGTGGAGGAGTGGGCAATGAAGGAGGGATGGAGAAAAGAGAGTGACCGAGTTAAGGAGCCCAGGAAGGGCAAGGTGGAAATGAAGGAGTATGGGAAAGAACATCAATCAGACAAAACCTTAAAATGCACTGCAGGGGGCCGGTGCTATGGCACAGCAGGTTAACGCTCATATCGGCACCGGTTCATGTCCTAGCTGCTTCTCTTCTGATCCAGCTCTCTGCTATGGCCTGGGAAAGCAGTAGAAGATGGCCCAAGTCCTCAGGCCCCTGCACCTTCGTGGGAGACCCAGAGGAAGCTCCTGGCTCCTGGCTTCAGATCTGTGCAGTTCCGGCTGCTGTGGCCATCTGGGGAGTGAACCAGGGGATGGAAGACCTCTCTCTCTGTCTCCATCTCTCTCTGTAACTCTTTCAAATAAATAAAAGTAAATCTTAAAAAAAATAAAATTTAAAAAAATGCACTGCGAGGAATCTTTTCAGGAATAAAAACACACTTCCTATTTCAGTCTAAGGCTTCATTTCTAAGTAGATCATTTCTCTGCTATTTTCAGTCCTGCTGAGCCCCAATGCCCAATCCTGATTAAAAGCATATCCAACTATTACAGAAGCCTCTTGAGACAACGTAGGCTTTTTCCTTGGATACCATTCCCATGTAGTTCCAGCAAAGAATCCCTGTTTTCCCCAGGGCAACACCTAAAGCTTGTTTGTCTGCAGCCTGCAAGCCCTCACAAGTGGGAGGGAGCGCTTGCCGGCACTGTAAACGGGTTTCCTGATGCTAATTCAGTTTCTGACTGCTGTGACTAAATATCAACTCACAGGGCTACACCACTGAAGACACAACTGTTCTCACATAGTTGTGATGACACTAAGTGGGAAATCACATCACAGCGATCCACGAAGAGGCTGCAACTTCTTCATGCCTTTTCTAGACCAGCATCCAAAACAATTTCTGAAAGACTCAGACATCTCTTTACAAAGTAGGCTTCGGGTTTGCACACATGGTCCCAGAGTCAGGGCCTTCACACACACGGTGCTAACAGTCCTGAATATAGAGCTTTAAAGTGTGCCAGAGCAGGAGAAGTGATTCTCTCTCACCGAAAGACATGCTAACGTTCCTTTATAGATGGAAAAGTGTTACTTTTTAGAGAAGAAACAAGTAAATAAAATTCTCTGATTTAAAAGTGGGTTTTCAGGCTGGCGCCATGGCTCACTTGACTAATCCTCTGCCTGCAGCGCCGGCACCCCGGGATTGGAAGAGGAGGAGCCGGGACTAGAACCAGCGCCCATATGGGATGCCAGCACTTCAGGCTAGGGCGTTAATATGCTGCGCCACAGCGCTGGCCCCAAATAAATAAATCTTTAAAGAAAACAAAGGGAGGGGCCAATGCTGTGGCATAGCAGGTAAAGCCGCCGCCTGCGGTGCCAGCATCCCATATGGGCACAGATTCGAGACCTCTCTCTCCCCCTCTCTCTCTCCCTTCCTCCTCCCTGCCGCTCCTCTCTCTGTGTAACTCTGACTTTCAAATAAATAAACCTTAAAAAAAAAAGATGCCTATCTTCACCACTTTTTTTTGGATTTTTATTTATTTATTTGACAGAGTTACAGACAGTAAGAGAGAGAGAGAGACAGAGATTAAGGTCTTCCTTCCATTGGTTTACCACCCAAATGGCCGCCACGGCCAGAGCTGCGCCAATCCAAAGCCATGAGCCAGGAGCCTCCTCCTGGTCTCCCATGCGGGTGCAGGGGCAAGCACATGGGCCATCCTCCACTGCTTTCCCAGGCCATAGCTGAGAGCTGGACTGGAACAGGAGCAACTGGGACTAGAACCAGTGCCCATATGGGATGCTGGTGCCGCAGGCAGAGGATTAACCTAGTGCGCCACGGCACTGGCCCCCATCCTCACCACCTTTATTCAACTTTATACTGAAAGTCCTAGCCAAGGCAATGAGGTAAGAGCAATAAATAAAGGACATCCAACTCAGAAAAAAAGAAGTCAGCTATTGCTATTTGCAGCTAACATGATCTTATATATAGAACATCCCAAAAACTTCACAAAAAAGGTATTAGAACAAATAAAAATAGACAAATTCAGCAAAGTTGCAGGATACAAAGTCCATAGAAAAAATCATTAGCATTGTTGTACACCAACAGCAAATTATCTGAAAAAGTAATCAGGAAAGTAATTCCATTTCCAGTAGCTACAAAACAATACATATGCATAACTTTTAATCAAAGAGGTAAAAAAGCTTTATAATGAAAATTTTAACTCATTGATGAAAGAAATGGAAGAGGACAAAAGAAATGAAAAGACATCTAGTATTCATGGATTGTAACAATCAGTATCATTAAAATGTCCATACTACCCAAAAGCAATTTATAGATTTAATGAATTCCCTATCAAAATAGCAATGACATTTTCACAGAACTAGAAAAAACTACTACTAAAACTTGTATAAACAAAAAAAGACCCTGAATATGCAAAGCAGTCTTGAGAAAAAAGAACAGAGCAGAAGGAATCACACTCCCTGACTTTACATCTCAAAGCTACGGTGTGGGGGCAGGTGTTCAGTGCAGTGGTTGAGATGCCACTTGGGATGCCCACATCCCTTATCAGAGTACATGGGTTCCAGTTCTGGCTCTGCTTCCAATTCCAGCTTCCTGCTAATGTGCACCTGAGAGGCAGCAGGTGATGGCTCAAGGACTTGAGTCCCTGCCACACATATGGATGAGACCTGGATTGAGTTCCAGGTTCCTGGCATTGGCCTGGCCCGGCCCTGGCTGTTGCAGGCATCTGGAGAGTGAACCAATGAATGAATATCTATCTGTCTTTGTCCCTGTGCCTTTCAACAAGCAAACAAACATTATGGTAATGGAAGAAAAATAGATGTGTAGACCAATGGAGCAGAACAAAGACCTTAGAAGTAAATCCATATGTCTATAGCTAACTGATCTCAGACAAAGGTGCTAAGAACATGCACTGGAAAAAAAGCCAGTCTTCTCAATAAATGATACTAGGAAAATTGGATATCCACGTGTGAAAGAATGAAACTAGACCCCTATCTCTCACCATGTTCAAAAATTACCTCAAAATAGGCTAACGCCCTAAATGTGAGAGCTGAAATTTTAAAACTAGAATAAAACAAAGGGAAACTTTGGAATGGAAGCAAAGGCAGACAAATGGGATTTCATTGAACTAAAGAGCTTCTGCACAGCAAAGGAAAAAAACAGAGTGAAGAGACAACCTACAGAATGGGGGAAAATATTTGCAAGTTATAGATCTGACAAGGGGTTAATTAATACCAGGATATATAAGGAACTTAAAAAAACTCACTAGCATAAAGAAATAAAAATAATCCAATTTTAAAATGGACAGTGGGATAGGTGCTATGGCACTGCCACTTGGGATACCTACATTCCATATCAGAGTACCTGGGATCAAGTTCTACCTCTGCTTCCAATTCAGCATCCTGCTAATTACCTGGGAGGTAGTAGATTATGGCCTATGTACTTGGGTCTCTGCCATGTATGTGGGAGACACAGAGAGAGTTCCAGGCTCCTGGCTTCAGCCTAGGCCAGCCTCAACTATTGTAGGCATTTGGGAAGTGAGCAAGCAATGGAAGATCTCTTGCTCTTTTGCCCTCTCTCTATCACTCTGCCTTTCAAATAAATAACTAAATTTTTATTTTTAAAAATTGGATTTCCACGTGCAGAAGCATGAAGCAAGACCCCTACGTTTCACCTTATACAAAAATCCACTCAACATGGATTAAAGACTTAAATCTACGACCCGACACCATCAAATTATTAGAGAACATTGGAGAAACCCTGCAAGATATAGGTACCGGCAAAGACTTCTTGGAAAAGACCCCGGAAGCACAGGCAGTCAAAGCCAAAATTAACATTTGGGATCGCATCAAATTGAGAAGTTTCTGTACTGCAAAAGAAACAGTCAGGAAAGTGAAGAGGCAACTGACAGAATGGGAAAAAATAATTGCAAACTATGCAACAGATAAAGGGTTGATAACCAGAATCTACAAAGAAATCAAGAAACTCCACAACATCAAAACAAACAACCCACTTAAGAGATGGGCCAAGGACCTCAATAGACATTTTTCAAAAGAGGAAATCCAAATGGCCAACAGACACATGAAAAAATGTTCAAGATCACTAGCAATCAGGGAAATGCAAATCAAAACCACAATGAGGTTTCACCTCACCCCAGTTAGAATGGCTCACATTCAGAAATCTACCAACAATAGATGCTGGCGAGGATGTGGGGAAAAAGGGACACTAACCCACTGTTGGTGGGAATGCAAACTGGTTAAGCCACTATGGAAGTCAGTCTGGAGATTCCTCAGAAACCTGAATATAACCCTACCATACAACCCAGCCATACCACTCCTTGGAATTTACCCAAAGGAAATTAAACTGGCAAGCAAAAAAGCTGTCTGCACCTTAATGTTTATTGCAGCTCAATTCACAATAGCTAAGACCTGGAACCAACCCAAATGCCCATCAACAGTAGACTGGATAAAGAAATTATGGGACATGTACTCTATAGAATACTATACAGCAGTCAAAAACAATGAAATCCGGTCATTTGCAACAAAATGGAGGAATCTGGAAAACATTATGCTGAGTGAATTAAGCCAGTCCCAATGGGACAAATATCATCTGTTCTCCCTGACTGGTAACAACTAACTGAGCACCAAAGGGGAAACCTGTTGAAGTGAAATGGACACTATGAGAAACAGTGACTTGATCAGCCCTTGTCCTAACTGTTGATGCACAACTTAATACTTTATCCCTTTTAGTATTTTTTTTTTTGTTCTAGTACTATTGGTTGAACTCTGTAATTAACACACAATTATTCTTAGGTGTTTAAATTTTAACTGAAAAGTGATCCCTGTTAAATATAAGAGTGGGAATAAGAGAGGGAGGAGATGTACAATTTGGGACATGCTCAATCGGACTTGCCCCAAATGGTGGAGTTAGAAACGTGCCAGGGGATTCCAATACAATCCCATCAAGGTGGCAGGTACCAATGCCATCTCACTAGTCCAAGTGATCAATTTCAGTTCACAATTGATCACACTGATAGGTCTAAGAGTCAAAGGGATCACACAAACAAGACTAGTGTCTGCTAATACTAACTGACAGAATCAAAAAGGGAGAGAACGATCCAACATGGGAAGCGGGATACACAGCAGACTCATAGAATGGCAGATGTCCTAAATAGCACTCTGGCCTCAGAATCAGCCCTTAAGGCATTCGGATCTGGCTGAAGAGCCCATGAGAGTATTTTAAGCATGGAAAGCCAAGACACTCTGGCAAAAAAAAAAAAAAAAAAAAAAAAAAAAAAAAAAAAAAAAAAAAAAAAAAAACAAACAACCACAACAACCACAACCCTAAATGAAAAGATCTCTGCGAGTTAGATCCCAGTGGAAAGAACAAGGCCATCAAAGAAGGAGGTACCTTTCTCTGAAGGGAGGAGAGAACTTCCACTTTGGCTATGACCCTGTCTGAATAAGATTGAAGTCGGCAAACTCAAAAGGCTTCCATAGCCTTGGCAACTCATGACTAGAGCCTAGGGAGATTACTGATGCCATAAACAAGAGTGTCAAATTATTAAGTCAACAATGGGAGTCATTGTGGGATCTGTCCTTAATGTGTTGTCCAATGTGAACTAAAGCTATAACTAGTACTAAAACAGTATTTTATACTTTGTGTTTCTGTGTGGGTGCAAACTGATGAAATCTTTACTTAATATATACTAAATTGATCTTCTGTATATAAAGATAATTGAAAATGAATCTTGATATTAATGGAATGGGAGAGGGAGCGGGAGATGGGAGGGGTGCGAATGGGAGGGAAGTTATGGGGGAGGGAAGCCATTGTAATCCATAAACTGTACTTTGGAAATTTATATTTACTAAATAAAAGTTAAAAAAAAAACAACCTGGCATTGGCTGGTGTTGTGGGGGGGGGGGTGGTTAGGCTGCCATCTGTGACACCAATATCCCATATTGGTGGGCCAGTTTGCGTCCCAGCTGCCCCACTTTCAGTCAAGTTCACTGCTAATATGCTGGAATGGCAACAGAAGATGGCCCAAGTACTTGGGCCCCTGCCATCCACATGGGAGACCAAGATGATATTCCTGGCTCCTGGCTTTAGCCTGGCTCACCCCTGAGTGTTGCACCCATATGACAAATGAACCAGCATATGGAAGATCTTTCTCTCTGTCTCTACCTCTCTTTCTGTCAATCCGCATTTCAAATAAGTAAAAGAAATCTTTTTTTAGGGGCTATGGTTGTGGCATAGAGGGTATAGCTGCTGCCTACAACGTCAGCATCCCACACAGGCACTGGTTTGAGTCTCAGTTGCTCCACTTCCAATCCAGCTTCCTGCTAATGTGTTTGGGAAAGCAGTAGATGATCTATGTGCTTGGACCCTTGCACCCACATGAAAGACCTGCATGAAGCTCCTGGCTCTTGGCTTTGGCCTGGCCCAGCCCTGGCCATTGAAGCCATTTGGGAGTGAACCAATGGATGAAAGATCTCTCTCTCCCTCTCTCTCTCTTTCCTTCTATCTCTGTAACTCTTTCAAATAGAATAAATAACCATTTTTTAAATATTCATTATCCAGAATGACTTTGGGTTTCTCAACAGCAACATTAGAAGGGTACAAGCAAACAAAACTTAAGGGAAAATAATTTCCAATCTAGAATTTGATGTCAAATTGTCCATTGTGAGCATAAAGAATTTTTAGACATGCAAAGTCCCAAATAACTTGCCCCCATGTTCTCTTTCTCAAGAACTTACTAGAAGGGCAGGCATTTGGCACAGCAGTTAAGATGCCACTTGGGATGCCCACATCTCATAATAGTGCTTGGGTTCAAGTCCCAGCTCTGCTCTGGATTCCAGCTTCCTGGGAGGCAGCCGGTGATGGCTCCAGTTCTTGGGTTCTTGTCACCAACGTGGGAAACCCAGAATGAGTTCTTGGACAGGACTCAACTTGGCCTAGTCCCAGCTGTTGTGAACATTTGAGGAGTGAACCAACAGAACCCCCACCACACTCTCTCTCTCAGGAATAAATTTTTAAAAAGAAGTTACTAGAAGATGAAGTCCATCAACATGACAGAGTGGATCAGGATGAACTGGATGCAGAAGCAGGAAACCCGAGAAGGGAGACAGAAAGGATGGTGAGTGAAGATCCAGGATGACCTTGTACACAGCAGTAGGAGGGGGACCACCCAGACTGGCACTGTGGAGGGCTGACACTGCCAAAATTCCTGCAGACCCTGGGCTGGGGTCAGAACACCGGGGTGAACCCGTCTCAGATTTTTTTTCTTAGATTTTATTTACCTATTTGAAAGGCAGAAATACAGAGGTGGGGGGTGGGAGAGAGAGAGAGAGAGAGAGAGAGAGGGAGAGGGAGAGGGAGAGGGAGAGGGAGAGGGAGAGGGAGAGGAAGAGGGAGAGCTCTTCCATCCACTGGTTCACTCCCCAAACGGACGCAACAGCCAAGGATGGGCCAGGCTGAAGCCAGGAGCTTCTTTGGAGTCTCCCACATGGGTGCAGGGGCCCAAGCACTTGGGCCATCTTCTTCTGCCTTCCCAGGCACATTAGCAGGGAGCTGGATCAGAAGTAGAGAAGCCAGGACTTGAATCAGCACCCATATGGGATGCAGGCACTGCAGCAGAGGCTTAACCTTCTACGGCAGCACAGGCCACCATCTCAGACCCTTATCTGTTCCTGACTTATTTTAACCATGAGCTAATGAAGTAGCTGCCGAGGGCTCCTGCCCCTGCTGCCCCAGCCCAGTAAGTGTTCTAAGCGCTGGAGATCAGCAACAGTGAGCTTGGAAGCAGAAGCACTGAGCCGTTCACTCCCCCAGCGCCCTCCCTCCACACATCCAGAAGCCAACACCTATCCTAGCTCTTGCAGCTGCTCTGACAATGGCCCTGCATTTCACAAAGAAAACTCCTGGTTACCTTCCTGAAGTTGTGGTACACAACATTTGGTAAGATTTGAGTATTCTTCAGTAAATACTCTAGGAATCTCCCCTGCATTTTCACAGTTTCATACATAAATTAGATCACCACTGAAAAACTGACAAGAAGGCCAGATTAAAGTAAATCAAGGCCAGAAGTCCTGCATCTCTTACTTATGGCCTGGGTTTAGGGTCATTGGACCCTTAAGAGATGATACAAGGTAGCAAGTAAGAGCTTAGGTGATTTGATTCGCAACTCTATCCATGGTCAGGAAGGTAACTCCCTCCTACCAGCTCAGTTTCTGCATGTGTAAAATAAGAATAATCACAGCATCTACTCCTTTTTCTAAGACTTAAGTGAATGAACACCTATAAAGCACACAAAACAATGCCTAGCACATACAGCTGGGATTATAATAGTTGGCTGGGATTACTGTTATTACCGAAAGCAATGGTCCATGCAAGTGTGGGACATCTTTCTGCAAAAGAAGTTCCTCCTGGGTGGTTAAGGCACCAACTGCAATGCTGGCACCCCACATCAGAGCACTGGTTTGAGTCCTGGCTGCTCCATTTATGACCCAGCTCCTTGTTAATGTGGCTGGGAAAACAGAAGATGGCCCAAGTGCTTGGGTCCCTGTCACCTATGTGGAAGCCCCAGATGGAGTTCCTGGTTCCTGGCTTCAGCCTGGACCAGTTTGGCTATTGCAGTCATTTGGGGAGTGAACCAGCAAATGGAAGATCTCTCTCTCATGTGTGTGTGTGTGTGTGTCACTCTGCCTTTCAAATAAATTAAAAATCTTTATAAAAATAAAAAAAAATGTTTCTTCCCTGCCGCAATCCATGAGTCCCGGGCCTTGCTGTGCCTGTCTATGTCAGGATGCAGACAAGGGCCCAGTCAGGTGGCAAACTTCGCTCGCAGGGGCCTGCTCTGAGAGAGCACACGCACAGCCAGCAGGAGCAGATGTGCTGTTGGCAGAGGCACGTGCACAGGCCTGAGGGCTGTTTCAGGGTCACGGGGGTCACAGAGCAAAGAGTGCTGGATTCCAAGGCCTGGGTTCCCAGGGTGGCTCTGTGGGACCCGGCAAAGGTCGGGGCAGCTTTCCGTGCCTCAGGTCCTCCTCACTCACAGGAGCCCAGGTTCTGGAATTCTCTGTGCACGGTTAGACAGTGTACAACTGCAGCAGAAGGGAGGTCAGCTGCAGGGCAGGGAGTCTACTGAGGACACACCCATCACCCAAAGCTGGCCACAGCGCTCCTGCAGGCCTGCCTGGGTTCCCCAAGCTCTTGTCTGGGCAGGACCCAAAACAATGCTATCAATTTTTAAAAATTAAAGAAATTATATGCCTAAACCAGTTCCTACTCCAGACAATTGGCAGGTGCCCAGTTAATAGATTATTCCAGCAGACAGTTGAATGCATTGGCCATTGGTCAAAAATGAGATCACTGCGATCCTATGCTGTAGCTGAAAGTCTAAAGAGAAACAATTGCCTTTTTTTTCTTTTTTTTTTTTAGCAAGTGGAAATTCATATTCTAATACCCCTAAATTTGCCTTGTTTGGAGCATGGTGCAGGAGGTAAGGAGAACTTTCTTCAAGGTCAAGTCACATGTTCTGCCTGTGACTTCCCACTCGTGTTTCACAGTAGCAAATCCCCCACCAGAGTACAGCTGATCTGCAGGAGCTTCTGTCCAGTGTCACCACACTCCTGGTCTTTCCCTCCAGCCTGCACAGTTGGGGCAGGTGGGGAAAGTCCTCGTCCCAATTCTCCGGATCCTGCTTCTATTCCCATACTCACCTAGGCGCAGTGGGAATGGGCAACAGGGAGCACATGGACTTCTCCCATGAAAGAAAAGAAACGAAACGGGAGGGTCTAGGGAGCCAGCACTGTTACTACCAGAGGTGGGCATTCGCAGACAGCACCCACCTGCCGACCTGCTGGTGAGGCACGGGCCCACTGGACTCATCCCCGCTCCTAACTGTCTCCACTCTTGCAAACAAAGAAACCCAGGAGGGAAACTTTCAAAGCCACGGCTCTTTCTCAGTTGCAACCCTTCCTTCCTTCCTTCTTCCCAAAAAGGTCTGACTGAACTTGCAGCCGGACCCCACCCTGGCAGGGCCTCCGAGCAGCCATTGTGAGCCCTGGCCAGCTGCAGCCTGCGCAGACCAACTACCTGCGGCCCGCTGCCAGCACAGGAAGGCTGGCGCCTCTCCGAGGGAGGCCTGCGGCGGATCCTGCGCCCAGCAGCCACAGATAAGAGGTCAAGGCTCCTCCATCAGGCCCCAGACCCTTCTCTTGTTCTTTCTTCCTTCGGTTTGATTTGCTCATCCACTTACTTCAAGGGTACATTTGAGCATTCATCCGTATCAAGCCTTGTGCTGGTGTTGGGGGACACAGAGGCGACTGAGACACCAAGGGCACTCATGGTGTTATGAGAGCCACACGGGGGCAACCCTAGCACCTGGGACTCCCCTGAAGCCCCCAGTGAAGCCATGTCTCTGTGGTCCCAGTGCTGAGCCCACCAGCAAGCCCACCCTGAGGTTGATCTCTCTCCCTTAGCACCAGCAAGGGCTGCCAGCTTCAGGCCCAATTTCTGGCCTCAAGAATTTGTTTTGACCCAGGCAGCTGGCAGCAGGCCATGGTAACTGGCACCTGTTTGCTCTGATCTAGTGAAGGAATTAACGTTCAGCTAAAGGCCGCCAACCTTTGGATCCCCCCAAAGCCTGCTCATCTCCAGGGTCTGCAGTGCCACAGGCCTTTAGGTGGATAGTTAGTACCCTGTCTGCATAAGGGCACAATTTCTGTTTTCCAAAGGGATTAGAGAGGTAAGAGATCCAGCCTTGGATGAAGGTAGAGGGAAAGAGATCAGATCCAGAAGACAAGGAAAGGGGAAAGGAGACAGAAAGAGGAGAGAGATGGGGAACAAGACAGAGAAGTATAAAAAGCTATGTACTGGGCCGGCGCCACAGCTCACTAGGCTAATCCTCTACCTTGCGGTGCCGGCACACCAGGTTCTAGTCCCGGTCGGGGCGCCGAATTCTGTCCCGGTTGCCCCTCTTCCAGGCCAGCTCTCTTCTGTGGCCAGGGAGTGCAGTGGAGGATGGCCCAAGTACTTGGGCCCTGCACCCCATGGGAGACCAGGAGAAGTACCTGGCTCCTGCCATCGGATCAGCGCGGTGCGCCAGCCACATCACACCGGCTGTGGCAGCCATTGGAGGGTGAACCAACGGCAAAGGAAGACCTTTCTCGCTGTCTCTCTCTCTCACTGTCCACTCTGTCTGTCAAAAAAAAAAAAAAAAAGCTATGTACTGCTTACAGGCCCTTTCTGCTAAGCCCACAAATTCCAGCAGGTTTGCTGTCCCCTCCAGGGGTCTTTTCAAAGTATCACCCCAGAGAGTGGCAGAAGTGGTCACCTGGCTGGGGTGAGGCTGTCTGAAGCCAAGGACATGGAGGGCTGAGCATCCCAGCCCACAAACCTCACCCCTGACTGCACAACCTCCCACCTGATTCGAACATGGATTCCGGGCTAGTGGCTGAGCGGAGGCCTCTGTCCCTGGTGGCGCCGAGGAAACACGAGTTAGCTGCCCCTGTACCTGGTCTTCACAGCTCTCCATCTCATCTTTCGCTTCCCATTCAAGAGGCTCAGCTCCCATCCCTAACAGTTCTCACGAGGCATGAGGGGGCCCAGCAGTGACTGGCAGGTTCTTAGAGACCCTTGACCTGAAAGGAGGAGGGGAGCAGGAGGGGGACCCCGCCTTCCTCCAGGTGCACATCTGAGCTGAGGAACCTGGCAGACCAGGTGACAGCACTTGAGTATCAGGGGCCTCTGGGGTCAAGGTATGCCTGAGCCACTTCCTATGCAATCCCGGGAAGGTGCATAACCTCTTCAGGGCTTCAACTTCTGGTCTGTAAAATGGGAGGAACCGTCTCACCCATTTCAACCAGGTTGCTTCCAAGGTAGACAGAACCACATCAGTAAAGCGCCCAGCTTCACATACACCAGCCCCGGCTAAGTGCGGGATAAATGGCAAGCCCAGAGGCGAGGGGCCACCGCCTGCATCACAGGCCACCTGAGGAGCCCCCATTCCTCCCCTAGCTAGTCCCCGGTGGAACAAGCACGGCCATCTGGTGTCCAGGTCTTGCCGGCCTGAGCACTGAGGTGCTTGGCCTCGTCACATTTTGCTTCGTCACCATTGAGCCTGGTGCCAGGCCCTGCAGGTGGCAGAACGGAGCCTGCTGGCACAGAGGGTTCCTGGTGCCCACTGCACCTGGAGCTGGACACCGCCCACCAGGCCCCACCCAGAGGGGCTGATCCACTGTCTGCAGTGGGGCCTGGGGTTCTCCTCGCCTCCCTTCCCAGGCTCCCCTGCTGTCTCTGCTGCACAGGCCAGGCTGAGAGCCCAGGCACAGGGGCTGGGGCCAGAGTCCTAGCCTCACTCAATGGGCTCTTCAGCTACTGCGAGACTTGGTTTCTTTCTGCGGGGTGAGGAAGGGCAATGGATACGGGGACCTGGGTTTTTGGAAACTTCCTCCCCTTCCTGGGTGCCTGCACATCTGTGGGGAGGGGTCACCCTACCAGCACCCATCACAGGGTCCTTCGTGGGGACCTTAGAAGTAAACGCAAACACCAGGAGCTCTGGGCCACCCAGTCTGTGGAGAGGAAGGGCTGAGGAGCTGCGGGACACAGTTCTCCAGCCTCCAAGGCCAGAAAACAGCCAGAGTCGCGACTCCACACAGAGGCCATCCTGGGCACTGCAAGGCCTTCCCGCTGGCTGCCCCGCTGTAGCTGGAAGACCCCGCCTCCCACCCCCAGGGGAAGCAGCCCAGCTGGGAAGATGGGGTCAGCAGAGCCAAGGTCCCAGGACAAGGGACCCGGGCCGTGAGGGCAGGAGGGCTTCCCCCAAGGCAGCCACGGGCAAGCTGTCTGCACTGCCCACTGGAACAGGCATCACCACACTCCACGTGGTGCACTCGCTCCCCGACCAAGTGTCCACTGAACACTCTGGGTGCCAGGCCCCATGCATGCCAGGAGGACTCCAGCCTTGGCCTCAGGAGCCCCAAGTGCAGGCCCACTGAGTTCCCAAGCCACAGCCCAGAGATGCATTCATGACACGGAGCAGTCACCTGCAGAGACTCTGGGGGCATTCTTGGGAAAGAATCTTAATATTTAGCTTACTGACTTTGTATGTTTGGATTCTGTCAGTGAAGAGCTTTTAAAAAAATACAGAACAGTACAAATTGCCTCTTCTGGGAAATCAGATTCCATCCAAACAAACATGGCTCTTTCTGCTTCCAAACCAGCACTCTCTCTCCAGACAACTCCAGCCTACCCGTTGCACCTACTCCCACTGCCCTGACCACACCTCCCAGCTCTGGGCCACCACAAGCACGGCTCAGACTCCGGAGACCCCGCCATCTTGCCCACACCCATTCCTGCTATGGTGTTCCTCCCAGACCCCCGTGCAGGAGGCCGCAGCCAGCTAGCCATGTGTCAGCTGTCTCTCTTGCCTCTGCCTTCTGTCCACAACACGCCCCTGTTTCTTCTCTCTTCCCATCCCCACAGGCACTGCATCACCGGACCCCCAGGTTAACACAAGAACATCCCAAAATGACTTGTCTGCCCTCATTCCTTGCCCCATCTCTCATTTTCCATATTAAGACCAGAATAATCTAAAATATGAAACTGATGCCCCAAGATCAAGCCCAGGTGCTCAGCGGGGCAGGAGGGCCTTCCCCGAGTGGGCTTTGCTGCCCCTGCATCTGCCTCCATTTCCCATCTCACTCTGGGGCCTCCTAGTGTCTACAGCACAGCTGGTCCTGGGGCTTTGCATGAGCTGCCGTCACCATAACCCTGCTTCCTTCTCTTTCCCTGGCTGAATCCTGTCCCCTTTCACACTCAGCTCGGAGCTAATCTCTGCACAGCCTCCCCAGCTCTTTGGTTGCAATGAGAGACATTGGGATTCCCAGGTGCGCTGTGCAAACTCCTGCCACAGCACTTGTCCCTGCACAGTAACTTGTCTGCGTCTCTCATGGCAGCATGAACATTGAGGTACCACAGCATGTCATCACATGGTTACATCTCAAAAACAGGTAGATGGGGCCGGCACTGTGGCGTAGTAGGCTAAGCCTCCACCTGTGGCAACGGCATCCCATAAGGGCACCGGTTCACTTCCCATCCAGCTCTCTGCTATGACCTGGGAAAGCAGGAGAAGATGGCCCGAGTGCTTGGGTCCCTGCACCCACGTGGGAGACCCAGAAGATGATCCTGGCTCCTGGCTTTGGATCAGTTCAGCTCCAGCCATTGCAGGGATTTGGGGAATGAACCAGTGGAGGGAAGACACCTCTCTCTCTCTCTGTCTCTGTCTCTCTCTGTAGTTGTCTTTCAAATAAATAAAATAAATCTAAAAAAAAAAAAAAAAAAAGGTTGGGGCTGGTGCTGTGGCACAGCAGGTAAAGCTGCCCCCTGCAGTGCCAGCATCCCATGTAGACTCTGGTTGGAGTCCTAGCTGCTCCACTTCCAATCCAGCTCTCTGCTATGGCCTGGGAAAGCAGTAGAAGATGGCCCAAGTGCTTGGGCCCCTGCACCCATGTGGGAGACCTGGAAGCTCCTGGCTCCTGGCTTCAGATAGGCACAGTTCTGGCCATTGTGGCCAATTGGGGAGTGAACCAGCAGATGGAAGATTCTCTCTCTCTCTCTCTGCCTCTCCCTCTCTCTCTGTGTAACTCTGCCTTTCAAATAAATAAATAAATCGTTAAAAAAAAATAAAAAAAGGTTGAGTGAGAAAAGCAAATAGTAAAATCATTCATTAACTCCCCAAATATTTATCAAATAAAAGGATCCATGCAGAATGATCAAATACACGTTAGAATTTCAAGCTCAGGACAGGAGTTTGGTGTAGCAGTTAGGATGCCAGGTAAGACACCTGCACTGCACATCAGAGTGCCCGGGTTTATATCCGGCTCCAGCTACTGACTCCAACTTCCTGCCAATGCACACTCTAGGAGGCAGCAGTGATGGCTTGAGTAACTGGATTCCTGCCATGCACATAGGAGACCTGGACTGAGTTTCTGGCTTCCGGCTTTGCCTGGCCCAGCCCAGGACCATTGGTGGACAGTTCGGGGAGTAAATCAGCAGATGGGAGCATGAGCTTGCTCTCTGCCTCTGAAATAATTTAATTTTTTTAAAAAATTTCAAGCACTAATAATAACACGTGTGGCTATCTACACATTGCACAAAAATAAAAACACCCAGGGAGGAAACACATCAGCCCCAGCACAGTCACTGGGGAGACAAGTGATGAGGGTGGGGCTTAAGCTGTACCTGCAATGCTTTCATCATTTGCAAAACTGGCAAAACAGTATCCATTCAATTTGGGTGGTGGATAAATGTTTAGGCATTTATATTATTTCCTGTGTGTTTGAAATATTTTAGAAGTACACTTTTTAAACTTTTAACAAGGAACCAAAGTCTCAAATGCCCTCATTAACATTCTCTGGGGCCCACACACTGCTACTACCGCTCACTGTGACAGATTTCCATGGGCCTGGCTGCCACGCTAAGACAGGCAGGAATACAACCTGGAGATGGTTAAGTGTGGGTTTACCCTCATTTTCACCGATGAGAAAACTGGGGCTCAGGATATCTAACACTGCTCGGGACCACATAAGGCATCCAGGGTCAGACCACACCTCATCCATGCACAAGCAGCGGTAGGAACCGAGGTCCCACAGCACACGGTGAAGAGAATTGCAGAAGCAGAAGCAGAGCTGTGTGCATGGACCAGTGAGCAGACTCACCTTGGGGGAGGGGAACATTCGGACAGGTGCAGGGTTAGAGGTACAACTAAACGAGGAACATAGGGATAGACTTTGAAATTTACTGAAAGAAAGCCTAATGAGCTGGGATTTTGTCCTAAAGCAACAGAAAGGATATTCAAGCTGACATAGGTCAGGGCTGGTATTGTGGCGCAGCAGTAAAGCAGCCAACTGAGGATGCTGGCATCCCATAAGGGTGCTGGTTCGAGTCCCGGCTGCTTCACTTCTGATTCAGCTGTCTGCTAATGCACTTGGGAAAGCTGCAGAAGATGGCCTGGGTGCTTGGGCCCCTGCACTCATGTGGGAGACCCTGATGAAGCTCCTGGCTCCTGGCTTCTGCCTGGCCCAGTCCCAGTCATTGCATAGGCCAGGCACTGCTTTGGAAAAGGTAGTGTGGCTTCAGTGTCCAGGAAGTGCCATTGGCCCAGAGGAGATGGGTGGCAACAAGCAAGGGAAGGTGCTTGAAGGATACATTTAGACTTGGAACCCATCTAAGTGGCTCACGTGAGAGGCAACAGCTGCTGATCTGCAGTGAGAGCTGAGGGACTGCAGAGGATGGATGGAGAAAGAAAAGTTACTTTCCAAGTTGTCCAGGCTCAGGGGAAGGCTGATCAACATTCAGGGGGTAAGTTAATGATTTATCTTTTTTGGTGGGGGTTGGAGGCAGAAGAGTTTGATTAAGTAAAGGAAGGAGAAACTGAGGACTTGAGTTTGCTTGTCTTTCATTCGAGCTGGTTCCCAGACACCGGGGAAAGCACTACAGCAGGAGTGTGGGCCACTCAGGAGGTGGGTTCAGGAGAGCAGGGGCGGTGCGAGGGAAGTGCTCTCTGCGGGAGAGTGCAAGGCAATGCTGTGAGCGCAGAGGGCCCAGCCCCACTGGAGGGCACGGGGAGACCAAGACAGCGCCAAGGCAGCGTCGTGTGGCAGGAGAGCATGTAGTGGTCACTGGTACAGGAGCCAGGAATCCGAGAAGAGCTAGAGTCCTGGATCTGGAGACGGAGAGGTCACAGGGAGGTCAGAGGGAGCGAGCTGGCCCCACCCCAATACTGCCCCCAGGCCATGTACCTGCCCCACCCCCTCTAACCCAGCAGAGCAGCGCCCACCTGCTGAGGCAGCCTGAGGTGACCCCGCACCTGGCCCTGCTGTGCTCCGTCCCACTGACAGCGCCACAGCAGAGGGCAGAGTGCCACGGCACAGCAGTGTGCGTGACACGGCTCTGGGGCACTACAGACACGGGCAAGGCAACTGTCTTTCTCCATAGCCAAAAAATTCAAGCTCGGAGAAGCAGGAGTTCTTTTTAAATGCAGAACACAGAATTAAAATGTGCCACATGTCACTTTATTTTCTAAAATGTATTTGCTCTATATTTGCCTGTCTTCTGTGGCAATAAGATGGTTTTGGCTTGACACTCATCTTCTTATGTAAATGAAAATATGAGCCAAAGAAATGGCATTTTAGGAGCTGAAAGCCAAACAAATGCTTGAGGGTGTCTTGCTCGAATCGAGTAGTCTTGCTGTTCAGCTGTGTGCAGTAAGGGAGCTCTGTCTTCCAGAGCCCTGGGCAATGGTGCTTGTCTTGGAGGAGCCTGGGTGGGAGGGGGAGAAACACAGAGGGGCCATGCTGCCAGCTGCAGGCTGAGGAGCCAGGGCAGCCGAGGGGAACAGTGAGGAAGACCTACTGTTAGGGGACATCTGGGGCTGGCACAAAGGGCACAGTGTCCCAAGACAACAGCACAGAGACAGCTGTGGATGGAAGGACACAGCAGAGGCAGGGATGTGCAGGTGGCAAGCACCATGCTGAGTGAGAATCCACACCTGGATGGCCGGGCCCCCAGCCCCCATGCCCATCTCACCCTGTGCCCACCGCTGGGGCAGTCAGGTGTTTCCCGGGCAGGGAATGAGAGAATTCCTCTCTGCAAAAACACCAACCACGGGGCTGGCGCTGTGGGGTAGCAGGTAAAGCAGCTGCCTGCAATGCCGGCATTCCATGTGGGCGCAGGTTCACATCCTATCCGTTGCACTTCTGATCCAGCTCCCTGCTAATAGCCTGGGAAAAGCAGTGGAGGATGGCCCAAGGATGGCTCAGCCACCCACATGGGAGACCCAGAGGAAGCTCCTGGCTCCGGCCTGGCCCAGCACTGGCTGATGCGGTCATCTGGGGAGTGAGCCAGCAGATGGAAGATCATTCTGTCTCCCTCTTTCTCTTTCTCACTGTAACTCTTTCAAAGTAAATAAAAAAACCTTAATGAAAAAAAAATCACAAAGCACACCTGCAGATAGACCCATGGAAATGGACATCTGGGGACTTCCAATGACACAGCAATGCCTGGGCCACAGGGCCCCCGCCGCCATACAGGATACACAATAGGTCAATCAGCCTTTTAGTGCCTCTGATTAAACATGCAGGAACAGACAGGGACTCCCAGACATCCCAAGAAAGCTGGCTGTGGTGAACAGGGAGAGGAAAACAAGGTAACCAACAAACAAACCTGGAAACAAACAGAGAGCAAAAGAAAATTTCAAGAGAAAACAAAACTCATACTCTGCAGCCTGGGAGAGTCAGAAGTGATTTTCTATCCCTGAAACAAGAGCAAGGTGTGGTTCCAAAACTGATGGTCAGAGAATAAAGAGCTCTTGGAAGTGAAGGAGGGCCAGAACACCCAATTCAGTTGAAAGCTGGAAACCAAAGATGAGGACATTTCCCATAAAGCAGCCAGGTGGGAAATAAGACTGCCACGGGCTGGAAATTAGTTTCAATGCTGAGTGTCTCCAAAGTCCACATGTTGAAGGTCTGGTCCCGAAAGTGGTAAGTGAATGGTACTCAGAGAGAGGACCCTGAAGCCAAGGATGGCGTTTAGGAGGTAGGCTCAGTGGGAGGTCCCTAGGTCACCGTGGTGCCTGCGCTCAGAGGCAAGCTCTCAAGGAAAACGCTGGCTACAAAAGCCGAACAGGCTGGGCTGCTCTCTGCGTCCTGGATCTGCACCTGTTCCACCCTCATCAGAGGCAAACCAGGGGCAACCAGTCTTGGACTTGACCCTCCAAAACTGTGAGCTAAATAAATCCTTTCTCTTCATAAAGTTAGCTTTATGGGTATCTTCTTATAGTAATGAAAAGCTGGCTAGGCAGAGATGAATTACCTAAGAGTGAAGATTTAAAACAATCAAACGGGAGCTCCGACATCTAACTGGTCAGAACCAGAACTCACGGAGAAAATGTAGATCAGAATGGGTGGGTAGTGCAGTGCAGCTGGCTAAGCCTCTACTTGTGATGCCTGCATTCCAGATCAGAACACTAGTCTGAGTCCCAGCTACTGCACTTCTGACCCAGCCACTGCTCATGTGGCTGGGAGGGCAACGATGACGACGCAGGTACTTGGGTCCCCGCCATTCATGTGAGCCACCCAGATGGCGTTCCAGGTTCATGGCTTCGGTCTAGCAAAGCCTGGACTGCCGAGAGCATTTGGGGAGTGAATCAGCAGATGGAAGATCATGATCTCTCTATTTCTCTCTCCATTCCCAGCCCTGCTTCAAATACATAAATAAGTAAACCTTTTTAAAGAAAACCAAAAACCAGAGAAAACAAAGTGAAAAAAACTACCCAAGGGGCAGGTATTTGGCACAGTGGTTAAGATACTGCCTGGCTTGCCTGCTCTATCACAGTGACTGGTTTGTAGTCCCAGATCATCTGCTGCTAACCCACTTTCCTGCTAATGCACACCCTAGGAGGCAGAGGGTAATGGCTCAAGTACTTTGATGCCTGCCACCCATACCTGAGACCTGGATTGAGTTCCGGGCTCCTAATTTCAACCTGGCCTGGCCCCAGCTGTTTCAGGCATTTGGAAAGTAAACTACCAGGTGGAAGATCTGTCTGTGTCTCTAGATCTTTAAAATGGAATGAAAATAAATGTTTAAAAGAAAGAAACTGTCCAAGACATAACTGAAAATCTTGGACTGAAAGTGCCTAGGCCAATGAATAAAGATGTTCATTAGGACACCTTAGAACACCATGGGTAAAGGGAAGGGGCTAACAAGCACTGTGAGAAGAAAGGGGCCACCCACCAGGAGCAGCAGTCAGGGCAGCAGCCCACCCCTCTTGCTGCCTGCTGAGTGCTAGCAGAGACAGCAATGATGACTGCAAAATGCTATGGAGAAATGTTTGCAAGGTAGATTTTGAGATCTCCTACCAATCACAGTAGAAAAGTGATGCTGTCTGTCACAGACAGGGGAGAATGATTTGGGATCCAAACAGCAGGGGTCACCCACTGTATGCAGGGGAGGTAGACCCCAGCCAGGCCCTGCATCCAGGAGAAGGCAGGCCGCTTCAAAAAGCAAAGCATGATGGAGGGGGCACTGCAGGACACCCATAAGTATTTGAGAGCTCCTGGTGGGGGGGGGGCAGTTTAAAATAGCCATAAGACCCTAGAAAAGACAGCAAATAAAAATAATGATGTGTACTCCACATATTAGTTATCACAAATCAGAGACATCTGGCAATTTTGTTATTGTTTATAGCCCTTGTCTATACTCCTGAGTAACAGTGTTCTTTCTACTTACTACTTACTGAATTCTTTACTGAGAGGAGGATTAGGCTTGTGCTTACAAAGTAAATTTAAAGTATGTCAATGGAAAAATTAAAAGAAAAATAGGCTGGCACCGCGGCTCACTAGGCTAATCATCTGCCTGTGGCACTGGCTCCCCCGGGTTCTAGTCCTGGTCGGGGCGCCGGATTCTGTCCCGGTTGCCCCTCTTCCAGGCCAGCTCTCTGCTGTGGCCCGGGAAGGCAGTGGAGGATGGCCCAAGTCCTTGGGCCCTGCACTCGCATGGGAGACCAGGAGAAGTACCTGGCTCCTGGCTTCGGATCAGTGTGGTGCGCCGGCCACGGCGTGCTGGCTGCAGCAGCCATTGGGGGGTGAACCAATGGAAAAGGAAGACATTTCTCTCTGTCTCTCACTGTCCACTCTGCCTGTCAAAAAAAAAAAAAAAAAAAAAAAAGAAAGAAAGAAAAGAAAAATCAGAAAAGGTGGAGGAGTGAGGGTGGGAAGTATAATTATGTTCTTAAAGCTGTGTACATGACCCTGCATACAGTTCTATGGACTTACTTCTAAGGGTACAGCTAAAAACTTGCCATGGGACTCCAAATTTCATTAAGCTGGGTGGTAATAATGCCATCTTAAGTGTTAAAGTGATCATATAGATAGGATTAAGTCATAAAGGGATCATATAAATAAGATCAAGTGTCTGTTTATAACAATAGATAGAATTAAAAAGGAGAGAATGTTCCAACCTGGGAAGCAGTTCACACAGCAGACTCATAGAATGACAATCGCTCCAAAGAGCACGCTGACCTCAGAATTAGCCCTTAAGGCATTCTGGTCAGGTTGAAAAGACCATGAAAGCATTTCAGGCATGGAAAGTGAAGACACTATGACAAAAAAAAAAAAAATGTTATACATGAAGGATTTCTGAGAGTGAGACCCCAGTGGAAAGAAGTGGCCCGCAAAAAAGGATGTACTTGCTCGGGCTGACTTGCCCCAATTGGTAGAGTTGGAAACATACCAGGGGATTCCAATTCAATCCCATCAAGGTGGCATGTGCCAATGCCATCTCACTATTCCAAGTGATCAATTTCAGTTCACAATTGATCATAATGAAAGGACTAAGAGTCAAAGGGAGCACATAAACAAGTCTAGTATCTGCTAACACTAACCGATAGAATAAATAAAGGGGAGAGTGATCCAACATGGGAAGTGAGATACTCAGCAGACTCATAGAATGGCGGATGTCCTAAATAGCACTCTGGCCTCAGAATCAGCCCTAAAGGCACTCGGATCTGGCTGAAAAGCCCATGAGAGTATTTCAGGCATGGAAAGCCAAGACACTCTGGCAAAAAGATCTCTGTGAGTGAGATCCCAGTGGAAAGAACAGGTCTTCAAAGAGGGAGGTGCCTTTCTCTGAAGGGAGGAGAGAACCTCCACTTTGACTATGACCGTGTCTAAACAAGATAAGAGTCGGAGAACTCAAGGGGCTTCCATAGCCTTGGAAACTCATGACTGGTGCATAGGGAGATTACTGATGCCATAAACAGGAGTGTCAATTTGTAAAGTCAACAACAGGAGTCACTGTGCACTTACTCCTCATGTAGGATCTCTGTCCTTAATGTGCTGTACACTGAGGCTTAATGCTATAACGAGTACTCAAACAGTATATTTCACTTTGTGTTTCTATGGGGGTGCAAACGATTGAAATCTTTACTTGTACACTAAACTGATCTTCTGTAAAAAAAAAAAAAAAAATTATCAATTCCCAACTTGACTCTCACTGGGATTAAACATGACAATAGGTCTGATCTGATTTCATCATCATTTTAAAAAAATCATCTATTATTTTTCACTTTATGTTTCTGTGTGGGAGCAAACTGTTGAAATCCTTACTTAAGGTATACTAAGCTGATCTTCTGTATATTAAGATAATCGAAAATGAATCTTGATGTGAATGGAAGGGGAGAGGGAGTGGGAAAGGGGAGGGTTGTGGGTGGGAGGGACGGTATGGGGGGGGAAGCCATTGTAACCCATGAGTCGTACTTTGGAAATTTATATTCTTTAAATAAAAGATAAAAAAAAAAAAAAGGATGTACTTTCTCTGAAGGGAGGAGAGAACTTCCACTTTGCCTATGACCTTGCCTAATGGAGACTGTGTACTCAAAAGGCTTCCATAACCTTGGCACTCATGTCAAGAGCCTCAGGTGATAACTGATGTCACATGTAAGAGTTAATTGTTAAATTAATAACAGGAGTCACTGTGTACTTACTCCCCATGCAGGACCTCTGGCCTCAATGAGTTGTACAATGAGAATTAACTGTAAAATGTATTCCCAAACAGTATTTTTTATATTGCGTGTGTGTGTGTGTGTGCAAACTGTAGAAACCTTTACTTAGTATAGAGTTGGTCTTCTGTGTATAAAGTTAATTGATAAGGAATCTTAATGGAGAATGGGAGAGGGAGGAGGAGGTGAGGTGGGAGGGCAGTATAGTGGGAAGAATTACTATATTCCTAAAGTTGTACTTATGAAATTTATACTCATTAAATAAAAAAAAGTTTCTTAAAAAAAAAAGCTGTGGGCCGGCGCTGCGGCTCAATAGGCTAATCCTCCGCCTGTGGCGCCGGCACACCAGGTTCTAGTCCCTGTCCAGCTCTCTGCTCTGGCCTGGGAGTGCAGTGGAGGATGGCCCAAGTCCTAGGGCTCTGCACCCGCATGGGAGACCAAGAAAAGCACCTGGCTCCAGGCTTCGGATCAGCGCAGTGCACCGGCCACAGTGGCCATTGGGGGGTGAACCAATGGAAAAAGGAAGACTTTCCTCTCTCTCTTTCTCACTGTCCACTCTGTCAAAAAAAAAAAAAAAAAAAAGCTGTGTACATGAATTGCATGGAATCTGCTTACTGTAAACAATGACAACAGGCAGCAGGTTGAATCAGCTTGCGAAAGGTAAGTCCACATCTGCACCCCAGGGACCTGTGAATGTTCCCTTATCTGAAAAGAGTCTTTGTAGATAGACTTCCGTTAAGGATTTCCAGTGAGATCAGCCTGAGTGACCCAAGTCCTACTTCTAGTGACAAGTGGTCCTTAATAGAGACACACAGAGGAAAGACCATAGGGGAAGGGTGTATAAAGACAGAGGCAGAGATGGGAGTGATGCGGCCAGGCAGGATCCTCCCTGGGAGCCTTGGAGGGGAGCGGGCCTGGCTGTACCTTCATTCCAGCCTCTGGCCTCCAGAACTGCAAAAGAATAAATCTCTGCCACTTTAAAGTGTGGTAATTTGTTAGGGCAGCCCTGGGAAACTGACACATGGAGTAAGTTTCATTTCAGGAAAAGCCGGAAGACAGACAAGAAAGCAAACAAGCCAAGTACATGATTTGACCCAAAAGTAAACATTTTTAAGTGCATGTGTCATTTTTATTGTATATAAAAATTAATATTAGAAGGGATAATATATTATGAATAAATTCTCAACACTGTCTAGCAGAAACTTAAACAAATGTTTGGTGTTAAGTTAATTGCTAAGGCAAAAGAACATCTATAAATCATCAAAGAATAGGACAACCTAACAGAAAGATAGGGGAAGATGATAGTTCAAAGAAAAAGAAATACAGGTAGCAATAAGAAAAGTTATCTTCATTAATTTAAACATGCTTGCCTTTCATCCTATGAATTCTATTTATAGCCCTTGATCCTGCAGAAATAAGTTCCACTTTTGTACAAGATGTTGACATCAGCACTGTTGGTAATAGCAACAAATGGGAAAAAAATCTAACTATCTATCAAGAAATCTTTAAATATAAAGCATTTTGAATCTGCAAAATGGAGCGCCATGCAGGGAAGGATGCTCATGATGTGTGACAGAGTGGGGTAGCAGGATTCAGCTGCACTGCCTGAGAACTGTGCACAGGTATTCCCTACACGCACAAGCAGCCTGGAAAGGTATGTGCCAAGCTCCCTTTGGGAGTAGGAGAATCCAGAGAGAGGCGTCAAACTTTCATTGTTCACTTAAATTTTTTTTTACAAAGGAACACTTTGTCTCCCAAATAAAGGGGAAAATACAATTGAAGTGTATTAAAGAAAACACTTTTTCCTAAATTAAAATTATAACTCCTGTGCCTTCTAAACATGCCTGCCAATTCTTGGAGACTTTTCCGTTCGGAAGGCAGCAGCGAATTCCCCTCCTTTTGAAGGTGCCCATGCTGCAGGCATGCTGCGTAGCTTGGGAGGCTGGGCCTGGGAAAGGCGATCACTGGCCCGGCTCTGTGTGCTCTGAGGGGAGTCAGCCACCCCTCGTCTGGAAGGCCACTCACCAGCCAGCTCTCCAGCCCCAACAGAGCCTGGATCCCCTGCTGACCTCTGACAGACTCTCACGGGAGACCCCCAGCCACACCACTCCAGCTCCCTGGCCCCCAAAAAAGCCACAGGTAGATGCTGATGGTTGCTTGGCTCCACTAAATTGTGAGTGATTTGTTCAATAGCAATAGACGAGGAAGACACGGACACTGGCAGGAGGAAGAACGTCCCATTTGTCACCTTACTCTTACATTACGTATCTCAGCATTGCTTGGACTCCTCTAGCTTTTTATATTCAAAGAAGGGAAAGAAAACTAGGTTAAAACTGTGCTTAAAATTTAAACCACTGCCTACAACGCCAGCTTTCCATATGGGCACTGGTTCAAATCTTGGCTGTTCCACTTCTGATCCAGCTCCCTGCTAATGTGCATGGAAACGCAGTAGAGGATGGCCCCAGTAATTGGGTCTCTGTTACCCATATGGGAGACCCAGATGCAGCTGCATGGGGACTGAATCAGTAGATGGAGAGTTTCAGTGTCTGTCTGTCTGTCTCTCTCTCTCTCTCTCTCCCCCCCCCATCCCTCCTTCCCTCCCTCTGACTTTTCATCTAACTCTGCTTTTCAAATAAATAAATGAATCTTAAAAACTTGTTTTAGGACTTTTAAAATAACACTAGTGAAAGAGAACAACATGACCTTGGATTTAGCAATGATTTTTTGGGTACAACTCCCAAAGCATCATCCATGAAGGAAATAATTGACAAGTTAGATTTCATGACGGTTAAAAACTTCTGCTGCAGACCAGCATTGTGGCACAGCAGGTAAAGCCTCTGCCTACAGTGCCAGCATCCCATATGAGTGCTGTTTCAAGTCCCAGCTGTTCCACTTCTGATCCAGCTCCCTGCTGACGGCCTGGGGAAAGCAGTAGGAGGTGGCCTAAGTGCTTGGGCCCTGCACCACGTAGGAGACCCCAGTGAAGTTCCTGGCTCCTGGTTTCAACCTGGCTCAGCCCTGGCCATTATAGCCATTTGGGGGAGTAAACCAGCAGACAGAAGATTTCTCTCTCTCTCTCCCCTACTCTCTCTGTAACTCTGCCTTTCAAATAAATAAAACAAAGCTTTAAAAAACACACACACACACACACACAATTCTGTTGGGGCAGGCATGTGGCTTAGTGGTTAAGGTGTCAGTTAAGCCCACATCCCACAGTGCAATACCTGGGTTCCATACCCACCTCTGCCGCTGACTATGACTGCTTGCTAATATAAACCCTGGGAGGCAGAGGTGACAACTCAAGTCACTGGGTTCCTGTCACTCACCTGGAAGACCCAGGCTGAGTTCCTGGCTCCCAGCACAGGCCCAGCCCCGCCCAGCCCAGCTTTATCTCTTGTGGAATTGGAGGAATAAGCCAGATCAGAGCTCTGTCTCTCTCTTACATAAATTCTTAAAAATAAATTAAAACATCTGCTTTGCAAAAGATACTTAAGAGAATGAAAAGACAGGGTAGGGGAAAATCTTTACAAAACACCTATCTGATAAAAGGCTTGTGTCTAAAACTCAACTGGGGGGGAAAAAAAAAAAAAAACAGGGGCAGGCATTCAAACTAGTAGCCATGATGCACATCCCACGTAGGAGGGCCTGGATTTGCTCCTGGCTCCGGCTCCTGACTCCAGCTTCCTGCTAATGCCGCCCCTGGGAGGCAGTGGGGACGGCTCAAGTAATTGAGTCCCTGCCACCCACGTGATAGCTGGAGTGATGAGCTCCTTGTGCCCAGCTTGGCCTGACCTAGTCCTGGCAGGAATTTGAGGAGTGAACCAGCTGAACAGAGCTTTCTCTCTGTATGTGTGTGCGTGTGTCTGTATATATCTACCTTTTGAATAAAAAAATAAATAATTGAAAAAGGGCAAAATATTTAGACAGACGTCACTAGAGATGATATGTAGATGGCAAACAAGCAGACAAAAACATGCTGAGCATCAACATCACTAGAGAATCGTCAATTAGCACAGTAATGAGACTTCTGCACACCTACCAGAATCACTCAAACAAATTTTTTAAAAATTGACAGTACAGGGGCTGGCACCATGGCTCACTTGGTTAATCCTCCACCTGCGGTGCCAGCATCCCATATGGGTGCTGGGTTCTAGTCCTGGTTGCTCCTCCTCCAGTCCAGCTCTCTGCTGTGGCCCGGGAGGGCAGTGGAGGATGGCCCAAGTGCTTGGGCCCCTGCACCCACATGGGAGACCAGGAGGAAGCACCTGGCTCCTGGCTTCGGATCAGCACAGCGCCAGCCGTGGCGGCCATTTGGGGAGTGAACCAACGGAAAGGGAAGACCTTTCTCTCTGTCTCTCTGTCTATAACTCTACCTGTCAAAAAAAAAAAAAAAAAAAAAAAAACCTGACAGTACTAAACTCTGACAAGGAGGCAGAGCAATGGGAATTCTCATTCTTTGCTGGTGCAAATGCAAAGTGGGACAGCCACTTTGGAAGACAGCTCCGCAGTTTCTTACAAAGTAAATATAGCCTCACCATGAGATCCAGCGAGCACTGCTGGGTATTCACCCAAATGAGTTGAAAATGTATCCTTATAAAAGTCTGAACACAGCTGTGTTTTATTCATACTTGCTAAAAATTGGAAGCAACCAAGACGCCCCTCAGTGAATGTATACCCAGACAACAGAATGCTCGGTGATGCTATCAAGCCACAAAAAGCCATGGAGGAAACTTAAATGCATACTATTTAGTGAAAGAAACAAGTCTGAAAAGACCACCTACTGCACAGTTCCAACAATATGCCATGCTGAAAACTCAAAACACAGAGGCAGGGAAAAGACTGGGCTGTCTGGGGTAGAGGTTGGGAGGGATTCATAGAGGGAGTGGGGGTGTCCAGGGCAGGAGACTCTGGATGCTGCCACGGATGAAGGACATGATAGATCAGACAGGGGACAGACAGCAAGATGGTCTCTGAAGCTATGGATGTCCATTAATAGTAATGTGTTCATCCATACGACGCGAGCCTGGGAGGCGTGCAGGGGGAAAGAAGCAGTATACAGAACCTCTGCACTATCTGATGAACCTACACCTGCTCTGAACACTATGCCATTCATGTTTTTAAAAGAAATACGAGTAAGTTGGAACAAAAGCAGGAAGGAGATCAGACAGCCACACAAAACTTGACCAGAAAGACAATGGCTGCTAGCACACAGGCTCAGTTCCTTCCAGTCATTTTTCAAACGTCTCTGTCACTTTTCTTAAGAGTTGCAGTCCCTCTGCTAAACCCATTCTGAAGGCTGATGGTCTGGTTTTGTGTGGATTTCTAACCACAAGGAAAGTAACCCATATAAACTATTGGTGATACCAAAAACAGATCCTACAGGGGCCAGTTGCTATGGGAATGATTGAAAATAAATTTCATTTCACACTACACCCTGCTAATGTGCTGACCAGAAGGAAGGAGAAATATTTGGAGTAACTCAGAGGAGCAGCTGAGAAAACTTCTAATCACAAAGAAGGAAAACATAGCAGCCCCGCAAGGATTCAAGGAGGCCAGGAGCATCCGTCAGTAATGTGACCGCATGTGCCCTTTCAGTGACCATGCCCATGGTCAGGGCAGGGCTGGCAGGCTGTGGAAGCCCCCAGGAATCCAGACCGGGGTGGTCTCATGCCTTCAATGACAGTTCAAGGTCAAGGGCCAGCCTCCCCTTCGTACGTGGGCCATCTCTGCAGGGCCAAGGGAAAAAAGCCACACCTTCCAGCCAATGGAGACACTCCCAGCGGCTAGCAAGCTGCCAGTGTGGGGACCACAGTGTCCTAAATCTGGGACTGGGTGCCAGAGCCCCTTCTGTGCAGGGGTTGACCATTGAGCACTGAATCATCTGGGGCTCAGGGAGAGGGACCAAGATGACAGAGAGCAGGAAACACCAGGGTGTTCAAGGCAGTGACGATCTTCCAACAAAAGAATTATAACATATGAAGTGATGAGGCCAGATCGGCACGTGCCAACTGCACTCTGACCTTTCTACAACCAACACTGTTAGAAAAGAACACACATCAGGGCGGGCAGTGTGGCACAGTGGGCAAAGTCGACACCTGTGATGCTGGCATCCCTTACGATCACTGTTCAAGTCCCAGCTGCTCTGCTTCCACTCCAGCTCCCTGCTAATACACCTAGGAAAACAGCAGAAGATGGCCCAAGTGCTTCAGCCCCTGCACCCAGCTGGGAGATCTGGATGGAGCTCCAAGCTCCTGGCTTCAGCCCGCCCCAGCCCTAGCCACTGTGGCCATTTGGGGAGTGAGCCAGCAGATGGATGGAAGATCTCTCTCTCTCTCAATCAATCTCTCTCTCTCTCTCTCTCTCATTCTCTAACTCTGTCTTTCAAATAAATAAAAAATAAATCATTAAAAAACAACAACAACAAAGAACACACATAAAAGGCAGCTTCATACAGAAAAGGTGGAGTCACTATGCCAAATAGACACCATGGAACGTGAGAACAGGCCCAGCTCCCACCTCAGAGGATGGCTCGGCTTTAGGCGCAAACAGATCCACGGTCACATCCACAGGTGCGATCGTCTTTGAGCTTCGGCTTCCTTATCTGTACAGCGGGTGTGATTGCTCTTACCTCATGAGGTGGTGATAAGGACTAAACAAGAAGAGCTAAGTGCTAAGCACGAGACCTGGCACACAGCAAGGGCTCAGTGTGATGCAGTCACCGTCACCCCCATCACCACCAGTGGAGGTCATCGTGAGAGACAGCATGCTTTTGTTCTGTGTTTTTTTTTATTTTTTTTAAAGGCAGAGTGGACAGTGAGAGAGAGAGACAGAGAGAAAGGTCTTCCTTTGCCGTTGGTTCACCCTCCAATGGCCGCCGCGGCCGGCATGCTGTGGCCGGCGCACCGCGCTGATCTGAAGGCAGGAGCCAGGAGCCAGGTGCTTCTCCTGGTCTCCCATGGGGTGCAGGGCCCAAGCACCTGGGCCATCCTCCACTGCACTCCCTGGCCACAGCAGAGGGCTGGCCTGGAAGAGGGGCAACCGGGACAGAATCCGGCGCCCCAACCGGGACTTTGTTCTGTGTTTTTAACACAGCTGATAAACCCTTGCCCTGTCCAGATTCCAATGGAGATGCCTGGGAACTGTCACAGCACAAAGACAGAGTCCTGAAGTGTGAAATATCAGGCAGTTCCTTGTTTCCACAGCATCCTAGGAACAGCCCTGTTCTCTGGAAAGAAGTGAAGACTTTCAAGGGCAAACCACCACAAATCAGAAAAGTGCAAAGTCAGGGACATCCTGGGTGACAGCTCCTCACACAGAGGGTAGCATTTAGGGTTAAGGTTGCTGAGAGGAAAACCCAGGATTTTATTAAATGGTGATTGATTACAAATATATGACACCATTCCCAAAAGGTGCAAGGCTATACTCACTGCCTATTTTGTGTATGTGTAGTTAACAGATTCATATTTTTATTTTGGGGAAAAATTTAATACAGAAAACCATCATCAAACACACCTCCCATCTCCCAGAAATGGCAATTGTTGACATTGGTTATAATACACCAAGTCTTTTAAAAAAAAGTGAGAAAGAAAAAAAGAAAGTATGACAGATAAAATCAGTTATTAGTCTTCCCTAATCCTAGATGCACTCTGCCCACTCTCTTAACCACTGATACCAATTTGATTGGTTGTATTTTTTTACTTTGCTTCACCTAAATGTTCTGGCTTTCCTTATAAGTAGAAATAAAATAAAAGGAAATGTATCAAATGTGCTGAGTGAGGGGCCGGAGATGTGCTGTAGCAGGTAAAGCTGCTGCCTGCAAGGCTAGCATCCCACATGGGCACCAGTTCGAGTCCTGGCTGCTCCACCTCCCATCTAGCTCTCTGCTATGGCCTGGGAAAGCAGCAGAAGATGGCCCAAGTGCTTGGGCCCCTGCACCTTTTAGGAGAGCTGAAGGAAGCTCCTCGCTCCTGGCTTTGGACTGGCTCAGCTCCAGCTGTTGCAGCCATTTGGGGAGTAAACCAGTGGATAGAAAACATCTCTGTCTCTGTCTTGTCTCTCTCTCTCTCTCTGACTCTGCCACTCTGTAACTCTACCTTTCAAATACATAAACATGAATCTTGAAAAATGTGCTGAGTGAAAAAATCCTTATGAAGAGGGGCTAAAGAAGGCATCTGCGGAGCTGCCCCAAGACTGACCCATGTACCTGCTCAGGAGTGGCCCCTCCCGACCAGCAGGCAATGCCTGGGAGGGGGAGGGGCAGAGTCAGCCAGTTCACATCTTTAGACACACACCAGCAGAGCAGATGCACCAAAACCTCAAAAGGCTTACCTGGGTCCAGGTGGCTGAAAGAGCCCACCACAAAGTCCAGCGTGGACACGGCCAGCAGGAGCAGCAGCAGCAGCTGGAGGCGGATGATCCACTTGACGCCCGCCAGGTTAATCCCCAGCAAGGCCAGGAGCACGGCCACCGAGATACCTCGCACGGCCCAGATGTCCCCGAGGCCCAGCAAATCCGAGATGGACTCAGCAAAGCCAGTGATGTACATGGCACCTGCAACACACTGATGGGGGAGTCCAGGTAGGCAGGGCCGGCCAGACAGCAGAGCCCCGGGAGCCGGCCCCCACCCCCAGCTCTGCTCCCCTACGACTCCAAACGCCCCCAGGCCCAAATCCAAGCTGTCAGTGGTAGCTCAGATGAAAAGACTGTGGGAGGAATGGCTGGGACTCTGGGCCAAAGAGGCCTTTAGAGTTCTGGGTCTGCATCACTCAGGTACTAAATACAGAACAAGAACACCCAGGGGGTCCTGGACAGAGCCACACAAGGGCACCACAGCAAACCACAGGGCTTTTCCATTTCTTTGTTGCTCAGTATTATTTTTACCATTATCTAAAGCTTGGAAGTGGGGGGGGGGTGGCCCATCTTTTCACATCACACGCAACAAAGACCACCCAAGACTGCCCAGGTGAATGTACTTAGCTCCACTCACTGGCTGCTAATTAAGTATAATGAATGTCCTTGGCTTAGGGATGTTGCATGTTAACTTACAAATATTTTCCCAGTAGAGATGCAAATAACTTCTACCCCATGGAACAGATAATCCAAAAGATGAGGTTTTTTGTACTGTAAGACATGAACTAATCTCGTGCCTAACCTAGCAGTCTTACCCTCACATTTGTTTATGAAGTTGCCCAGCCATGAATACATGGATTTGATCTTCATCCCACACAGGGTCTGGATCTATATACTCGACTCCTCTTTAATATCTTACTGCCTTTTCCATTAATTCATGAGTTAAAAAGTCTTTGGTATGCATCTATTTTACTTGTGCTTGAGGGTCATGGTTTTATCTTCCTGGAAATATTTGAAAAATACTTCAAACAGTTGAAAATAACACCAGCCTCATTTTGTGCCTGTCCTCGGCCTCAGCCCCCCTTCTGCTAAGGTTCATCCCTCCTCATCACCCAGGGCCAGCTGGGCACACCCCTCTCTGTAGCCCCAGTCTTGCCTTTCTCCCCAACACACTCCATCAGTGTCCCACCCCACCTTCTCCTTCCCATCTGCTGGTTCACTTCCCAAATGCACAGAAATCTGTGGATGAACAGTGCTCCGGGGAGCAGGCACCACCACACACCAGCACTTTCTGGATGTTCCAGACAGGCTACAGAGCTTCTGCACTTGAGAGGAGTTCACGGACAAGGCACTCCTCGCCAAGACAGGCTTACCGTACGATGAGGCATACGTATTTCTGTCAGCGTTCCCCAAACTTGCACTCTTAGTGTAAACAGCATTCTAACCCTGCTGGTGCCCCATAACGGTAGACATGTCTGTTTAGATTTGAGTTGAGGGGAAGCCCAAGAAATATAGAAGAAATACAATCATTACACAGACAGACAGACCCACGGCCTCCTGCATTTACCCAAAAATGCACTTTCTCTTTTATTTATTTATTTTTTGGCTTCTGCCTTTTTAAAAAAAAAATATTCATTTTCATTTTATTTGAAAGGCAGAGTGACAGAGAGGAAGAGAGAAATCTGCCACCTGCTAGTTCACTCCTTAAATGCTCACAGTGGTCAGGATGGGGCCAGACCAAAGCCAGGAGTGAGGAACTCGATCTGGGTCTCCTATGTGGGTGACAGAGAGGCAGGGGCTCGAGGCATCACCTGCCGCCTCCCCGGGTGCACAACAGGAAGCTGGGTCAGAAGTGAGTGAGCAGCCGGGACTTGAACCAGGCACTGCAGTACGGCAACACGGGTGTTCTAAGTGGCAGCTTAACTCACTGTGCCATAGCACCTGCCCCTCCAACTTCCTCTACACCCATCGCCAAGGGCGTGATGGTGCTACCAATGCTTTTCCATCTGCTGTTGGCCAGGCCAGCAGGACTCTTCACGGCAGATCTAAGTCAGACATGACAAGATGGGGGGCACGAATCAGCTCAGAGGGCCTCGAACCCACAGAGCGCGCAACGCCAGAGCCCGATGCGCCATCTGCTCCTGTGTTTCCTCAGCTGGAGAACAGAGCTGGCTCCCCCGAGGCGAGCCATGCTGCAAAGGCTGCCTTTCTCTCCAGGCACTCCAGGAGAGACTCTCTCTCTCCATTCTGCACCTAAGGTTGCCTTCCTGCCCACAGACGCCAGCGACAGGAGGAGAAAAGGCTCTCGGGATTGCTTGACAGTGCCCGTGGTCAGGAGCGAGGGCTACAAGACCAGCGACCTGGGGAAGGGTCCTCCCCACACTGGGCTTCCCTTCCTTGCCTAAGAAACGCAGAGGCTGACACTGCTTACTTCCCACGGCCGTGAAGATTCAGCGAGACCATTCACGCAGAGTGCTAGAACAATATTTGGCTCCCAGTTGAGTGATAGAAATGACTGCTATCGGCATTTTCATTACTTTATTATTATTAGCTCCTGAAGAAGAGAAATGGTAGTTGGCAATGAATATCATAAAATATAGTTACTTCAGGGGCTGGCGCTGTGACACAGCGGGTTAAAGCCCTAGCCTGAAGCGCCAGCATCCCATATGGGTGCCAGTTCTAGTCCTAGCTGCTCCTCTTCCAATCCAGCTCTCTGCTATGGCCTGGGAAAGCAGTGGAAGATGGTCCAAGTGCTTGGGCCCCTGCACCTGCCTGGGAGACCCAAAGGAAACTCCTGGCTCCTGGCTTCTGATCAGCGCAGCTCCAGCCATTGCGGCCATCTGGGGAGTGTACCAGCAGATGGAAGACCTCTCTCTCTCTGTCTCTACCTCTCCCTGTAACTCTTTCTTTCAAATAAATAAAATAAATCTTTAAAAATATATATATAGGTACTTCAAAAAGTCTGTGGAGAGACCAGCATTGTGGTGTAGTGGATAAAGCTGCGGCTTGTGCCACGGGCATCCTATGTCTGAGTGCTGGTTCCATTCCACTTCCAATTCAGTTTCTTGCTAGTGCACTTCAGAAAGCAGATGGCCCAAGTACTTGAGCCCCGTCACCCACGTAGGAAACCCAAATGGAGTTCCTGACTCCTGGCTTTGGCCTGGCTCAGCCCTGCCTATTGCAGCCATCTGTATAGTGAACCAGCAGATGGAAGATTGCTCTATGTCACTCTCCCTTTCAAATAAACAAATACTTTTTTTTCTAAGTTCATGGAATATGGGCCCAGTACTGTGGTACAGTGGATTAAGCTGCCACCTGCACCACAGGCATCCCATATGGGCACCAGTTCATGTCCTAGCCGCTCCACTTCCAATCCAATCCCTGCTAATGAGCTTGGGAAAGCAGCGGAATATGACCCAGGTACTTGGGCCCCTGTACCCACGTGGGAGACTGTGATGAAGATCCTGGCTTCAGCCTGGCCCAGCTCTGACTGTTGTAGCCAACTGGGGAGTAAACCAACAGATAGAAGATCTACGTCTCACCTTCTCTCTCTTTCAAATAAATAAATACTTAAAGAAAGAAAAAAAAAGTTAATAGAATAGGGGCCGGTGTTGTGGCACAGCAGGTAAAGCTGCCGCCTGCAGTGCTAACATCCCATATGGGCACCGGTTCAAGTCCCAGCTGCTCCACTTCCAATCCAGCTCTTTATTATGGCCTTGGAAAGCAGTAGAAGATGGCCCAAGTCCTTGGGCCCCTGCACCCACATGGGAGACCTGGATGAAGCTCCTGGCTTCGGATCGGCGCAGCTCTGGCCGTTGCGGCCATCTGGGGACTGAACCAGTGGAAGGAAGACCTTTCTCTCTGTCATTCTGTCTGTCTATAACTCTAGCTGTCAAATAAATTTTAAAAAATATTTTTTTAAAAAAAGATGGCAATGACTGTGAAAACTGGGACAGTAAAAGTGTCATGCAGCTTTATTTCATATTTGCTGGTGATAGCATGTCTTGGTTGGAAAGTATAACTGGAAAATAAAAGCTTAATTACAGCTTCTAATGATAGATGATAACTACTAGAAGAACTAAAAACATAGGACTTCCAAATCAACCAGGGGAAAAACACAATAGAAATGTAGATCCATACTGGTAGTAGGAGAAATGAAAATAAAGGCAATGCTTTATGCTAAAACTCAAGAAGCACAATTAAACTTGTATGGAGGGAAGAGGAGGAATGTCTTAAATGTATTTCTAAACTAAAAAAGGAAGAAAAATAAAGTTAAGAACACATAGGGGTGGGATTTGGGCCAGTGGTTAAAACATCTGCATCCCCTATCAGAGCACCTGGATTCAATCCCAGCTCCGCCTCCTGACTCCAGTCACCTGTGAATACAGGCCCTGGGAGGCACTGGTGATGGCTGAAGTAGAACCTGCCAGCCACATGGCAGACCTGGATTGAGTTCCTGGCTCCTAGCTTCGGCCTGGTCAAGCCCCAGCTGTTGCAGGTATCTGGGGAATAAACCAAGCAGATGGGAGCTCTGTCTGTCTCTCTGTCCCTCAAATAAATAAATAAAATATAAAAATTAAAAAGAGGCCATAGGGGCCAGCACTCTGGCACAGTAGATAAAGCCACCACCTGTGGTGCCAGCATCCCACATGGGCGCTGCTTCGAGTCCCAGCTGCACCACTTTTTTTTTTAAAGATTTATTTTATTTACTTGAAAGAGTTACAGAGAGAGGTAGAGACAGAGAGAGAGAGAGGTCTTGCATCCTCTGGTTCACTCTCCAGACAGCCATAATGGCCAGAGCTGAGCCAATCTGAAGCCAGTTGCCAGGAGCTTCTTCCAGGTCTCCTATGCGGGTGCAGGGGCCCAAAGACTTGGGCCATTTTCCACAGTTTTCCCAGGCCATAGTGAAGAACTAGATCAGAAGAGCAGCTGGGACTAGAGCCAGCACCCATATGGGATGCCAGCGCTTCAGGCCAGGGCTTTAACCTGCTGCACCACAGCACCAGGCCCCTCACTCCCAGCTGCACCACTTCTGATCAAGCTCCCTGCTAATGTACCTGGGAAAGCAGGGGAAGATGGCCCAAGTACTTGGGCTCCTGCACCCACATGGGAGACCTGGAAGAAGCTCCTGGCTCCTGGCTTTGGACTGGCCCAATTCCGGCTGTGTGGCCATTTGGGGAGTGAACCAGCAGATGGAAGATTCTCTTTTCTCACGCGCGCGCGCTCTCTCTCTCTCGTCTCCTTTTCTGTAACTCTTTCAAATAAATAAGTCTTTTAAAAAAAGGCCATAAAAAGGTCACCATACAGAGAGAAGTATTTAGAAATATGAAATTAATACAATAGAAGAAAAAATAACTGAAGAAAGGAGACAAAAGCCAAAAGTTGATCCTTTAGAAAATAAAATAGAATGGCAAAAAATGTCCTACATGAAAGACCTTGGTGGGTGAGATTCCAGTGGTCATCAAAGGAGGCGGTGCTTTTCTCTGAAGGAAGGAGAGAACTTCCACTTTCCTTACGGCCTTGTCTAAACACTGATGGAGTTTGTGGATTCAAAAGGCTTCCATAGCCTTGGCAGCTCACGTCGGGAGCCTCAGGTGATCACTGACATCATACACAAGAGTGTTAATTGTTAAATTAACAACAGGAGTCACTGTGCACTAACTTCCCATGCAGGACCTCCATCCTCAATGAGTTGTATTGTAATTATGTCTAAGTGCTTGCAAAAGATGTATCATTCTTGGGTGGCTTCTTTAAAGTTAATTAAGTTTTTAAAAGAAAAGAAGTGAAATTAACTTCAAGATGCAATGACTTTGAATAGCCTTTGCCTCAACAGTTGAGGAACAGTTTTGTTTTTGTTTCTGTTTTTTGTTTTCATGCAAATTGTTGAACTCTTTACCTAGTACAGAGTTGGTATTCTATGTATAAAGTTAACCAAAGATGGATCTTACTGGGGAATGGGACTGGGAATGGGGGTGAGGGTGGGACTGTTGGGGGGGGGAGGCAGATATGGTGGGAAGAATCACTATATTCCTAAAGTTGTACTTATGAAATGTATAACGTTTGTATTCCTTAGATAAAATGTTTCTTTGGGAATAAAAAAATAGCACACTGGGGCAAGCATTGTGGCATAATGGGTTAAGCTTCAACCTGCAATGTCAGCATCCCATATAGGCACCAGTTCAAGTCCCAGCTGCTCCACTTCTGATCCACCTCCCTGCTAATGCACCTGGGAAAGCAGTGGAGGATGGCCCAAGTGCTTGGGGCACTGCACCCATGTGGGAGATGCGGATGAATTTTCTGGTTCTTGGCTTCAGTCTGGCCCAGCTCCGGCCACTTAGAGAGTGAAGCAGCAGATGGAAGCGCTCTCTCTCTCTCCTCTTCCCTTTCTCTCCCTGTGACTCTCCCTTTCAAATAAATAAATCTTTATAAAAAAATAAACTAGATAAACCTCTTGAAGTACAACTAAGAAGAAATGAGAAAATGCACAAGTGCAGGCTGCCGTAAATGAAAAAAGAATAAAAGTACTCATACAGAAGGCAAGAACGAAGAGAGGGCTGGGCTGGTGTTACAGAACAGCAGGCTAAGATGCCTGCAGTGCCGGCATCCCACATCAGAGCACTGGTTCCAGTCTCAGCTGCTCTGCTTCCAATCTAGCTCCTTGCTAACGTGCCTGGGAAGGCAGCAGAACATGGTATTGGGCCCCTGCATCCACACAGGACACTCAGATGGAGTTCCTGGCTCCTGCCTTCAGTCTGGTGTAGCCCTGGCTGTTGCAGCTGTTTGGGCGAGATCCAGCAGAAAGATCTCTCTTTCTTCTTTCTCTTTGTCTCTCTCCCTTCTTCTCTCCCTGTCTCCCTCTTTGTCTCTGACACTTTTTCAAATAAATAAATAATTATTCAAAAAAATTACTGAAGAATAGGGACGGGCCATACATTATGGTACATTGAAACACAAACTAAGTAGCTACTATACATAAGAAGCACTGGCTTTTAGTACTGCCCCAGAGCCACAGCTACGACTTAATGTTAAATAAGAACTACAAGCCCAGGGACCGAGCATGTCCTCTGTCCTATCTGTGAAAACAAGCAAGCACTTCAAAACTCCACGTGTGTGCTTCGCTATCATGAGCACGTGCACAGGGACAGAAGCAGCCAGCAGTTTTACCAGTGACCCCAACAGGGAACGGGGAGAACAATTTTTTTATTTGTAATTTTCAAAAAGTCCTCATAAAGGAAAAATAAAAACACATACATTAGGATTACTATTAAATGTACCCAAAACCCAGGCCAAGGTGCATCATAGCCCAGTGCATCCGGGTTGAGGAAGGCAGAGCAGGGCGCTGGGCCTCTGCCCAAGCTGGGCTCGCCAACAGCCAATCGGGAGTGGTCTGAGCTCGGCCATCCTGTGGGCCAGGTGCGCTTGCTCAGTGGCTGCCAGGACTCACCACGAGCAAAAGTGGTTTTATTTCCCCCCAAGTTTCCATCACGGGTATTCCTTCTTCTTTATGGAGGGATCTCTCTCTCTCTCTCTCTCTCTCACACACACACACACTCACACTCACACTCACACTCACACTCACACCACCACCACAAGAGGAAGGGAGTAAAGAGAGGAGGTGACCTGCTTCCAGTGTGACCTCTCCATGCCAAGGTATTTCTTTAGGTATTTACACATTCAGAACCACAGATATTTCTCCTATCTTTAGGTCCTGACCTAGAGGACCAGAGCTGCCCCTCTACATCCCTGCACTCCTGACCCAAATCTCCTGATTTAAGTTTGAAGCTGGAGAGTTATGCATCCTGCATCTAGGTTAACGCCCAACAGGAAAACTCTAGGCCTCTGTGTTAGAAGTAGAGCAGTGGTGTATTTTCATAAGAACTTAGCCTAAGTACAGCCATGACACCAGGGCCTCTTCCCCAGCTACAAAGGGCTAAGTAAAAACCAAGGAGCGGCTGGCGCCGTGGCTCACACTAGGCTAATCCTCCGCCTTGCGGCGCCGGCACACTGGGTTCTAGTCCCGGTCGGGGCGCCGGATTCTGTCCCGGTTGCCCCTCTTCCAGGCCAGCTCTCTGCTGTGGCCAGGGAGTGCAGTGGAGGATGGCCCAAGTACTTGGGCCCTGCACCCCATGGGAGACCAGGAAAAGCAACTGGCTCCTGCCATCGGATCAGCGCGGTGCACCGGCCACAGCATGCCGGCCGCGGCGGCCATTGGAGGGTGAACCAACGGCAAAGGAAGACCTTTCTCTCTGTCTCTCTCTCACTGTCCACTCTGCCTGTCAAAAAAAATAAAAATTAAAAAAAAAAAAACAAAAAACAAAAAACAAGGAGCTTGCTTAGCCGAGATGAGTGACACAGGTTCCTATCTTGAGTGCAAGAATTCGGACCTGAGACCAGAGTGGTAAGCCAGGTAGCAAGGTTTAATGGGGAAAGTCTGTGGAAGTTTTACAGCCCAGTGTTATCAGGCTGAGCAACCCCTCTGGCACCAGGCAGAAGCAATCTTCCTCGGGGGAGGCTGGGACCACCTACAGAACAACCTCCTAACCTCAGCCAGCAACCCCTTCTCCTAGGACCTGTCCAGCAACAGGTCTGGGCACCCACTCCTCTACCCCTCCCCACCTAAGATTGTACCTCCCAGCTTTCTCATCCAATGAGGAACGGGAAGGGGCCTTTGCGTGGCAGGGATAAATAGCACTAAATGACCGAGCATTCTGGCTGCTTCCGCCAGCTGCTCACCAGACCTACGGAGGGGTGCATAAAGCCTTGCTTTCCGCTTCCTTCGAGTTAGTGAGTCACCCTTTGGTGGCAGGTGGTCTCAGGTGGGCTTATTTCCCACCCTCTACCAGGTCTACATGGCTTTCCAACCCTGTACTGTTTTTTGTTGTTGCTGTTAAGATTTATTAATATGAATGGCATAGTTACAGAGAGAAAGAAGGAGAGAGGGAGAGAGGGAGAGAGGGAAAGAGGGAGAGAGGGAGAAAGGGAGAGAAGGAGAGAGAGATCTTCCATCTGCTGGTTCGCTTCCCAAATGGCCACAAGGGCCAGGGTTGGGTCAGGCCTAAGTCAGTAGTCAGGAGCTTTTTCCGGGTCTCCCACATGGGTTCAGGGGCCCAAGGACAAAGGCCATCTTCCGCTGCTTTCCCAGGCGCATTAGCAGGGAGCTAGATCAGAAATAGAGGAGCGGGACTCGAACTGGTGCCCATATAGGATATCTGTGCCCATATAGGATGCCAGTGCCACAGGCCATGGCTTTAACCCATTATGTCACAGCACTGGCCCCCTGTACTGTTTTGTACTGAGTCCAACACACAGCATGTTTGCCATCACCACTGCTTTTAGATGCACCAGCACAGGCTGACGCTAGACATGCTGCTGTCTAGGTAAGCAGTCCAAAGAAGCGCTGGCGCCTGTGCAGGTGAGTGGAGCTGGGAGCGAGGAGGGTCTCTAGCCACCGGCTCCTCCACTGGCCCAGGATCTGGTCCCCCAGAGGAGGCCCACCACCAAAGCCACCGAGAGCCATGGGGGAAGGCTTCAGAGCATGCGTGGAATGACATCAAGACTTTGCAAGCTTTATTCTCAGTGTTCATGTCTTCTAAACTCCGATGCAGGGCCGAGGCTGGTAAACGTTGACCACCAGCTGAGCCCTGCGTGTTGCCTGTGTTGATGCAGAGAGTTTACTGGGACACAGTTAATGCCCGTTTGTTTTGCTACCGCCAATGGCTGCCTTCGCATTACGATGGCAGCACCCAGCGGCTGTGATCGAGACACGGGACTCGCAAAACCCAAAATATTTCCTCTGCGGTCCTTCGCTGAAGGCCTCTGCTCCCTGTACAGGAGCAAAGCCAGACAATCTGCCCTGCAGTCACTGGAAGTAAGCTGAGGCACACGTGCCCTGGGCTAAGAGGCCTCATAAGGGACCCCAGGAACCCAGCTGCACCTGGGCGATGAAAGAGTCCAAGGCAGCACCTGACCCTAATCCCAAGAAACTAGGAAAAGCAAAGCAAATGATACGCAGAGCAAGCAGGAGGCAGGAAACTAAGCTGAGGGCAGAAATAAATGGATCAGAGATCAGAGAAAACACAGAGAAAAAGTAAAAACCCCAAAATTGGTTCTTTGTAGAGAAGCCTTTCTCTAGAGTGATCAAGAAAAATAAAAAAGAGAGAAAATTCCAATTACGGAAATCAGGAATGAAAAGGCCAACCTCACTACTGAAATTCCAGAAAGGATTTTAAAGGAATCAAAAAACAATCATCATGGCAATATATTAGATAGCCTCGATGAAACGGACAAATTCCTAGACAAACAACCAACCAAAAAGGAACAGAAAATCAGACCATGCCTATTTAAATAAAGCAACTGAATTAGTAATCAAAAGACTGCCCACAAAGAACAGCCCAGATGGTTTCATCACTATTGGTACCTTCCGCTTAAAGAAGAGTTAACACCAGTGCTTCACAGACTCTTTCAAAGCAGGGATGAGGAAAGAACACCTGGCAGCTCACTGTGAGCCAGTGCTACCCCGACACCAAAAACAGACAGTGACATCACAAGAAGACGCCTGACCATGTCTCTCAAGAACATAAACACACAAATCCTTAACGAAACACAGGCATGCCGAATGCAGCAGCATAGGGAAGATCATGTCATAACTACACACTGACCAGAGACCCGTGGCCCTGGCCAGCTTCAGACACAGCAGAACACCCAAGTCATTGATCAGAGGACATTCTCATCTCTGACCCAGGCCCATGTGCAAAGGAAGCAAAGCAGCAGGCAAGCCAACACACTGATTTCTTTGGCTGTGGCTGCCCGTGCTTGGAAGGCCACTTATAGAGGTCAGTGCTGTGACGTAGTAGGTTAAGCCTCCATCTGTGGTCCTGGCATCCCATATGGGTGCTGCTTCTAGTCCTGGCTATTCCACTTCCCATCCAGCTTCCTGCTGGTGGCCTGGGAAAACAGTGGAAGATGGCCCAAGTGCTTGGGCCCCTGCAGCCACATTGGAGACCTGGAATAAGCTCTTGGCTCCTGGCTTCAGATCAGCTCAGCTCCAGCCACCGGGGCCATTTGGGGAGTAAACTAGCAGATGGAAGATTTCTCAGTCTCTCTCTCTCTGTATGTAACTCTGCCTCTCAAATAAATAAATAAATCTTTAAAAGAAAAAAAAAAGAAATCCACCTATGTGAGGGTCTGCATTGTGGTTGCAGCAGGTAAAGCTGCCTCTTACAATGCTAGCATTCCATATAGGTGCAGCTACTCCACTCTTAATCCAGCTCAGAGTCTCTGTTAATGTGCCTGAGAAAGCAGCAGAAGTGGCTCAAATGTTTGGGCCTCTGCACCTACATGGGAGACCTGGAAGAAACTTCAGCCTGGCCCAGCTCTGGTCACTGTGGCTATCAGGGGAGGGAACCAGCAGATGGAAGATCAATCTCCATCTCTCCCTCTCTCTCTGTAACTCTTTCAAATAAATGAATACATCTTTCAAAACATAAAAGCAAGCCACTTATTTGGGAACATCTTCCTTCCCAAATTAGAGATCCCGCACCCTCTCTTTGCCCATGGCAAGAGGTAGTCAGCGTGAGACCTGTCTGTGATAACTGCTCCTACAGGGGGCCTGCTGTCTGCCCAGAAAGTGGGATGCAAGGGCTGTCCTTGTGACACCTTGAAGCCTGTCTGGCTGTAAAATGCAGAGAAGGAAGAAACTGAATACAAATACGCTTAATAAGAGGTACCCTCACCACTCACCACCTCACAATAGCCAGCACATCCCTTATCCAAGGCTCCTGCAGCCAGACCTGTTTCAGATTTTTTTTTTCTAATTTTGGAACATTTGCACAGGCTTTACTGGTTGAAGCCTCCTAATCGGAAAATCTGAAATGCTCCAAAATGCAAAACTTTCTAAAGTTGAACAACACTAAGTTTCATGTTTGGGATTTTCAGTTTGGGATGTTCAACCTGTATCATACTTAGAGATTGTTCTCCAGGAAAGACAAGTGCCTTCTAAGAATACAGTGAGGCCAGCATTGTGGTACAGCAGGTTAAGCCTCCACCTGAATGCTAGCATCCCACATGGGCACCGGCTTGAGCGCTGGCTGCTCTGGTTCTGATCCAGCTCCCTGCTAATGTGCCTGGGAAGGCAGTAGATGATGGCCCAAGTATCTGTGCCCCTGTATGTGACCCACATGGAAGACTTGGGTGGAGCTCCTGGCTTCAGCCTGGCCCAGCTCCAGCTATTGAGGAGTGAACAGCAGATAGAAGATCAATCCCTGTCTCTCCCTCTCCCTTCTGCTTTTCAAATAAATAAAAACAAATCTTTAAAAAAAAAAGTGACAGGCCGGCGCTGCGGCTCACTAGGCTAATCCTCCGCCTTGCAGCGCTGGCACACCGGATTCTTTCCCGGTTGCCCCTCTTCCAGGCCAGCTCTCTGCTGTGGCCCGGGAATGCAGTGGAGGATGGCCCAAGTGCTTGGGCCCTGCACCCCATGGGAGACCAGGAGAAGCACCTGGCTCCTGCCTTCGGATCAGCGCGGTGCACCAGCTGCAGCATGCCAGCCGTGGCAGCCATTGGAGGGTGAACCAACGGCAAAAAGGAAGACCTTTCTCTCTGTCTCTCTCTTTCACTGTCCACTCTGCCTGTCAAAAAAAAAAAAAAAAAAAAAAAAAAGATTAAAAAAAAGTGACAACCCACCTGCCTTCCATACACGTCCTAGACATGCACATTTATGTGCCTGCATGTGCATGCATGCACACACACACACACTTTGTGCTGTTAGAGACCACTCAGAGGTATGAATGCTGAAACACCCTGCCCTGATGCCTAAAAATAACCCACCCTGGTAGCTCTTCCAAATTACAATTCTCAGCTGTAAGCTGTGTCTTTAACCACGCACCACCCTCTGTGCTATCACAAAGCCCTTTCAATCCTAGAAGTGCTCACAGCAAACTGCTTCTTAGTGTCTACACTCGCTTTTCTCTGTACCAAGTCACAATCGTCTCCGCTAAACCAGCCTCGAACCTCCTCCCTCCTTGGCGGCCTCGTGAGCACCATCTGCCAGCCCCGTGACGCTGCCCCTTGTTAGCTGTCCCCTTCCGGGCCCCAGCGTCCACCCCAGGGGCTGTCAGCCCACGCTACCATAGGCACATGGGAGCTCCGGGGCCTGCAAAATGGCACCGACGTCCCAGCTCTTGCCAGGCAACAGGTCAACCGCAGAAGCGCGGGAGAAGGCGTGGGCGGAAGGCAAGCCAGACAGCATGGCCTGGGTGCGGTGGTCTCACCTGTCCAAACACATAGAGCAGCCCGATGGTGCCGCCGGCCTGCCCGCCGAGGACTGAGGAGATCATGGAGTAGACGCCCCCGCTGCCCACGCCGCTGTGCACGCCCACGCCGATGCCGGACAGCACGGTGACCAGGGCCACAAGGATGACGCAGGACACCAGGAACACGCCCAGCAGCACGCCTGTGTTCCCCTGCAGCGGGAGGAGTGAGGTCAGGTTAGGAGAGGAGGCCCCCGGACACTGCGCCTTCACCCCAGGGCCCAGGGTGCCGGGATCGAGGAACGGCGCGCACCCCACTATGTTTGAGTGACTTCCGGGTGCCTGCAGGGTGAGGGCCAAGCTAAAACACGCAAGCGCACAGGGCACCGCCCATCTACCACCGCCCGGCCTAGCACTCGAAGTGCCTCCCGGCTCATTCCACGCCTTAGCCAGGCTAACTCCTACGGGCTCTGTAAAGCCCAGCTCCCCCAGGAGCTGTCCCTGCAACCCTCCCTCCACGCCTCCAGTACCCAGGGCTTAGTACTTAGCGCAGTACTGGTTGCACTGAGCCTACATCCAAGTGGGTGTCTACCTCTAGGCTATGAGCTGCCCCCAGGGCAGGGTTCCAAAACCCTTCCTACCGCCAGCGCCTACACAACCACCACATACCAGTTGCTCATTAAATGCTTGCTGAGTGAATAAAGGAGTACACATTAGACAGACACTTCACGTGAAAAGCCAGATTCCCGGGGAAGAAGTGAGCCCTGCACAGCACCCCTGAGGAGGAGATGCAAGGCTGCCTGACTGCAGAGCAGGGGCCACCGTGGTGCTCTGGGTGCAGCAGAGAGATGGGGAGAGGCAGAGCCAGCTCCGGGCTGGGTGGCCTTACAACATGCTGGAGAAATGTCCCAGCGTCCAGGGCACTCCACACCCATACTCAGGAGATGACTTCGGGGGCTCCACTGCTGGTCTGGCCAGCTCTGTCTGGTCTTCTCTCTCTCATACACACACTCAGGATTCTTGCCACCCCACGTCTCTTCATGCCTGCTAGTTCCTGCTCACTCTTCTGACTGGGAACTCTCAAAGGACAAGTTCTAGGCTTCCTTCCCCTGCATAATCCCCTTCCTTGGTAGCCTTCCCGCACAGTGAGCCCAGGAGAAGAAAGGCCCTCTGCTCCCCCCCCTGCCCCGCAGAGGCCCCTGGGGGAGAGCGCTGGGGGCTACGCTGTTGGGTTCGCTCCAGATGTACCTGCAGTGAGACCGGGCGGGTTGGAGGAGCTGGAGCTCAGGCTGCACCAGCAGGGCCTGGAGGAATCCCTGCCTGAGCTGCGGTTTCTCCCCGTGAACACTTGTGCTTTCTCCCTCCTGGGGAGTTTTTCACTTTAAAAATATTTTATTTATTTATTTTCATTTATTTGGAAGGCCGAGAGAGAATCTTCCATCTGCTGGTTCACTCCCCACATGCCGGGACCAAACCTTGGAGGCAGGAACTGCTGAATCCAGGTCTCCCACGTGGGTGGCAGTGACCCAATTAGCTGTGTCCATCACTGCTGACTCCCAGGGAGTGCATTAGCAGGAAACTGGAATCAGAACCTGAGCTGGGACTCGAACCCAGGTACCTGGATATGGGTTGCAGGCAACCCAAGTGGCCTCTTAACCACCTATCTCTTTCCACTAATTTTTTTAACTTGAAGTACTCCGGGTGCGTATTTTTGTTAACTACCTCAGAGTCCTTGGGGCATAAAACAGAAGTACAATATAAACCTTCGAGAGGTTAAGGGCTGCGGCAGGGTGCAGTGACATGGAGTGCTCACTACTCCTAAATGAGTCACTGACCAAGGGGAGGACCCTAGTGTCGAGAAGAGGACCGAGCAGGGCAGCCTCCACAGGGACACTGATGTCCAGAAAGGGCCGTGCATCCACAGAGAAGCAGTTCTGACTCAAACTGCATGTGGGTTGCCAGCAAAGACCGTGCGCTCACCCATACCTGTGGCTGCAGGGACCTAACTTCCCTGTGCTGCTTCCTCTTCTGCAAGATATGATGATGATCTTGATTTTACACATGGTCAGGAGACAATCAACTCTGGGAGCACTGAGTATGTGCCAAGCACTTTGAATGCCATCTGTCAGAGAGGTGCCTGATAGATCTGACTATTCATATTAATTATTATTACGCACCTTGTAAATCTCTTAAGTTCCTCCTCAATGGCTACCTTGGACAATAGGGATATCTGAGGGCTCTCTCTAGAAGAAGCCTCCATCAGGAAATGGGTGCAAAACCCCACCCACTGCCAGATGGCTCACAAAGCTGGTGAAATTTCTAGGGGTGTGGCCACAAATGAATCAATGTGAGACTGCTGATTTTGCTGAGCTTACATTTTTAATGACATTGCCTATTACTGTTTCTTTGTTCACACTTTTAAGTTGTCTGCATGTGATAATAAACCGTCCTGTACCCATACCAGTGATCATACCAGATGTCCCACCTTGCGGTTTTCCAGATTCTAAGTATGCTACCCAAGTTATTCTTCCGAATTAACATTCTCTGTTTCACATCATTTTGGCATGACCTCGACTTACTTTAATTCTATGCCATTCCCTAGAAGCTCTGCTCTATTTTTGGCATTCACATTTGCCTGTATTTTCATGATCAAATCTGATTCTTTAGGTGAAACTAATGTCAGAGCTGAAGACTAAGTCATTTCAGGGCAAGAGGATGGATGAGGCTCCTTCAGAAAATATGCATTTTCCATGTCCTTTGTGAAGTGGCCTTGTATTTGTAGGGTGGACAGCCCTGAAGGTGGCCCCAGAGGTCCTGGCTTCTTGGCATTCATGCCCTTGTGTAACCCCCTAGCCTTGAGTGTGGACTGGATCTAGTAACTCACTTTTTTGGTTGAGGATCAAAGTATTTTATTAGTCATTCAAAATGATCACATTCATTGTAATTCATTTAATAGTTTTTTAAGTGCAAAATTAGACATGCTTATCCCTTCTATTTGGGCTACTTGTTTTATCCATGGAGTGACTTGCCTTTTTTTTTTTTTTTTTTTTTACAAGCAGAGTGGACAGTGAGAGAGAGAGACAGAGAGAAAGGTCTTCCTTTGCCGTTGGTTCACCCTCCAATGGCCGCCACGGCCGGCGCGCTGCAGCCGGCGTACTGCGCTGATCTGATGACAGGAGCCAGGTACTTCTCCTGGTCTCCCATGGGGTGCAGGGCCCAAGCACTTGGGCCTCCCTCCACTGCACTCCCTGGCCACAGCAGAGAGCTGGCCTGGAAGAGGGGCAACCGGGACAGAATTCGGCGCCCCGACCGGGACTAGAACCTGGTGTGCTGGCACCGCAAGGCGGAGGATTAGCCTAGTGAGCCGCAGCGCCGGCCTAGTGACTTGCTTTTAATGAACATAATACTGCAAAGGTTATGGGGATGTCACTTCTGAGATTTGGATATAAAAAGACTGGCTTGGGTGGGTGTCGTGGTGCAGTGGGTTAAGCCGCCACTTGGGATGCCCACACCCCATACAGGAGTGCCTGAGATCAAGTCCAGCCTCACCTTTGATCCAGCTTCCTGCTAATGTGCACCCTTGGAGGCAGCAGGTGATGGCTTAAGCACCTGGGTCCCTGCCACTCACACAGCAGACCTGGACAGAGTTCTGGGCGCCTGGCTTCTGGCCCAGCCCTAGCTGTTGTGGGCATTTGGGAGAAGGAACCAGAGGACAGACGTTCTCTCTTTCTATCTCTCCCTGTTGCTCTGCCTTTCAAATAAATAAAATAAACCTATAATGGGGCTGGCACTGTAGTGTAATGGATTAAGCTTCCACCTGTAGCACTGGCATCCCATATGGGCACTGGTTTGTGTCCCGGCTGCTCCACTTCCAACCATGCTCTCTGCTAAGGCCTGGGAAAGCAGTGGACGATGGTCCATGTGCTTGGGCCCCTGAACCCACATGAGAGACCCAGAAGAAGCTCTGGCTCCTGGCTTTGAATGGACCCAGCTCCATCTGTTGTGGCCATTTGAGGAGTGAACCAGCAAATGGAAGACTTTCCTCTCTGTCTCTCCCTCTGTAACTCTGCCTCTAAAATAGAAATACATTAAAAAAAAAAAAAAGATGCCAATTAAGACACCCGCAACCCATAAAAAAAAAAAAAGGCTCTGTCTCAGGTGCATCTTCCCTCTCTCTCACTCTTGATTGCTAACCCAGGGAAAGCCACCTGCTGTGCGAAGAGGAAACCCTATGGAGAGGCCCCCATGACCAGGCCCAAGGCCTGTCAACAACTATTTGAGTGATCTTTTAAAAAACAGTATTGAGGGGCTGGCCCCGTAGCACAGTGGGTTAATCTTCTGCCTGCGGCGCTGGCATCCCATATTGGTGCCGGTTCTAGTCCTGGCTGCCCCTCTTCCCGTCCAGCTTTCTGCTATGGCCTGAAAAAGCAGTAGAAGATGGCCCAAATCCTTGGGCCCCTGCACCCATGTGGGAGACCTGGAAGAAGCTCCTTGCTCCTGGCTTCGGATGGGCTCAGCTCCGGCTGTTGCGGCCATTTGGGGAGTGAACCAACGTAAGGAAGACCTCTCTCTCTGTCTCCCCCTCTCACTGTCTATAACTCCACATTTCAAATAAATAAAATCTTTTTTAAAAAGTATTGATTTTAATCAAAAAGTGATAGTTGTATAAGCTTATCAGGTGCAACATGATGTTTTTCAAGTGCTGATGAAAATAGATCCTCTCTCCAGCTGAGCCTTAGATGAGATGGAAGCCCCAGCTGAGAGCATGACCCAGTGGTACCTGGCTGTTACACCTGGATCTCTGAACCCCAGTCACTGTAAGGTAATACATATTTGTTGCTTTAAGCTGCTACGTGCTGAGACCATCAATAAATAACTAATAAATAGCAATGCAATAAATAACTAATGCAACTGGAACTTTCATTCTGCAGATGCAGCTGATACCAATAGCCATGTCTCAAAAACAAAAACAAAATGTCAAGATAAAAAAATAAACAAACAAAAACAGCAACCTCAGTGCTGGGACTGCCGGGTTACAAGTCCAAACAGCGGGAGTTTACCCTTGTACCCTTCCACAACCAGCCCTGCATGGGTCAGAGCCCAGGAAGCCCCCACTCGCACTGACCAGGGGCCTCCCCTGCCATGTGGTCAAGTTCAGGGGCTGCCCTTGGAAATGGGCCAGAGAAACAGGGGTGGGTTCCAGGAGCCCAGGGCTGCTGCCATGATAAGGAGCCTGAGCCAAAGGCATTGTGTTTGTCTAAGTGGGAGCCCCTGCCAGTCTGGGAGTTTGTGAGAGGTGGAAGTTCTTAATGTCCACCCCAGAGAGGTCACTGACCCCCATGTAAGCTTCCTATGCCTTCATACAAAGAACCTTCCAGACCTGACTAAGGCTGAACCCTGAGCTAAGGAGGAGCAGAGTGCAGAGAAGAATGAGAGCTCGGGACAGTCTCGCCTCACTCAGGACTCTGCGGGGGACCCTGAGGGACCAGGAACTCTGTGCCTCCCACTTAAGCAGAACACTAAGCCCCGAGAAGTGGCCATGTGCCAGATGTGTCAACCCGGCTCCACAGTGGGACCCAGGTGCTGCCTGTTGCTGTTGAGGGTTAACACCTGCCATCAGCGGGCGTCCTATGAAGACGGGGACCCTCCCCAGTGTGGGCCTCCTCCCATCAACTGAAGGCCTCCAGAGCACGGGCTGGGGTTCCACGGGGGCGGAATTCTGCCCCCAGGCTGCAGCACGAACACCCTTCCCAAGTCTCTAGCCTCTGATACAGATGAGGGTGCCTCTTGCAGGGCAGACCTGCTGCTGTAAACTTCACCCCTGGATACCCCCTTCTGCATTAATTCTACTTCTCTGAGGGCCCTACCTAATACCATCTACACCCTAAGTGGTCCCCCCTCTTTGACCTGTCTAGTCCAGCTGACCCTTCAAGATCTGATTCATCCACACCTCCTCCAGGAAGCTTTCCTGGACACCTCAGTGTCCACAGCACTCAAAGCCAATCCCATCCCCAAGAGACCTAATGCTGCCTTGAGACCTCTCCTGATGTGAGCTCCGCCCACCATGGCTGATAGCTCACCTAGGGGAGAGACAATAACCAGGAGTTCCAGGGTCAAGGAGGCCCATGGAGCCCAGGCCAGCTCCAACGGTGCAGTGCCACAGGGTGTTGGGGCCTGCAGTACCCAAACAGCCCTGGGCAAGTGGCCAGCCAGAGGCCACCCTCCCACCCACGTCCAGTGGTAGGTGAGCCCCGGCTGCTCGCAGGGTCTTGTTTATGTGATCCCATGAGCACTCAGTGGTGCCTGGGCCACAACAGGTGCTCATCAGTGTTTGCTTCTTGACTGTTTGCCTTTTGTGCTCAGCAGCCTGGCTGCTCACGGGAAGAACTCACCTGCTACACAGATTTATTGAATTTCAAGTCCCACCTGTGGTTGCCTTGGCAGGACAGCACCAAACAATTTTGTGGGCCTCACCCGGCCCGTGGGCCGGACGTTCTCCACCCCTGCTCCAGAGGAAGCCAAACTGATCTCCCACTTTCCTGGGGGGGGGGGGGTTCTGTCCAGCACCCTGTGCCCAGTCTCACACCCAGGGTCGGGGTGCAGGGAGGAAGGCAGCACATGGAGAGAAGCTGAGCCGTGCAGAGGGCACAGGTAAGGGGAGGAACATGGGGAAGCCAGAGAGGGCCACAAACCAGAGCAGAGCTGCCAACAACCTGGTCCCACGGAGCCTCTCTAGGCCCACCTGTGAGGGGTCCCGATCTCAGAGCACAAACTCCTGCAGTTAGACCCATGGCAAGGCTCCCTCGGGACCCCTGGGCCAGCTCTGCAGGACTCTCATTGAAAAGCACGGCCAGAGACCGCCCTGTGCTTGCTCTTGCTGCGCGTGCGCCCCAGGGGTCTGGTCTGCACCATGGAGTGTGAGGGGCACATCACTCACCACCAGCCAGCCAGTCCTCAAGAAAAGGACGACCCCAAAGATGTTGATCATGCAGGACGTGAACACGCCGTCCCAGGTTCCAAACAGCACCGGCTCCCACACGGACAGCTGGGCCTTCCACCAAGGCCGGCGCTGGGCCAAGGGCCCCTGCAAACAGAACACACAGGGCCAGCTGAGTGGTGTCAGGAGGCCCGGGAGGGAGTAGAAGTGGAAGAACAGGCGAAGGCAGGAGAACTCAGCTTACAAAACCCCCAGCTTTGTGTGAGGGCACCACACACACACACACACACACACACAGACTACTTCAGGATCATGTGGTGTGATCCCTGCAACGCAGCATGGTCCCCAAACCCAGTCCTCGGCCTTCTGCTCTCTCAGCTGGATTGCACTGCTGGCCTCCCTGCAGCCAAGCGTGGTCTGTGGCTGAGTCGCAGCCAGCGTAATGTAGGCGGAGGCACTCGGTGGCACTCCTCAGTGGTGTGGGGCCATCAGGAGCTCTGCCCCGCAGCCAGGTTCCCCTGCAGACCTGCAGGTCCCGGGATGCAGCAGCTCCCGGAAGCTCCCCATCTTCAGATAAGCTCTCCCAGCCCTTCTCACACCTGCGTCATTAACCTTGTGTAGTAAATTCCCCCTGCTCGAGCTCCTGGAGCGCCGCAGCTCACTAGGCTAATCCTCCACCTAGCGGCGCTGGCACACCAGGTTCTAGTCCCGGTCGGGGCGCCGGAGTCTGTCCCGGTTGCCCCTCTTCCAGGCCAGCTCTCTGCTGTGGCCAGGGAGTGCAGTGGAGGATGGCCCAAGTACTTGGGCCCTGCACCCCATGGGAGACCAGGATAAGCACCTGGCTCCTGCCATCGGATCAGCGCGGTGTGCTGGCTGCAGCGGCCATTGGCGGGTGAACCAATGGCAAAAGGAAGACTTTTCTGTCTGTCTGTCTGTCTCTCTCTCTCTCACTGTCCACTTCTGCCTGTCAAAAAAAAAAAAAAAAAAGATACTGCGTGGGACACCCACTACCCATACAGGAGTACCTGGATTCAAGTCCTAGCTCCACTCTGGATCCAGCTTCCTGCTAGTGCAGGCCCTGGGAGGCAGCAGCTCAAATGGTTGGGATCCTCCCACCCACATGGGAGATACCTGTTAAGCCCAGCTCCAGACATTTGGGGAGTGAACCAGTGGGTGGGAGTCCCCCCCAACAACATCTTAAAAGAATCAAGGACCTCAACAGATGAGCAGGGGACCCCTCGGGGTCTCTCCCAGCCCCGCCTGTGGAGCTCTCAGCTGCGCTGGGACTTCTTCTATCCATGTCTATTACTGGTTTGTGTCTTTCCCAAACCACAGATGAGGACCCCCCCGGCCGTCGGTCCCTGTGAGCAGTCTTCGGGGCTCGGTGAGAAGCCCCCCTTTGCCAGCCTCTGCTCATCCGTGAACACGTGAGACTAGGGGGACCCCAAGATATGCAGAGTGTCTGCCAGGGTCCTAGTCTCAAAATTCAGTTGCTTGGGGCCAGCGCCGTGGTGTAGCGGGTAAAGCTGCTGCCTGCAGCCCCAGCACCCCATATGGGTGCCAGTTCGAGTCTTGGCTGCTCCACTTCTGATCCAGCTCTCTGCTGTGGCCTGGGAAAGCAGTGGAGGATGGCCCAAGTCCTTGGGTCCCTGCACCTGTGTGAGAGACCTGGAAGAAGCTCCTGGCTCCTGCTTTCACCCTGGCCCAGCCAGGGTTGTGACCATTTGGGAAGTGAACCAGCAGATGGTTCACAGAAAGTCTCTGACTTTCAAAAAAAAAATAATAATAATATTAAAAGTTCAGCTTCCTGTCGTGGCTGCTTCCTGGTGTGTTCTTCACGAGGAAGAGGAAGACAGGGGCTGCCCGCAGCAGGAAGCCTGCCGGAGCCTGCCCCAGCCCTGGGCAGCAGGACGGGGGGCCCCCGTGTGGAGCTGAGGCAGCAGCAGCTGGGGGTCCCTCCGCCGGGTCCCCCCCAGCATCCAGGCTGCAAAATCAGTCCTTTGCCTGCACCCCCTCACCCCAAACTCACTTGCCCTTTTCTCCCCTAAATTGAAGTCTTGTGGCTTCAAACCTGACATTCTGGACCTGGCCCAACTGAGTCTGCCCACCTTAACCATGCTGCAGATGGGAGCGTCACCTGCTGTGCCACGGTGCTGGCCCAAGGAACTGAATTTTGAGACTAGGACCCTGGCACACACTCTACATATCTTGGGGTCCCCCCTTTGCTCTTGGGGGGCTGTCTTGTTCACTGTGGCTCCTGGCAAGCCGGCACTCCCTCCCCGCCCTCTCCCCGGACTAGTGCATCAGCATCAGGAACAGCACGGAGAAGCAGAAACCTGAGGCAGCCCTGTCCTGAGGGTGGCAGCAGAACAGGGAGGACGTGGGTTCGGTGGCTTCTTCCAGGATGGCGGGCTGGGGTGTGTGTGTGTGATACAGGAAATCACCTCGTCTTCCCACGCCTACATCAGAGACTGCGCAGGAAGAGCCTGGGTCTGACCCCAGGGGAAAGGTCACAGAAGCCCCCAGAGGCGAAGAAAAGTGCGTGCTGAGATGTTGACCCCCAGAATGAGAGGCCAAGCAGGCCACAGACACAGCGCCCCCAAGCCTGCCGGAATCGAGCCTCTGCCTGCTAGGCAGCCACACGGAGCCGCAGGTGGCTGTCCCTGGCCCCCTCGTTCAGCCCCCGTCTGGCCTCACCACTTCTGCGGAGCCCTTCGTGCTTGGGCTCCTGCCTCCTGCCAGTAAGGAGAGTGCTGAATCAGGCCCGGGCACAGCCACTACCTGCAGGACGCTGGCCACCCCACACCCAGCTCCTGCTCAGGGAGGCTGGGGGCAGGGCCTGATAAGAGGGCAACAAGTCAGCTCACTGCCCCCCCCACACTGTGTAAATGCCTTTCCTGGGCCCTCTTCTTTGATGGGAAGGCGAAGAATCTCCCTCATCTCAAATTTGCTCTCCCACAAAGCCCCGGTGACACGGGCCATTACACACTCATTTCTCTTGCCTAGGGGAGCAGAGTAGAGCAGCGGCCAAGGCCGGATGTTGGTGGACAGTTCTGGGCACTCTTGTTAAGCCCTGGGGGAGGTTGGTAGCCTCTTTAAACCTCCTTGTCCTCAGATTTGGGCCCTGATGAACAATTTCAAACTAACAAGAATCCTACTCAATGTTCTGTACAAAGATGCCTCAGGCTAGGGGCAAAGGAGGTAACAGTGGGGTGGGGGTGAGGCCAAGGCCAGGGGCTCCTGCACAGCAGAGATAGAGGCTGAGGAAGATTTAAAAAAAAAAAAAAAAAAAAAAAAAAACAGTGAGAAGCAAATCAGCCTCTGAGAAAGAACATCAAAAACCCACCCCAAGCTAAAGTCCCTACCTCCCCAGAGCAACGGAGGGACTCGGGGCCTAGCCAGGCTGCTCACATCCTCAGGCTGCTCACTGCCAGCGTGGGACAGGAAGCCAGGCCCTTGTTCCTCTGTGCCCAGGGGCCTGCACCCTGCACTGGGAAAACCAGGCCTGCCGGGTGTGTTTCCCTCAGAGGCAGCAGTTCTCAATGAGAGCAGGGAATCTAGAAAGACAGGGAAGGCCGGCGCCGTGGCTCACTAGGCTAATCCTCCGCCTTGCGGTGCTGGCACACCGGGTTCTAGTCCCGGCGGCCATTGGAGGGTGAACCAACTGCAAAGGAAGACCTTTCTCTCTGTCTCTCTCTCTCACTGTCCACTCTGCCTGTCAAAAAAAAAAAAAAAAAAAAAAAAAGACAGGGAAGTCACACCTGGGTGCAACCTGCACCCAGCAAGCAGGCTGAGTGAAGTGAGAAACTTCCTGCCAGGGGCAATGCTGGGAGCTGACGCCCAGGAGCCTTGGGCCCCAGGGAGGCCCTCAGGGGCAGCGCCTGTGAATGGGAGCTGCCGCCTGTCTCTCCTCCGTAGCTGGAGCACAGGAGAGCAGCCCAGAAGCTCCGCCTCCACCCACTCAGGTCAGGGGTGCGTCAGAGCCAGGTGGGGCTGCCGCCCTCCCTCAGGCCAAGTACACCTGTGGAGACGCATCTGCCTGGGCCAGGCTGCACAGCGGAGAACCAGCGGTCTGCTTTCAGAAAGCTAATTAGCTCATCGTGCACTCAGCACCGGAGAACGTGCTGCTGGCCGCAGAGCTGTGGGCAGGTGACGATTTCTCTGCCTTTCCCCTGCCTCTGAACAGGACACAGGCTGAGCAGTGACCCTGAGGCCACCTGTAGCACCTGCACAAAATGAACAGCGCTCCAGGCCTGCATCGTGGCAATTTCACAACCTTTACATGCAATGGTAATTGTGACAGCTTTGTGTCAGTGTGAAACTCAACATGATTGTAAATGTGGGTGAGAGGGCCAGCGAGGTGGCGTAGTGGGTAAAGCCGCTGCCTGCAATGCCGCATCCCTTATGGGCCCTGGTTTGAGTCCCGGCTGCTCCACTTCCAATCCACCTCCCTGCAGCAGAGGGCGGCCCAAGTACTTGGGCCTCTGCACCCACGTGGGAGACCTGGAAGAAGCTCCTAGCTCCAGCTTGACCCAGACCTGGCCATTGTGGCCATCGGGGAAGTGAATTGGCAGATGAAAACATCTCTCTCTCTCTCTCTCTCTCTCTCTCTCTCCTTCTCTGTAACTCTGCCTTTCAAATAAATAAAATAAATCTTTTTAAAAAATGTGGGTGAGGATTTCTTTTTAAGAAGCTAAAAGGAAGACCAAGAGAGAGATCTTAGCGCCTGCACATTCTCCCCAGCTACCCGCCCTCATGTGCAGATGGAACCCTGGCCGGCAGTCCAGCCCTGACAGCTGCCACTCTAACTCCAGCCAGCCGCAGCACTGGGCACCAGGCCCTTCTGCACTGTGACAGGAGGCTACACGTGCCATCCCGTCTGCCCAGCTCTCCCCAGGGGGGGCAAGGTCTGCTTCCCAGGCTAGGAGGTTGGCAGCACCCTGGGTCGATCCTGATTCAATATCGGCCAGTACTGGTCCTTTCTAGAAATGTGAGGTGTCTGTGGCAGTGTTGATCTCTTCTGCCACAGGACTAGCCTGGAAGCCGACATCTACACCCAGGAGCCCCTGATGCCCGCTCTGTGTTCCCCAGGCCCGTGCACTCCATATTTGTCCAAGGCCGTGACTCTCCAAGAGCCTGTGCCGCTATGTAAACACAGTGCTGATGTGAAAACCCTGAGAGCTCCCCCAGAGCAGCCACGTCTGTGCACTCCCAGCCCTCAGAGCTCATAGGCTCACGCACTGTGGACACCTGACGCTGTCCCACAAGTGACAAAACCCTGCAGCAGCAAGGCCACGGCCCCTCAACAAGAGCCTCCCCGGCCCTCCCCAACCTCCCTGGCAAAAAGGCAGAACCTGTTCTGCAGGGCTCAGGCTGCTGCTAGGAAGTCCACCTGGATTTCACACAAGAGGGAACAACATGAAGCCTCACACCCAACCCCAGATGACAGGCAGATCAGTAAAAAGTCAACAGAGAAAGATTTCTTCTTCTAGGGCCTACGGCAGATTTGCCAAGGTTACATCCATTCAGAATTCTGATATAATGAGTCTATCCTTTCACACAGTATAGATTCATGTAACCATGTTATCTGACATGCTCAAAATAAAACAGAATCCCATCAAATCAATGAGGATGAGAAGTGAAATAGAATGCAAAGAGAAGGGGCAGGTGTTTGGTGCAGTGGTCATGACGCAGTTTGGGACACCCATCTCCCACTCCAAGTGTCTGGCTTCAAGTACAGACTCCACGCCTGATTCCAGCTTCCTGTTACTGTGCACCGTGGGAGGCAGCAGGTGACAGCTCAAGTAATTGTCCCTACCACCCACATGGGAGACCCAGATTGAGTTCTGAGTTTCCGGCTTCAGCCTGGCTGCTCTGGCTGTTGTAGGCAACTGGGGAGTGAACATCTGGATGGGAGATCTCTGTCTCTCCCTTTCTCCCTCTCCCTCTGAGATAAATAAAAAATAAACACTTTTTAAAATGTTTTAAAAGAAGGGGCCAGCACTGTGGGTTGGATCTCCGCCTGCGGCGCTGGCATCCCTTGTAGGCTCCAGTTCAGGTCCTGGCAGCTTCACTTCCAATCTGGCTCTCTGCTGGTGCCTAGGAGAGCGGTGAAAGACGGCCTGGGTGCTTGGGCCCCTGAGCCCATGTTGGGGACCCAGAGGAGGCTCCTGGCTCCTGGCTTCAGATCAGCCCAGCTACAGCCATTGCAGCCATTTGGGAAATGGACTGGCAGATGGAGGACCTTTCTCAGTCTCTCCCTTTCTCTGTATGTGGCTCTGCCTCTCTAATAAATAAGTAAAATGTTTTAAAAGAATACAAATGAACCCAATCATATTTCAAACAAATTTAAAAAAAAAAAAAACCTTCACTCTATGCTCTCAGTCCAAAGTCAAAATTTTTTTAAACAATACATTTGTATATATTCTAGATCAGAAGCCTGGGTTTTTGTGTTTTTTTTTTTTTTATAGGGGTATGTGTTACCAATTCTGAATCTGTAAATTACAGGATTGAGCAAGTAACTGGACATGCGGAATGGGAGGCAAGAGTCTCCCGTTGGAGAAGGGCCTTCCCTAAGGAAACAGGAAAGAATGGACTGAACCCTGCAGTGATGAATGGAATTGGAGACGCCAGTCTGAATTTCAGGCTGTGAATGAGAGTCCAGAGAGAGCAATGGGTAGATAAATGTACACGTGTATACTGTGTGTACTTTTGCTTATATTTATATGCCTTCTCTCTCCTCTTGCACAGTCTACAGCAGGGAACACACGGAGCACCCCAATCTTGGTTTCTAAATACCACCAGGCTCCTTGAAGAAGTCAAGATTCAGGGCTGGAGCAGAGAAAGTGAAAAATAAGCCTGGGATATCTTGTACCGGCAAGAAAGGAAGTGCAAAAACAAACAAAACAAAACATGGTCTGGCACAATTGAATCACCAAAATAAATAGCAATAGCAATAGAACATCCACAGAAGGGAACAAGAACCTGAGTTCATAAAGATATAAATAAATTAATTAATTAAGGCATGAGCCAAAAAGGAAAGTCCTTCCTTACAGTGGAAAGCGAGAAGGAGCTAAGATGTTAGACGTGGCCATCTGGGGCCACTGTTGTGGCACAGTGGGTTAAGCAGCATTTGTGACACCAGCATCCCATATGAGTGCCCGTTCCTCAGTCCTGGCTGCTCCACTTCCAATGTGGAAGCTTCCAGCTAACGTGTCTGGGAAAGCAGCAGAAGGCGGCCCAAGTACTTGGGCCTCTACCACCCATGTGGGGAACCTGGATGGAGTTCCAGCCTCCTGTCCTCCACCTTGTCCAGCCCTGGCTGTCACAGCCATTTTGAGACCTACTCAGTGGATGGAAGATCTCTGTCTCTCCCTCTCAATCTCTGTAACTCTGCCTTTCGAATGATTTAAATAAATATTAGAGAGAGAGAGAGAAGAAGACAGTAGCCATCTTCACAGCCATCACAGTGTAACTGACTCTGCCAAGAATGACCGACAGTGCTACGGCCAGGGTGACAGCCTGATGAGGAAGGGCTGCTTCCACAGCGTCAAAGTGCCCCCAACACATCACTTATTAACTGTAAAGTGGAAGTCAGCAGCCTAGGAGTGGATGGACTGAGTGGACAGCACCCTGAATAAGTAAGCAAAGCTAAAGTCTCCAACGGAGACCAGGGGACATCACGTGCCCCCTTGAGAAGTCACAGCATCACTTCCAGGGCATCCCCACTGAAATCACAAAGCCCCAATCTCATCACGAGAGGTCACGCCTCAAAGTTAGGAACATTCCACAAATACCTGGCCCCAGTTCTTCAAAACCCATCAAGGTCACGAAAGGCACAACAAAGCCAAGGAGCCATTCAAGATTAAGGGAGACTAAGGATACATGACCATAAATGCAATGCATTAGCCCGGACCTGAGCCTACACCAGCAGTAAGAGAAAAGGAATGTTAGTGGGATAACTGGCAAAATCTGGAGGTGGGGCTGTGGGTTGGACAATAGGATTTATCTATAGTAAGTGTTCCAATCTTAATACATATGCTGGGGTCGGAAAAGGAAGGTTTTTGCCCCTAGGAAATTCACACTGAAGACTTTGTAGTGTTTTGAATGAAAGGACACAATGTCTGCAAGTGACAATTTCAATAGATTTAGAGAAAAAATACATGTAGCACCTGTGATCTAATGGCAAAGCCAAGGGCAAAGTGCTCGCAAGCAACAAATCTGAGTGCAGAGCACACAGGGTTTCTACACTGCTGCCACTTTACTGAGAGTGTGACATTTTATCAAGATGAAACTTAAAAAGAGAGGCTGCACAGTGTTGAGTGTAATTAATACCATTGTAATTAATACCATTGAACTGTGAACTTCAAAATGGTTAACATGGGAGCTGGCACTGTGTTGTAGTGGGTAAAGTCACTGCCTGCAGTGCCCATTTCTCATATGGGCACCCATATGGGCACTGCTCCACTTCTGATCTAGCTCTCTGCTATGACCTGGGAAAGCAGTGGAGGATGGTCCATGGCCTGGGCCCCTGCACCCACGTGGGAGACCTGGAAGAAGCTCCTGGCTCCTGGCTTTGGATTGATGCAGCTCCGGCCATTGCGGCCACTTGAGGAGTGAACCAGGAGGTGGAAGACCTTTCTCTCTCTCTCTCTCTCTCTCTCTCTCTCTCTTTCTGCCTCTACTTCTTTCTCTGTGCAACTCTAACTTTCAAATAAATAAATAAATAAATCTTTTTAAAAATGGTTAAAATGGTAAGATTCATGTTATATGTATTTTAAAACAAATGTTAGAAAAACAAATAAATAGTAACATCAATAAAAGTTATTTCATAAAAGAAGCCCAAACATGTAAAAAATCGCTCGTTCATTCTTACTAAATGTGAGTTAGTGGGAGGAAGGAAGGAATGAAGGAGTGAATGAATGAGTGAAATGTGCTTTTTTTTTCTCAAGATTTATTTATTTATTTGAAAGTCAGAGTTACAGAAAGAGAAGGAGAGGCAGAGAGAGGGAGAGAGAGAGGTCTTCCAACCACTGGTTCACTCCCCAATTGGCCTCAATGGCCGGAGCTGCGCAGAAGCCAGGAGCTTCCTCTGGGTCTCCCACACGGGTGCAGGGGCCAGAGGACTTGGCTCATCTTCTACTGCTTTCCCAGGCCACAGCAGAGAGCTGGATCGGAAGAGGAGCAGCCAGGACACAAACCGACACCCACACAGGATGCTGGCACAGCAGGCGGCTTCAACCACTACGCAATAGGGCCAGTCCCCAAAATGTACTTTAGAAAGTAGCTCTGGACATCTGTCTTAGGATGGTAAAGTATTTTCCTACCTTCCAAATCACTGGAGATGACAGGAAAGCTGTGTGTTTGTAGGCCTGGAACTGTGATTGTAACCAGAAGGGGAAATCAGCGGCCCCGGCAGAGCAGATATTTGGAGGGGCCTGCAGATGGGCTTGCAGGGGCAGAGAAAGGCGAGAGTGGCCAAGGCAGTTGCAGGCTCCGAGCACAGAGCCAGCGCCATCAAGAGCAGGCCTGGGGCACTCCTGAGTGAGATGTTATCCCATCTCTAAAGCTTTTTCAGGCGCGGAGCGGTGCATGCGACCCAGCAGCATAAAAGACCCGGGGAGGTGGTAAGTGGGCCAGTATGATGCTAGAGTTCCTACTTTTTTTTTTTTTTTTACAGGCAGAGTGGACAGTGAGAGAGAGAGACAGGTCTTCCTTTGCCGTTGGTTCACCCTCCAATGGCCGCCGCGGCCGGCGCACTGGGCTGATCCGATGGCAGGAGCCAGGTGCTTCTCCTGGTCTCCCATGGGGTATAGGGCCCAAGCACTTGGGCCATCCTCCACTGCACTCCCGGGCCACAGTAGAGAGCTGGCCTGGAAGAGGGGCAAGCGGGACAGAATCCGGCGCCCTGACCGGGACTAGAACCCGGTGTGCCGGCGCCACAAGGTGGAGGATTAGCCTAGTGAGCCGCAGCGCCGGCTGAGTTCCTACATTCTAATTCTATATTAAGTGGTATAACAGTAACTAGATAAACTGTGAGACAGGTACAAGGAACACACTCTCAAACTGCCTGGTTTCAGGACTCTTTCGCATTCTTAAAAATTACTGAGAACCCAAAGAGCTCCTGTGCAGGTGGCTGCTGCCTACCCACAGTTACCACACCAGACTCTCCTAGGGAGGGATTTTAAGTATTGAGGGATCCATTAAAAAATAAATAAATAAAACCATTTCTTCTCAAAATAAGCAACACGGTTTTGTTGTCTATTTGTAAACTGAGAGACCTTGTTATACATTTGCAAATATTTTTAATGTCTGGCCTAAGAGAAGATCACAGGATTCTCAAATCTACTTATGCATTCAATCTGCTACAAATGTTGTTTTCTGAAGTACATGAGAAATATCCAGCCTCCCACAGTTCTATAGTTAGAAAAAGGAAGGGGTAATTCACGACCACTGATCTATGTATGAAAAAAAATTCCTGTTACCCAAAAGATAAGAGAATCACACAAAACAGGATGACATGGGACCCAAGAAACAGCATAAGAATCAGAATGGAGGGGCCGGCGTTCTGGCATAGAGGGCTACAGTGGTTCAGGTCCTGACTGCTCCACTGCTAACTGCCTGGGAAAAGCAGCAGCAGATGGCCCTAGTCCCACCATGTGGGAGACCTGGAATAAGCTCCAGGCTTCTGGCTTCAGCCCGGCCCAGCCCTGGCCTTTGCTGCCATTTAGGGAGTAAATCAGTAGATGGAAGATTTCTCTCTCTTTCTCTTCCTCTCTCTCTCTCTCTCTCTCTCTCTCTCTCTCTCTCTCTCTAACTCTTTCAAATAAATAAATAAAATATTTTTAAAAAATCAGAATTGAAGAAAATTCAAAGAAATAGAGAGCTTCAGGCAGCAGAACTTGGATGTCTTATGCTGGTTCCATTCCTGGCTGCTCCTCTTCTGATCCAGGTCTCTGGTGTGATCTGGAAAAGCAGTAGAAGATGGCCCAAGTCCCTGGGCACCTGCACCTGGGTGGGAGACCCAAAGAAGCTCCTGGCTCCTGGCTTTGGATCAGCCCAGCTCTGGCCCTTGCGGCCATCTGTGGTGTGAACCAGCAGATGGAAGACTTCTCTCTCTGTCCTCCCTCTCTCTGTAACTCTGCCTCTCAAATAAATAAATAACCTTTTAAAAAGATTTATTTGTTTATTTGAAAGGCAGAGTTACACAGAGAGAAGGAGAGGCAGAGAGAGACAGAGAGAGAGAGAGAGGTCTTCCATTAGCCACAGTGCTGGCCCCATGTTAAACTCCTTTCTACTGCAAACATGTAGTACTTTTATAATAAAGATGCCAACTTTTTATTTAAAGAAAAACTATGCACTATTAGAAATATTTGTAAAATGCAATGGGTTTTTTTTGCTGACCTAACATCAGTAACCCTGGTTATAGCTGTGTGTCATTTTATTCAGTAGACAAATGCACCAAAGATTCCTGTGATTTGAATCATATTCCAAATGTTCTAAATGAATAGCATATTTAAAGATGGGGGGCTAGTGTCATGGTATAGCAGGCTAAGCCTCCATCAGTGACGCTGGCATCCCATACAAGTGTCAGTTTGAGTCCTGGTTGCTCTACTTCCAATCCAGCTCTCTGCTAATGTGCCTGGGAAAGCAGCAGAGGATGGCCCAAGTGCTTGGGCCCCTGCACCCACATGGGAGACCTGGAAGAAGCTCCTGGCTTTAGACTGGCCCAGCCCCAGCCATTGTGGCCATTTGCGGAGTGAACAAGAGGACAAATACCTCTCTCTTTTTCTCTCAACTCTGCTTTTCAAATAAATTAAAATAAATCTTAAAAAAAAAAATAAAGATGGGGCAAGGGCAGGCCTTGTGGCACAGTGGGTTAAGCCACTACTTGGGATGACTGCAAATCTTACCAGAGTGTCTGGGGTCAAGTCCCGCCTCTGCCTCCAATCCATCTGCCAGCGAATGCACCTGGGAGGCAACAGCTGATGGCCCAACAACTTGAGTCCCTGCCACTCATGTAGGAGACTCAGATGGAGTTCTGGTCTCCAACTGCAGGCATTTGAGGAGTGAACCAGCAAATGGAAGATCCCTCTCCCTCTCCCTCTCCCTCTCCCTCTCCCTCTCCCTCTCCCTCTCCCTCTCCCTGTCTGTGTCCCTCTCCCTCTCCCTCTCTGTTTCTGTCATTCTGCCTTTCAAATAATTTTTTCAAAAGACAGTGAAGTCTTTTGTATTATTAATGCCTACCCCAAAATTTGTGTATCATCTTAAAAAATGTACCATTTGCTTTTGCTTTGTACTGATAACTAACTAACTAACTAACTAACTAACTAAATAAATAAAGTAAAAAAAGAAAGTGACTCAAAATGAGTCATGGCTTTCTATTTTCTTTTCAATCAAATTCTGTGAGCACTGGGGTCCACACTAGGGCAAGGAGCTAACTATTTTTGGCCTGGTGAGGGTTGCTAGGCCAGCACTGCTACAAGGCAACCGCTGAACACGTAGTGGATGCGACCAGGGACAGCAGCCATGGGCGCGCCCTACAGGGTACCTGCACATCAGGAAAAAATACAGAATTTCTGCACAGGCGAATGGTCTTCATCCCGCCCTGTTTTTCTCCTTCCTTCTGCCTGTGAGTGAGTGGAAGAAAACACTCACACACTACAAGAAGAACGCAGGACTGCACACAGGGCCTGAGAGGCACCGACCTGCAACCTTAGCTGGCAGAGACGCCCAGAACTGCCGCAGGCAAACTTCTGCTGCCTGCTAGCCTCAGCTCAGCACCACCACCAGAGCCACCAGATTAGGGAATTAAGATGCAGGAGGAAAATATAACTTATTTTAAGGACTACATTAAATTATACCATAGTGATTGAAGAGCAGAAAGAGATATTGGAATGGATTATGCCGAGGTGTGTGTTTTTCTTTAAATTTTACTACAAGTAATTGATACTCTTCTAAGCATACAAAAACTAGTGCTTAAACTATAATCCTGAAGACATATGTTTTGGTCAGAGGAAGTACAAAATGAATGGGAGAGTGAGCTAATATTTCTCAGCCATCTACCCCTACAGGAAGCAGGGGTGGTGGGTGAGGTCTGACTGGAGTCTAAGCACCCCTGGTGGCACCTTACAAAAATAGTACCTCACAGTCTGTCAACACAGCATCTAGGTGGGATTCTTGCAAATTCCAATCTGGTAATGATGGCAAAGACAGTATTTTTCTCAGCATCTGGACATGGATACAATGTATCCTAAGGCAGTAAGAAGTTTCAAAGTCACCTAGTCTGCCCTTTTACACCCTGACATAATGTATTAATCATGTTTTTTTTTTTTTTTTAATTTTCTCTATCTTGTGGCCGGCATTGTGTCACAGTGGGTTAATGCCCTGGCCTGCAGTGCCGGCATCCCATATGGGCGCTGGTTTGAGTCCCGGCTGCTCCACTTCTGATCCAGCTCCCTGCTCATGTGCCTGGGAAAGCAACGGAGGAAGGGCCAAGTCCTTGGGCCCCAGGACCCATGTAGGAGACCTGGAAGAAGCTCCTGGTTCCTGACTTCAGATCGGCTCAGCTCTGGCTGTTTCAACCATTTTGGGAGTGAACCAGCAAATGGAAGACCTTTCTCTCTGTCTCTACCTCTCTGCAACTCTGCCTTTCAAATAAATAAAATAAAAATTTTTTAAAAATTTCTGTATCTTACAATGTTATGAAAACTCAAAACCTTGCCAGCCGGGAAAGACTGACCTTCCCCGGCACTGCCAGTTCTCAGCCAGCGCAAAGGGCTCACGCAGGAACACACCCTTCACACGCAGGCCAACCAATTCTAGGTCTACACCTCCAACTGTCTCCTTATCCAACTCTCAGCCACCTGACCTACTCATGCCAGGGCCCAGCACCAGCCCCCAGCCCCCACCCCTGTGGTGCTGAGCCCACCAGCCCCAAGCTGGCTGCTCAGCCCTGCCTTCCCCTCCCACCGCAACCCCAGTGAAGGCTCTGCCTCAGCTTTCTGTCTGCCTCCTGCTGTCAGCACCGACCCCTGGTGCTTCCCCTGGGCCCTGTGACGGGCAGCTGTCTGCTTCTCTTAGGAACTGTGAATAACAAAACCCTGCTCTCAGCAGCACTGATTGCTCCACGTGGCCAGTCACCTCCACAAACCAAAAGCCTGCAGGCGCCAGTGAGACACAGAACCCTGCTGGTCACTTCCCTGAGAAACATGCTCACTCCAGTTTCTACGCAGGACACCTGCATCCACAAAACGTCTCCTGGGACGGTGTTGTGCTGCAGTTAGTGCTGCCTGCAGTGTCAGCATCCCATATCAGAGCAATAGTTTGAGTCCTGGCTGCTCCACTTCTGCTCCAGCTCCCTGCTAATGTACCCGAGAAAGCAGCAGAAGATGGCTGACGTGCTTGGACTCCTGCACCCATGTGGGAGACCCAGATGGAGTTTTTGGCTCCTGGTTTGGGCCTGGCCCAGCCCTGGCCATTGCAGCCATTGGGGGAGTGAACCAGCAGACAGAAGATCTCTCTCTTTCTCTACCTCTCTGTCACTCTGCCTTTCAAATAAATCTTATAAAGAAAATAAAATGTCTCCCTTCTACTTTTTACAAATATGCAGCATTTGGGGCCTATTTGTCAACTGGGGGCAAAGTAGCAACCAGAGTTGCAAAACAGAACGGGGTGGGGAAGGAGAGAGAAGGAGAAGGAATTGGTGTCGGTTTCCACACGAAATGCCTGGGAAAGCCCTCAACCCCAGAACAATGGCTGTTGCCTGTTCCCTCCCACAGGCTCCAGGACCTAAGCCTCTTCTCTCTGCTGCTTCCAAAAGTCAGTGCCATCCATTTGCCAGCCGGGGCTTCCTGCTGAAGCTAACGTTTGCATCACCAGAGCCTTCCCTTGCATTGAATCCCCTCCAGAAATGATACCTAACTTGGTGTTGGCCATGCACAGCCTTTTTACTAAAGAGAGTCCCCTGAACTGTACAAGCTCCATGCACTACAAAACCTGGGAAGGTGAGGGGCTAGGGGTCCAGGAACCCCACATGTGAGCTCTGTCCTTCCACCCAAACATCTGAGCCCTGAGGTCAGCTGTACAAGACAGCAAGACCATCTCGTATTAGGTTTCCCTTTTCCTTTCTCCTCAGTTACATTCATTTCTTCACATCCTAATTAAGCAGTGTGCTATTGCCTAGTGTTTGGCAGCCAAGGCTCACTTTGCATATTGGCTTTTTAAAGATGTTAAAACAGTCTTGGAAAATGCATAGGGAAAACACAAGTCGGCCCTAAATTGTACAGTGCCTAATGAGACTCAGACAACAAGAGCAAAGCTTGAGCAATACAGTCTGGCACCAACACCCAGCATGAGGTTACCACCGAAGGCTTGCGTGTGTTCAGGTGACCCCAGAGCTGCACCCGAGGGCAGGAGCCTGGGTCCCAGCCTAGCTCCGGCACTCACTGCCTGTGTCATGCAAGTCATTCTACATCTCTTGGCTTGTTTCCTGTCAAGCGGATGGGCCAGAGGGCCTCTGAGGACCCCTCATCTGTCTCGATGCCTTTGGTTCTATCTGCCTCCCTTGCCAATGCTCAGCTCCCTCACACCATTGCTCCCAAACTTAACCAGAGATCCAGACTTGGGTAAGCCACTGAGGAGGAGTATAAGAAAGGGAGCAAGCCAGGGAGGAGAGGGCAGGGGAGAGAAAGAGCAGATAGGCATGCAGGGCTGGGCCACTGGACAGGGAGGGGAGGGGCAGGTGCAGAGCGGGCCTCACTCTGACGCTCACTCAGACACCTGCAAGCCCCGCCTCCTGCACTGCCACCTCCGGGTGTTGGCTGCTGGGAGTGCTCCGGCTGAGACTCTGCCTTGGGGCTTCTGCCTGACTTGGCTTTGCTGAGTCACAGGTTTATCTGCTAAGTGATCCTTCCAAGCACTGCTCCACTAACCCAGGCCCCAGACACCTGCTCCCCTCCTAGATCTGATTATTGGCCAAACTCACCAAGTGCTTACAATGAAACCAGTACCACACTAACATTTATATGAGTTTCCTCTTTGAGTCTTTACAATTCTCTAGGGTAGGTTTAATGATGGTAGCCGCCTCATGGGTGAGGAAATGGAAGTTTACTGAGGGTAACTCCCCCAAGATCACAAGTGTTAGAGCCAGCATTTGAACCCAGGTTGCACATTAACCCAGGTACCACCACACCATTCACCCTCAGTAAGTCCACTTGTTACTGACCAACCCACACAGGAGACAGAGAAAGAGAGAGCATGTGCTACCCCTTCTGGTCCTAAAATGTTTAGAATCAAATGAAGAATGCATTTGGCCACTTCTCACATAACTCACAAGCTTCTTCACTTTGGCTAGATGTCCTGTGAGCTGTTTTTTTTTTTTCATCCCTTTTTTTTTTTTTCTTTTTTGAAAGGCAGAGATAGACAAAAAGAGACAGAAAGAAAGGTCTTCCTTCTATTGGTTCATCCCCAAAATGGCTGCTACAGCCAGCGCACTGTGCCAATCCGAAGCCAGGAGCCAGGTGCTTCTCCTGGTCTCCCATGTGGGTGCAGGGCCCAAGCACCTGGGCCATCCTCCACTGCACTCCCGGGCCACAGCAGAAAGCCGGACTAGAAGAGGAGCAACCAGGACAGAATCCAGCGCCCCAACCGGGACTAGAACCCGGGGTGCCAGTGCCGCAGGTGGAGGATTAGCCTAGTGAGCCGAGGCGCCAGCCTGTGAGCTGTTTTTAAGTCATAGTGAAGAACAGGTCAGGACTGAAGGGTTTGCTGTGACAACAGCCTGTCTTCCCACCAGGCACTGCTGGCTTCATCTCGAGTTCTGCAGGCTACAAAGTTCCTACAGAAGTCCCAACCCCCAAGGCTAAAGGGAGAGAAAAAGGCTCAAAGGAAACTCTTTGAGGGCAGCCACTCCCAGAGATCAGCTTCAAATGCATCAGCCACCCTCTACCCCGCCATTCTCTGTCCCTTCACAGAGGCCCCCCCACCCTGACCACCATCTGGGTGGCTTTGCTTATGCCACTGGAGCAGCAGGCAAACAGCAGCAAGTGGTAAAGCTTGGGCCTTGGAACCCAACACACATGCCTCACAGTGCTCTGGTCCTTCCTCTATCAAACCTACATGGTCAGACCAGGGTAGGCATTTGGCACAGTGGTTAATCCACCACCTGAGACACCCACTTCCCAAATCAGAGTACCTGGGTCCCAGTCCCAGCTCTGCTTCTGATGCCAGCTTCCTGCTAATGTGCACCCTGGGAGGCAGCAGGTGATGGCTCAAGGACTTGGGTCCCTGCCACCCACTTGGGAGACCTGCATTGAGTTCTGGCTCCTGGCTTCAGACTGGTCCAGCCCTGTTTGTTGTGGGCATTTAGGAAGTTGACTTGTGGATGGGAGATTTCTGTCTGTCTCTCTCTCTCTCCTTCTCTCCCTATCTTTCAAATAAATAGATAAAAACTAGGAGCTGGCGCTGTGGTGTAGCAGGTAAAGCCACCACCTATAGTGCTGGCATCCCTTATGGGCGCTGGTTCGAGTCCTGGCTGCTCCTCTTCCGATCCAGCTCTCTGCTATGGCCTGGGAATGGCAGAGAAGATGGCCCAAGTGCTTGGGCCGCTGCATCCACGCGGGAGACCCAGAACAAGCTCCTGGCTCCTGGCTTCAGATCAGCGCACTCTGCCCATTGTGGCCATCTGGGAAGTGAACTGGTGGATGGAAGATCTCTCTCTCTCTTTCTCTCTCTGCCTCTGCCTCCTGTAACTCTGCTTTTCAAATAAATACATCTTAAAAAAAAAAAAAAAACTCTAAAGTTGTATCTACCTCACAACGCTATGAAGATCAAGGGAGGGAAAGCGTGGATGAAGTGCCCATGCCCACCACTCCTTGATGGCAATGACTAGCTCTTACCTTCCCACCTGCACGTGCTGCCCAAGAGCACTGTGTGCTCCACTCCCATCAATTGTTAAAGAGCTAATGCAAATGGCAGCTCCCCTAAACCCCAGCCCCGTGAGTTGGTTTCAATACCACCAGCTGTGATTGACCACGTTCTGTATACCAAGTGCTGTGCCAGACAGTGGCGATTCAAAATTTAATACGACACGCCCCCGGACATCAAGGGTTCACAGCCTTAAAGGAGAGGGGAACAAAACAACTTGTTTCAATGCCACGTGCTAAGGGCAGCAGTGCGGGGAGCAGGGGAGGTAGCTCAGATCAGAGTTCTCGGGGCCAAGATATGGACTTTGAGCTGGAATCTGAAGTCAGGGAGATGCCACAGAAGAGCTTTGAGCAGGGGAGTTCAGTGCACAGAACAACATTTTCTACTTTAGAAGCACTGGGAGAGAAAACAGCAATGTAGGGGAAAAAGTTAGGAGGCACGGATAATCCAGTCAAGAAATAGTTGCAGAGTGGTGAGGTAAGCCACCACCTGCAACACCAAGGCTGGCATCCCATATGGGCTCAAGTTCCAGCTGCTCCACTTCCAATCCAGCTCCTTACTAATGCACCTGGGAAAGCAGTGGAAGATGGCCCAAGTAATTGGGCCCCTGCCACTCACGTGGGAGACCCGGATGGAGCTGCATGCTCCTGCCTACAACCTGGCCCAGGCTGGCTGTTGTAGCCATTTGGGGAGTAAATCAGCAGATGGAAGATCTCTCTCTCCATCTGTCACTCTTTCAAATAAATAAAAAATAAATAAATCTTTAAAAAGAAAAGAAAAAGCAATGGATTTCAAATGTGTCTGAAGAGTGAACCCCAAAGGCCATTGCTTGGGCTTTGTCCAGTCCCTCAGTATTCAGATATTGAGAAAGGATGTGACACAGAGGCCTTTTTATTTTAAAAATACACTCTTTCTAGGGCACAGAAGACAACTTAACTCACATTGGGCTTATCTGCTCATTGTTCATTTGGTTACTCAGCCAATATTTATTGTCCATTAAAAGGCCCGGTGCTGCCTTGGGTACTGGGAGAGTTCCGGTGAGAAATCAGTGAGTGAGAAGTATGCGCAGAGGCCAGAGCAAGAGAAAGTCGAGCACAGCAGGTGGAGGGGCTTGGCCAGAGAGTGGGGCATGAGCAGGAGCAGATGGGAAACCAGACTCACAATTCAGGCTGGGCCAGACTGTGCAAGGCCTGGCCCGAGGGGCTTGAACACTGGGCAGTGAATATGGGGGGCACGTGAAGGTTTTGCACCGGGGGCGGGGGCAGAGCTAAGCCTCAGCAGATTCTTCTCAGTTCACAGAATGTCTTACAAGGGGTTGTCAAACAGTTCGTGGAGAATATATATGATAAAAACCTATCCAGGGCCGGCACTGTGGTGTAGTGAATGGCCACCTGCAAAGCCAGCATCCCATTTGGGTGCCAGTTCAAGGCCCGGCTACTCCACTTCTGATCCAGTTCTCTGCTATGGCCTGGGAAAGCAGTAGATGGCCCAAGTGCTTGGGCCCCTGCACCCACGTGGGAGACCCAGAAGAAGCTCCTGGCTCCTGGCTTCGGATTGGCACAGCTCTGGCTGTTGTGGCCAATTGGCGAGTGAACCAGTGGATAGAAGACCTCTCTCTCTCTGCCTCTCTTTCTCTCTCTGTGTAACTCTGCCTTTCAAATAAATAAATCTATCTATCTATCTATCTATCTATCTATATATATATATATATATATAAAAGAAACCTATCTATGGATTTCAAAATTTTTGCACCACAATGAACTTGTCCTAGTGTGTTATAACATGTTTGAATAGGATTTAGTTAGGGGCACTAAGATATGACACCAGTTTGAAAGGCACCCCTATTAGGGCAACACAAATTCTGCTAGAATTGAAGAAAGAGCAAACATCAAATTATGGCGAAGAATGGTGAGATCACCAATGCTTTACAGTTTATCACAAGGATGAGGACCTTTTTTTCTACCAAGGATCATTTGAATATTTCTAACATCATTTGCAGGCCATAAACATGATCAATTTAAAAATTCACCTGCCACAGATTTATTGAACATCAAGTCCAACCTACAGTTGCCTTGAAAAGGCTGGACCAAATATGGCCTCTGGGCCAGATGTTCCCCACCCCTGGTTACAGGAGCAATGCCCCGAGGAAGTCAGCAGATTACAGATGGACACTGAAGATGAAGCACACAGCAGCGGATCATTCACACCAATACACGACAAAAAGGTTAATATTGTTCATGCCCTAACTGAAAAGGACCAATGAGTAAGAGGAGAAACAACAGCCAAAACCAAAGACATCTCAACTGGCTCAACTTACACAATTGTTACAGAAAAATTCAAGTGGAGCAAATTTTTCCTTTGATGGGTGTCAAAGCTGTTATGCCCAGATTAGCTGCAGAGCTTTCAGTGGAAATTTTAAACAAGTGAGATCAAAATCCTGAAGTGTTTCTCCTAAAATTTGTAACAGGAGCTGAAACATGACCCTACCAGGATGATCCTGAAGACAAAGCATGATCAAAGCAATGGCTACCAGGAGGTGGAAGAGCCTAGTCACAAGCAAAGGTCAAATTATTGGGGGTAGGCGTGGGGGTGGGGGGGAATGCTCAAGGCATTTTCCTTGTTGACTTTTTGGAGGGTGAAAGAACAATGACATCTATTTATTAAGACACTGATGAGAGTGTTTTGAGCAAGTGAGCCAGAGCCTTAGCAGAAAAACCCACAGGAAAGCTTCATCAGAGAGTCTTTCTCCACAGCAACCATGTTCCTGCCCATTCCTGTATCTGCTAAGAGCAAATGTGTGACTTTCAATGGGAAATCATGGGCATCCACCCTACAATCCTGATTTGGCTCCTTGTGGTCTCTATTTGTTTCCTAATCTTAAAAAAATCATTTGAGGGCACCCACTTTTCTTCATTTTATAATGTAAAAAAAAAAAAAAAAAAAAGACTAAATATGTGGTCTAAATTCCCAGGACCTCCTGTTTTTTTTTAGGCATGGCTGGTAGCATCACTTACGAAAGTGCCTTTAACTTATGGAGTTGTTGAGAACATAAGTTTATATTTTTATCTTTCTTTCTTTTTTTTTTTCTTTGACAGGCAGAGTTAGACAGTGAGAGACAGAGACAGAGATAAAGGTCTTCCTTTTTCCATTGATTCACCCCCCAAATTGGCTGCTATGGCTGGCACACTGCGCCGATCCGAAGCCAGGAGCCAGGTGCTTCTCCTGGTCTCCCATGCGGGTGCAGGGCCCAAGGACTTGGGCCATCCTCCACTGCACTCCCTGGCCACAGCAGAGAGCTGGCCTGGAAGAGGGGCAACCGGGACAGAATCCAGCACCCCAACCGGGACTAGAACCCAGGGTGCCGGCGCCACAGGCGGAGGGTTAGCCTAGTGAGCCGTGGTGCAGGCCTATATTTTTATCTTTCAATTCCAGTTTCCATGAACTTTTTGAGGTTCCTTTATATTATTTTTCCTTTGGGAATTCCTGGGGTCTCACAGTTTGCATCTGGGTTTCCTTCTCATGCTAAATACATAGCCACTAGTGAAGAAGTAGCCCACAAATACATGTTGAGAGCATGCACACTTAGATAAAGACTGACACAGCTGGGGAGTATGGGAGAGACCTGCTAAACTGGATACAAGATCCCAGACAGCTCTCTGAGTCCCTCAGAATCATGGCCCCAGGCCTCTTCAGCCAGGAGTGAACAGCTCTGGCCAACAGTTCGGAAATGCATTGGAAGAGCTATTCTGAGTTTCCAGGTGTTCATCTGGAAGCAGCTGGAATGCTTCAAGCTGGGTATGAGGAGCTAACTACCGAGGGTGCAGGAGCACTGCCCCCGGCCTGCCTATGTGTGGCGCGGTGTGTGTGGGGGGGCACTTCTTGTGAGCACTTCCACCTGCCAGCATGCTGCATTTTCCACGTACAGTGCACACAAACGAGGTAACTAGCCCATCTGGCTCCTCCCACACCCTCCAAGCCCCATCTTCAACAATATCCTCTGCCCTTTAGTTTGGGATGCTTGTGGATCCTGTTCTCCTGCTATTGCATGAAGCCTTGAATTGGTCCTCTCTCCTCTTCCCCCTGTTTCACTGCTGGGAAACCCTCCTGCCTCTTCTCCATAAAGCAGGAAAGAGGATCTGGCGCTGTGGCATAGGGAGTAAGGCTGCAGCCTGTGGCACTGGCATCCCAAAGGGTGCCAGTTCAAGTCTGGGCTGCTACACTTCCAATCCAGCTCCCTGCTGGTGCTCCTGGGAAAGCAGCAGAAGGTGGCCCAAGTGCTTGGACCCCTGCCACTCACATGGGAGACCCAGAGGAAGCTCTGGCTTCTGGCTTCGAATCAGCCCAGCTCCAGCCATTTAGGCCATTTCGGGAGTCAACCAGTGGATGGAAGATCTCTCTGTCTCTGTCTGTGTCTCTGTCTCTGTAACTCTGCCTTTCAAATAAATAAATAAACACTTAAAAAAAAAAAAAGCATGAGAGAAATCCAAAGGGCAGTGAAAACTTCATATGTGATAAAGCACCGGGTACAAGTAGCTTCCTATAAACACCTACGTGTTTTGTTTTTTTTTTTTTAAGATTTATTTATTTATTTGAAAGGCAGAGTTAGAGAGACAGATACACAGAGAAACAGAGAAAGATCTTCCACCCATAGGTTAACTCCCCAAATGGCCACAACAGCCAGGAGCCAGGAACTTCATCTGGGTCTCCCACGTGGGTGCAGGGCCCAAGCTCTTGGGCTACCTTCTGATTGCTCTCCTAGGTGCATTAACAGGGAGCTGGATCAGATGCCAGTCTGGCGTCTGTTTGTTACTTCTTAAGGAATCCTTCTATTTCTGGGGAGGATCACTTCAATTCCATATATCCAGGCTGCATGTTTACTGTAAGTAATGACCACCAAGGAGTAGAAAGAGAAAAACAAAAGCAAAAACCCAGCACACCTCAAGGAATCCAGAAATCCATCTAATTCAGTCAGATGAAAGAAAGTTCCCTTTTACACTGGTTTGCTTCAAAATGTCAAAGAATTCCTATTCTCTGAGAGCTCACTCTGTCCAGAGAAGACCTCCACCACAGGGTGGGGCCCAGGATTCAGAACCCACCTCAAGAAACGCCAGAGGTTTTCTGGATGCCTTTGGTAGAACTGCTATAACATTTCCTGAATTGATCTAGAATAAACCTCTGAGATAAGAGCATTTACAATCGTGCACCGGAGAGCCTCTATTCTGCTGGGGTGAACCCTGGCTCCATCACAGACCCTGTGCCCTCCTGGCCTACCTGCTGGGCTGCCTCGTGGAAGAGTTCCTGCACCTGCGACATCTGGGCCATGCTCGTGGAAGTGGAGGTCCTGGGGCTCCAGGTGGGACCCCGTCTGGAAGGTAAAGACCATCCGCGGTCAGAAGGCTCCTTTCTTCTCCTCCCAGCTTCCCGCTGTTGCCCGTGCTTCCCCTCTGTTAGGCAAGGCCTGGGAGCAAGGCGGAACTTGGTTCCCCCTCACCTGGAAACCCCTTCTTAGCCTCTTTTTGGTACCCAACAGAGCCCACGCACAGCCCCCCTGCGCCCAGGCTCTGCAGTCCTAAAGCCACAGCTGCCCCAGTTCTTCCTCTCCACCCCGAGGTCAGAGAAGAGCTGGGCTCAGGGCCACCGAGCAGCGGCTCCGCGGTGGGGACACAGCTGACACTCCTCCCCCAGGCCCCCGTGCAAGGGCACCGTGGCCCCACGGGAACGGCGGCAGGCGGTGAGTGAGCGCGAACTGGACTCGCAGTGGGCTCGGCGACAGGACCCCTTCTGAGCACCGCCAGAGACCAACGGCGGAGAGAGACTGTGCATCATCACCAGGGCAGGACCGTCCTTGGGCACCGGCACGGCCGGGGGGCGGGGGGCGGGGGGGAGCCGAGACCTTGTGGCAGAGCTCATGACCTTTTGGAAGGAGGAGCTGGACCTGTGATAGCAGCCTATGTGTCGAGGGAGGCTTGGGCACAGGGTAAAGCCATTGAGACTGCGGGGACTCGCTGGCCCGGGGTCCGGCCACAGCGGCGGCACGCGTAAAAAGGGCGGCCCGCTTCGCACGCCCCACTTCCCAGGCCACTCCTGGGCATAGCCCCGACTTCTCACGTCTCCTGTCCGTTGGGCACTCCTCGGAAGACGCACAGCCCCACCCCAAGTTCTCGGGACCCCGGGGAGCACCGGGCTCGGAGCGCGAGTCCCAGGGTCGTGGGCGGCGCGGCAGAGCCCACCTGCGTCGGTGACCAGCCAGACGGCAACATCCCCCTGAGCCGGGGCAAGCGGCCCAGAATCCCACTGGGGAGAGGGGCTGTCCCCGAGACCACCCTCTCCCTCTCCTCCACCCCACCCCCGCCCTCGCCCCGTGCGCTCGCCCTCACCTGTTCCCGGGACTGCGCACTCCCAGCGCCGAGCGCGGGCGCGCCCCGTCCCCGCCCCCGCCACGTGGCTGTCCGGGTCCCAGATGTCCCGCTGGCCAGGCGGTTCCCGCCCCGGCTCGAGCACCTTAGCCCCGCCAACACGTCCGGATCTTCGGTCTAGGAGGGAAGGAGGGGGCTGCGGGGCTTTCCCTCCTGTCCCCGGGAGTCGCCCGCACACCTGCCGCCGCCCCGGCGATGACGGGTCCTAGAGCAGGGGACGAAAATCAACCCGAGTGGGCGAGGAGAGGGGCGAGGGAGGGTGCGCAAGCCCATTCCCCCTGCTAAGTAATTCAACGCCCTCGGCCAAGGTGTCCGGCGCGGCGACGATGAGGAAGGCCCGGGCCGCGCCCACTCTGGTCCCGCAGCCGCGGCGCGGGTGAGGGAGACACCTGGGGACCAGAAACTGACCCCGCGCGCCAGGGCTCCCCAAGCGCGACCAGGGGCCGCCCAAGCCCGGAGCGGGCTGGCAACAGGCCTGCAGCGCCGTAGGGGGAGCGCCCTCATCACCCTGAACAAGACCCCAGCCCCTTTCCCAAGGGTGAAACAAGGTTTCGGAGGCCTGGGGCTGCAGGGGGTGGGGGAGAAATTAACATTCAGAGAGATTAAATTATCTCAGTTTCCAATCTGGCATATTTCCTAGACCTTAAATAACTCCCTCTGCTTCCATGTGGGCTTCTGAGAAGCAGGAGGGCAGCTGGGAGTGCTTCCCACGCCCATGGGCCTTTGTGTGAAAATCTCTAAAAATAGAGCTTGTTTTTTTAAAAACAAGAGGGAGGGCAGAGCCAGAGCAGCCGAGCCCTAACCTCTTTGTGCTGCAGCAAAGCCGTGAGTGAACACACAGACCGAGCCATTTGCCACTTGCACTGCCGCCAGTGCCCTGTGTAGTGCTGTCAGTCGCACTCACCATGCACGTTGTGCCAGGACCACCACCACCCAAGGTCCTACTCCTGGAGCAGGGACTCCTTCCTCCCATCCCCAGCCCAGGAACCCTCTCCTGCTCCATCTCTCTTGATTGGCCAATCTCAGATACTTCCTACCCAATATTCGTCCCATTGGTGTCCATTATGGCACTTAGCAGAATGTCCTCAAGGTTCACCCATATGGTAGAGCGTTCAGAACTTTGCGCCTGGCCAAGATGTCTTAAGTGAACCTTCTCCGCAAGGAGACAGAACCGCAGGATGAGTGACAGGCTAGCCCTCTGTGAACGAAGGCTGACCAGGTGGACCAGGTGACAAGGTCATTGCCCATACATGCACCTGTGTGGCCAGTACGGTCATCTTTCTCATTCACTGTTCGTGGCACATGATACTCCCTTCTCTCTTTTTTTGGCCTTGCCCAATTTCCTGTTTGCCATCAGCCTGCCTCTAAGCACCACTGTGAACTCTGACAAATCCACATCCAATTCCATAATAGACTAAATTAAAAACATTAGAACCGGAAATCCACCCCTTTCTTAGTGACCACCTACTTCCTGCCACTTGTCATCTTCCAAATAAATGAGAAGTTCCCTTCAGAGCTTACAGGCATCTCCTAAACAAATGTGTTTGTTTCTTTTCTTCACGCTAAGGTTAGACATAGAAACCTGCCCATTTGCAAAGAAAACAGTATATCCTGCTTATTGTAGATTTATAACAATGACATTCATCTTAAAAAAAAAAACACCCTACATTCTTGTGTTAAAAAATAGTAGCCTGCATATCCTTTGAACAAACATTTCCATTTTTAAGATACTACCCGACATGACCTAGCATAAGGACGTCCATTACTTTGTAATTTTTCGTAAAAATGAGAACCTAACTATCTGTCAACAGAAGACTGATTAAATAAGTTATGGTCAGTCCTATTATAAAAGTCAGCATTAGAAAGAATAAGGTATGTTTGTATATACAAACACGGAACTCTGTTCATCACATAATAATGAATGGAAACAGCCAACTGCAGAATAATGGTGTATGCAGTGTGCTACTTTTGAAAAAAGGAGTATATATTTATATACATAGATGGTTTGTGTAGGAAAACACACCCCGGTCTGTTAGTAGTGGTTATCTCTATGATATGGGATTGAGGTCATGAGGAAAGCCAGAGACAAAATCCACTTTGGAGTATAAATATTGAATTTTTGTCTTACAGTGAGTACATGTTACTTCAAAATCTGGGGGAGGAGTGCATAAGTAAAAAATTAAGAAAAAATATGGAGGTGGCTGCATTTTCCCAAGACGACCGTGCTGAGATCCCATCCCACATGCCCTTATCCTAAGTTGAGAGTCTTACGAAGAGACGGGGTCTGTGCTCCCTCTCCGCGAGCCTAAGCACCTCAGCCCAGGGGGGCAAGGGAAGCAGTGCCATTGCTTGAGTTCATAGGCTGGGGTCCTAAAGGCAGGAAGGGTCCGCAGGGCGGCCTCACCCCCGCGCACTTCCCCTGAGGATTCGGCTGCCATGTTGCGAGGAAGCCCTGGCCACACGGAGAGGCTACCTGTGGGCTCCGGCCAGCAGCCGCCGCCCGCGGCAGACCTGTGAGGAGAACCCGCCTTCCGACGGCGCCAGCCCCAGCTGAGCTCCCAGACGCGGCTGGCGAACGACGAGCCCTGCTTGCCGGCCCCTGTCGGGACTCCTGACCCACAGGAACCCAGAGAGAGGATACGTCTTCCCTGTCGCTGTGACTCATCGAAAGACAGCGAATACACCGTCCATCCAAGCAAAGCGAAACCTTCCTTTCAAAGCACTTGTAGTTATTTCATTGTTTGAATGCACTGTGACTGCAGCCCAGCTATGGAAAAAAAAAAAAAAACCTATTATTAAACTCACCCTTTTTTGTATTCATTCACAAGCGAAGCTCAAGTCCCACCCTGTGAGGCTGTTGCTGTGCAGCGATGCCACAGGCAGAAGACCCTGCACCTCCTCCCTGGCTGCCTGGGGCTCAGAGCTGCCTTCTGTGTGACGGCTGACAACGAAGGAGGACCTCATTAGGCAGAAAATCCGAGCTCTGGGGCAGGGCCTGAACCGAGTGAACCAGCGCAGAAATGTGAACGCGGGCTGAAAACATGCAGTCATGATGTCAAAAGGTATGCACACCAAGACGTGCTTCACAGCCTCGGCCTGAGAACCAGTCAGGGGCGGGTCAGCCAGTCTGATGTGGACCCCTCATCTGGGGGTCGCTTCTGAAAATACCAACACCTCGGGAACCCCCACTCACAGATTCCAATTCACTTACTTAACAGGTCTGGGTGGGCCCTGGGCATCAGCGTTTCTCTAAGTTCCCTGAGTGCTTCTAAAGTGCAGCCAAGGATGAAAATTATGGGATTCCTAGCCCATCAGTTGTCCCTCTGCTCCAAAACACGGGAGTACATCCTCTTGGCGATGGTGTCTTACTCTGGTTGCAGCTTTGAGTTGTGTGACATGTATCATGAGGCAGCACAGGTAATTTACTGCACATATACACACACACCGGTAAGTTACCGCACACGCATGCGCACACACTGGTAATTTACTGCGCACGCGCACACAGGTAATTTATTGCACACGCATGCGCACACACTGGTAACTTACTGCCAGTGCACGCACACGTTTCTTCGGCTTGGTCACTGTGCTGTCCCTTTCCCAGGGCACACCGTCACAGGAACCCTGCACACGCTTGGAAAGTTCTTGCGGCTCTGAAAGGTGGAGCCAGCACTTGAAGCTCTCTCTCTCATCCCAATATCAGGTTCTCTACACAAATGTAGCCTCTTTAACCCAAATGAAGAGCTAAGACAGAAAAAGATTTTCCTGCTTCCTGGACTTTGGAAAGCGGTTTCCCAGAGCCCCAGGCCCAGGAGAGGGCTCTCTGAAGGGCTGCCAGACACTTCAGGGAGTTGGAAGGGGAAGACCCAGGAGGCGGAAACCAGACGGAAGAGTCCCTCCCACAGCCTGGGAGCCGCGGAAGCCCAGGGAGACTTGGCTCTTGCTCTGGCTTCCCAGGGCAGGGCCTCCACCATCCTGCTGTCAGGTGGCCCCAGCTCCTGTTGAGCAGGTTTCTCCTCCAGGATCTAAGCTATTTGTTGACTCAGGGAGTTTGCCCTCTGACAAGACAGTCATTCTCCATCAGCCACCTGGCGTCTGTTGCTGACCAGGACCTGGGGGGAGCATGAGGAAACACACGATGCAGACAGACGCCTGATAAACAGGATCCATTTTATTGGATAATGACAGTGGCAGCCTTACTGGACAGGAAACAATGTGATTAGCATTCCGCATGTACTTAGCTATCACATAGGGAAGACCCAATGGTGGACCTCCAAGAGTTTAGATGAGAGGTCAGGTCCAGATCTGAGCCTGTTTCCTTAGGTGTAACATGGAGTTAATGACAGAGACCTGCCAGGCCTCCTGGCAGAGTTACCAAGATAGTTTCCCCTTGCTTTCGGAAAATCACATGACCACCGTTCTGGTCCTACTGCCACTTCCCAGAGATTGTCACACTTCCGGCAGTGTTCCTCTTTGCACCTTGTGAGGTAACTCACAGGGCCCGGACCCTCCCCTCAATCACATCCACATGCACTTTTCGACGGCCAAGCACAAAAGGGGAGAAGGCCCAACACCGGCAGACACGTGCCCCTTCCTCCTGCTGGTCCACTGCCTATGGCATCCTTACCTCATGGTCTGAATTTTGCTTTTGCCTCATGGGCCAGCCAGGCACCTGTTCACGACTGATCAACAGCTTGGAAGTGAGAAACTGGGCACTTCCACCTCAATATATTCCCTTAGTTTCATATTTCTGCCTTTCGTTGCAATTTATGTCAGTATTAAGACATTTTCCAGACTGTTCCATCCCTTTCAGACTTCTGGTAACAGAATCATACTTTTTAAACTTGAGCTTTTTGAATTGCAATGGTAAAGTCTGGGGCATGTGTTGTTAACACCCTGCACTCCATTTGTCAGTGAACATAAATTATCAGGGAACAATTCTCTTCCTTACAAAACTCCTATCACTTCCACCTCACTGAAGAGTTATTCCTTGCTGGTTACTTAAATTCAAACAAATTCTCTCATTTCTTTTTCAATCTCTTTAAGGATAATACAGGTTGGATCACCCTTGTCTGAAGTGCTTGGAACCAAAAGTGCTTGATTCCACCTTTTTTTTTCATGTTTTGGCGCATTTGCATATACACAATATCTCTTGGGGATGGAACACAAGCCTAAATGAAATTCATTTGTTTCACATACAAATAATACATACAGCCTGAAAGTAATTTATATAAAATGTTTAGCACACCTGTGTGTTCACTGAAAACCATCAGTCAGGTGTGTAATTTTTTTTAATAGCATGGAGTTATTTTATTTGAAAAGCAGTGAGGAGGGAGGGAGAGAGAGGGAGGGAGGGAGAGAGGGAGGGAGGGACTGCATCCGCTGTATCACTTCCCAAAAGCTCACAACAGTCAGGGCTGAGCCAGACCAGGCCTCCCACGTGACCGGCCAAACCAACTGCTTGAGCCATCACTGGGTGATGCCTCCCAGGGTGTGCACTGTTAGAAAGCTGGAGTCAGGAGCTGAGCCAGGTACTGAACCCAGACACTGCTATGAGATGCAGGCATCTTAACTTGGAGGCCAAATGCCCACTTCCAGATGTGGACGTCCCCACACCGGTGCTCAAAGGCTGAGGCTGTGGAGCATTTCGTGTTCTCAGACTAGGGATGCTCAGTCTACACTGCCTTAAAGTCACAGATGTACTTATATGATCTGCTTTACAATCGAAGCTTCCAATGTCTGCCCAGCTCTGCTCTATCTTGCCTTTCCGCCACTTTCAAACTCTGAACCAGGAAGGTTTAGTGTTACATGTTACAAACTGTTACCTCCAGTGACTTGACAGCACAGCAACTTGGATAGGTATTGTGTTTTTTTTTTTTTTTTTCATTTTCCAGATTAAAAAAATGGAGGCTCAGAAAGGTTAAGTGACTTGAACAAGGCTACACAGATAGAACAAGGCGGAGCTGCGATTTGAAAGCCCCTGGTCCTCTGCTCACCCCATTGTTCTCAGTCATCCTCAACAACAAAAAATAACCTATAGTTCATTTAAAGCTGCCTTATACACACTTTCCTAAAAAAAATACACATTCTTCATAGACAGTATGAGGCTCTCTGTGTACTCCTCTGCCTGAGTGCCAACATCCGCTGGGCAGTCACGAGGGCCAGCTCTGGGAGATGCACACAACTGTTCCCAGCCGAGTTGTCTCCTGTGCGTTCCTGAGTGGTCTTTGCATGGTTCCTCAGCTGTGTCCTCTTTCTGCCATTTTATTTTGTGTTCTGGTAGTCTCGACCCTTACACTGTACCCTACAAAGGCTGCAGAAGTGATGGCACTGGAGCGCCCATAAAGAAACAAAGTTAAACTATCCTATAGGAAGTTTGAAAGCTGTGTTATAGTTGGCCCAAACACCTGGAAGAAAATGCTCAAGGAAGAGAGGGCATCAGACAACCAGGAACCAGAAGTTATTTAACATGAAGGGTACCCTAAAATCCCAATCTGAGAAGACAGAACAGTAGCATGACTTCGAGGGATTTAAATGGTGAACACCTTCCCACGGGGACTGCTACAACTATGCAGGCCTTGGTTCACTTAGTTCCCCTTCGTCTAGGCAAGTATCCTCCAGCACCCAGCTCCAAGCCTCAGTGGGGTACAGGTGACCCACCAGTCTACTTCACCCTCACGTCTGGGAAGCCCTGTGAAGCACTCATCTTCAGAACAAAGTCTCTTTAAAAAAATCTATTTCCTCATTTCCACAGCTCAGATTTTGATTTTATTGGTAAGTTTGGTGTTCTTAGTAAGAGATATTTTCTGAGAATATTCTCTATCATATTGGTTTGTGTCTTCTACTTTCTGGAACCAATTTATTAAAACTCAAATTTTGGTGGGGCCGGCACTGTAGCATAGCGGGTACAGCCACCGCCTGCTGTGCCGGCATCCCATATGGGTGCCAGTTCGACACCAGGCTACTCCCTTTCCGATCCAGCTCCCTGCTAATGCGCCTGAGAAAGCAGTAGATGATGGCTCAAGTGCTTGGGCCCCTGCAGCCACGTGGGAGTCCTGAAAGAAGCTCCAGGCTCTTGGCTTTGGATCGGCCCAGCTCTGGCCACTGTGGCCATCTGGGGAATGAACCAGCAGATGGAAGACCTCTCTGTGCCTCTGTAACTCTGCCTTTCAGATGAATAAAGTAAATATTTTAAAAAAATCAATTTTGGGACATTTTCCCTAGTAGTTAAGACACAACTTGGAACACCCCTCATCCCCTGTAGAGCACCTGGCCTTGAGTCCTGGCTCTGCTCTTGATTCCAGCTCCCTGATAATATGCACCATGGGAGGCAGCAAGTGACAGATCAAGTAGCTGAGCCTCTGCCACCCACACAGGAGACCTGGATTGCTACCTACTGGCTTCCAGCTACAGCTTGGCTCAGCCCCAATTGTTGCGGGAATTTGGGGAATGATCCAGCATATGGGAGCTCTGTTTTTCAAATAAACGAAATTCTTTAAAAAATATTTTCTAGAAAACTACCCTAAAGCAAGAAACAAGTGTACTTACCTATTTGTCAAGGAATGAGATGTAAATTACTCATCACATTACCAAACATATCTTAACATTTTTTATTTTAGATTTTTAGTTTGCTTTAGCACAGTAGTTGCAATACAATACTGCAACCTGTAACTGGCAGTATGACAACTACCTCTCGCAGGCTCAAATAAAGATGTGAGTAGCCTCAACCATCTAGTACTGGCATCGAATACAATGCAAGGTACTAAGCAGATGATGGATGTCTCAGCAAGTCAGGATTCCAATCAGCAGAAGTGCACCTCTTGGGCCTCCTCCCCAACTTTGACCACAAGCGCCACAGTATCAGATTTTTATTAAGAACAGGAGAGCGGTCCAGCGCCGTGGCTCACTAGGCTAATCCTCCGCCTTGCGGCACTGGCACAGCAGGTTCTATTCCTGGTCGGGGCGCTGGATTCTGTCCCGGTTGCCCTCTTCCAGGCCAGCTCTCCGCTGTGGCCAGGAGTGCAGTGGAGGATGGCCCAAGTCCTTGGGCTCTGCACCCGTATGGGAGACCAGGAAAAGCACCTGGCTCCTGGCTTCGGATCAGCGCAATGCACCGGCCACAGCGGCCATTGAAGGGTGAACCAACAGCAAAAGGAAGACCTTTCTCTCTGTCTCTCTCTCTCACTGTCCACTCTGCCTGTCAAAACAAACAAACAAACAAACAAACAAACAAAAAAAAAAAACAGGAGAGCAGAGAAAACTAACAAAGCTATGGCCTTCAAAGCTCATCTGCCTAAGTGGGTAAATATGCAAAGACTCAAATGTTCTCTATTTTATAATCTTAATCTTGAGTTTTACCCTATGGTTTGAAAATTACTTCAAGGGTATCATTCTCATCTGCACCCTCACATTTCACATCCCAGCTCTTAACTCAGATGTATGTGCATCTGGGTAAGACGTTTCAACCTAAATGTCCCTTTTACTTGAAAATGACAAAAAGAACTAACCTCATGAGACCCAAATTTTAGTTTCAACTCACTTAAAACTTTCCATCTCCATGGATTATTTATCTATCACATGTATTTACTTGAATACCTATCAGGGTCACCAAAGGAGGGAAAAAAATGTCAAATAGCACTATAAAAATTTTAATGTTCTATTCAAATGTATAAATGACAAAAAACCTTCATATTCATTTTGTGCATGGTAAAACTGTTAAGTAAGACTCAGTGACAACACATTAATTCAAGTGACTTCCATTTTATTTTTTCTTATAATGTTCAGAAGGTGGGAGAAGTATCATGTAGAATCTCTGCCCACCCCTCTCCCCACCAACTCTAATCATTCAAGAAAAACTGGGATCTAGGAAATGCATTCGTAGACTATCAGTGGTATTGTTACGTACAATTGGTTAAAGCACCATGCTAATAAGGCCAGCGTCCTAGGACTTTTCTCTGCCAGGGCCAGTGTGTGTAGATTTGTTCCCTGGGCTCATACTGCTTTCTGACAATGCATCCCGTTGGTCACGTGACAGCACACTGGCAAAGTGGTAGACTGGTGAAAACAAACCTATCTCCACTAATCAAAGAGAAAAAAATCCAACGTATGCTACTAATGGCGGGTTAGTAGAATCTTTATCTGTAAAGAAAAATCGTATATATTCTTAGCCCTATGTTAAACATATTTCAAGTCTAAAATATTCAACGACAGTAACATTTAACTCTTGCATTTTAGAATTAATAAATAAACATTCCACACAAAGCTATAGTAAAGGCCCTGATAATTGTACCCAATCTGTGTAACTGGTAATTCCACACAGACATCCCTTTCTCTTTATCCGCGTACCATGGTTTTTGCATATTTACCATTAACTATTTGGTTCAGAATACTGTGAAAAATTCAGCTAGAAAATTATTCATTAAACTGTATTCTGTATTTTTTTATTTTTCAAACAGCCAGTGTCCACATTTAAAATGCAGAATTTGCAAATGTTAGTCTAATAATTCAATTAAAAATAAAGCAAAAACAACTTCCTGTAGTATCACAATACATAAAATGGTATTATAAACTCCAAACGTCAAGGTTAACTGTATGACAGTATTGCCAAAAGCCGTGAAAGTCATTAAACCTCTTAATGAATAGGTCAGTTTGAAGAACATTCTGATGTTCCATGAGTACACATGAAACAAGGTTTCATTGCATTATAAAGGCTCAGCAAATTCATTCATGGCATAATACGGGGTCAAGCAAGACTTTATTTTTACAATGACAATAAAAATGTATTTAAACAAACAGAAAATCCTCCCAATTGTTTAAAAACAATTATATTTGGAGGACAAAATCTATTTTAAAATATACTGACTTACCAAATCTCAATTGTCAGGCTGCTGACTACGGATGTAAAAGTTTGTATTTAAAAATATCACAAATATCTTTTTATTTAACAGTGAAAATTTCAATGTGATAAGTTTCATTGCAAAGCAATTTTCACCTGAGTAGATTTTGAAATTTAGTGCTCTTTTTTTTTTTTTTTTTTTTGGTGGAGGGGTGGGGGATGGGAGAGGGTAGGAGGGGAAGGAAAGACCTACTCTGTATCTGATACTGAGTCTGCAGTTGATGCCTTCACACTGTTTCCTAGGGGGCTGAAGAGGCAACCCGCTGCAGTCTTCCCCAGACACGCGACACCCTGCCCACCTGCACCCCTGGAAATTTGCTCTGGCACTGTATCAGTTCTCAGTATGCATCACATATTTCCACTTAGCTACCCATTCAAGCACAGCAACCCAATTCATTCAGTTTTATACAACAGCATCTATATTATGTACATGTTTAATTATCAATAGAAAATAAAAATTTACAGTGATTGAGAAAGGATCAGAAGAGGGATAGGAAAAGTAATACTGTATCATCAGAATATCCTATTATCCTACCAGTTTCAGTGACAGGGTTTTTCTTTTATTAGTTGAAATACAAAGAAGGCATAGGGAGTCCCAGGAAAATAACACTATATATACCAGAAAATTCAACGTGCTCCACCGTCAGGATTTCCATCACACATTTAATTTCTTCTGTACAATTTTTATAAACTTGTTTTTCTTTTCAAAATCATCAGATTTCCAGATTAAATTCAGCACTACACAGTATGCCCTTGAAGTAAAATGAGGTTACCTGCTTTATTTGGATACCAAGTTCCCTTCCAGACAGCATTAAAATAAAGACAAGACTACACAGATAAAATCCAGTATAATTCAAATCCAACAATGAAAAATTCCCCCATATTGTTGCAAAATTCTTCCTACTGAAATGCTTTGCTACAATAATAAAAAGCATACATTACATATAAAAGATACCAGTGTACTAAAAAGTGACAGAAGTGGACTAGCAAACCCTTCAAAGCACATTATATAAATGACTAGCATTTAAAAACATTTCTCCTATAAAATGTAAGTCATATACATTTATAAATTGGCGGTTTTATTTCTAAAGCAGTGATGTGTGTGTTCAAATAGTTAGCTGTTCTGTACAGTATATTATCTACTCACTTCAAACTACAATAGGTTTTTCTTTCTTTGTATTGAAGTTGAATAAATTCATCTGATCAGCTGAGAAATCAGGCTTGAAAAATAAGTATCTAAAAATCAAAGTAGAAAGTTTAGAGTTATTGAAATGTAGCTATGAAATATGAAGAGAACTACCTATTTCACAAAGGAGCTGAAGTCATCTCAAAACTTACAGGCTTGAATCTAAAACAGAAACAAATATGAAAATCCAAAGCAAACCACAAGGTTAGGTAGCAGTACAGAAGCAGGAAAAACCCCACGCCCCTTCCTTCAGTGTGATGGGCACTAAGCTTTGCGGTCTTCCTCCGTCTCGCAGCAGAGTGCTAAGGCCATTCAATGCTTAGTGGATGTGAGTATAGCTGCAGTCAGATCTAGCCTGTCTCCCCTGCAACTTCAATTATGCTGTGTAAACAGTGTTACGTTCCAACAGGAGGAACAATGGAATTTGCTTATAAAAACTGATTAAAGATAATCATTATTAAATGAAATAAGGATAATTAATAACTCTGAAATGTTTTTAGAACTTTCCTGATGCTACTTGTAAAGTCAGCACTGCTATGTATTATTGCTTACATACAGTACAACATCATATGCCTTCTAACATAAAGCAGTACTGTGATCTGTTTGTACATATTTACAGATTCTTAAAAACAAGCTGTAAAAACATTACATACTTTCAGACAATACAAATTAGCACATTGGTATTCACTTCAAAACAAATGGAATGCATAACATTAATAAACATCATAAAGGAAGACTCACATAAAAGTCCTTGATTGTCAAGACACGTTTATATATAAACTCTAACTGTGCAGAATTAAAGATTCAATCATAGGTACATCCTTATTTGATGAACCATATTTACAGCATGGTATTGCATAAAAAAATAAAATAATGTTTACAGGGTTTTACTTTTTTATCCATTGGATTAAAGAAAGCAACAAACATAACAAGAAATGTTTGTCTGCTTTAGTTTGTTTCCTACTAAAGTTTAAGTCAAAAAAGGAAACATACGGTTTTTATTTGCAGAATATAGCAAAAAACAACTGGAAAATTATTTCCCTGAAATAAAGCAATTTGAAACGGAAAAGGTTTAAATTAAATTGCAGACTCAAAAAATTTCTCACTGATTATAATAGTGCTTCTTCAAGTAAATACACCATGAAAAAATGAGTTCTAGTTTAAAATTTTCTTAGAAACGTAGTACTACAGTAATGCCTACTTTGAAAGTTTCCCGGCTTTTTTTTTTTTTTTTTTAAACAGCCCTTTTAAAAGCCCAAATTAATAAAATGAGAGAAGTGGCAAAAGATCTAACCTAGCTGGCACTTTGCAAGCATTGCCCATTTTGGAAACAAAAGCCTGCCCTGAGCATATGGTCTTTTCTACCTCACGAGAGATAAAATGACACAACTGCTGGCACCCTCAGCCAGAGCTGAGAAGATGGATTCCTACCTTAGCAAGCAGCACGTCTGCATGTAGATCCGAAAAATTTTAAGAGCCACTCAAGTATTCCGAACCAAATGAAATACATATGCAATAAAAATTTAAGCTGAAACAAAACAAAACCAAAAAACCCACCCAAAAGACTTTCAGCGGATGTTTAGGAGATATTACCTCATCTACTGGGATGTTTCCAATCTTCAAATACGCGAGTAGGCCCTAAGTGAAAAAGCACACCTCGCTCACGTCGATCAAAAGTTTAAGGGTGTGTTAAGAGCATGCTTTCACAGAACAATTTGCTCGCTGTGAGAAATGAGAAGCGTGAATTACAAAAGGATACCTCATATCCTCCACGTTTCTGTTTAAAGCAGCACCCAAGGCTGCTTCTTTTCTCTATTAATGCCCAGATGGAAATCAAATAACTTTCTGAACCAAAGTGGGAAACCCAAAGTGTTGAGATGTTTATCATATGATGATAATACAAGGTAAGTCTGGTAGGCATTCAGCATTTCACAGTAAGAGAGTGATGACTATACTTAAATGGTTAGTCAGTAAGTTATGCTGGCTAAGTATCATGTATCTCAAAAATGCTTATAACCTGGTAGAAAAGTCTGCCAATATGTAGATTTAAAGAAATGTGTTGACAGGAATGCAACACCTGAAATTTTGCTTGCATGGCTACCATTGTCAAAGGTCCTTCTTCTCAAGCTTACCCTAACTCAGCAATAGAGTCACATTCTTAGAACTGTGCTGGTGATGTTAAACAAAGAGCTTTACACTGTACCAAGAACTACAGCGAGTTCTCAACTGGAACAAAATTTTTCATCAGGCTCAAAAGAGATCAAACTCAGGAGCTAAATGCCTACTCTCATTCAAAGGTCTCCAGGAAAAACACGAAGGCCTCTGCAGAGTGGGGCACGGTGCCGGTGCTCCGCGTTAGCATCTCGCCTGAATGAGGCCTTCCTGCAAGTCTGTGATGCACCACACACACCAACTGTAAGAGTCAACAATGGCAGGACTTAAATATTTACTTCAAAGAAGTCTAAAATACTTGAAAAAATTTGGCAGCAGAGAAAGCTGTCAAATGGGAAAACTACTATTTCAAGCAAAGCTTAATAACCAAAGTATAGAGGAAACCACATTAAACATAACTTATATTCCTTACAATAAAAAACACCAATATATTCAAAATAAGTGAATATAAGTGAAGTACGTTAAGGGTGGATATTTCTTTGTTCCCTTTCTTTATGAGAACAGTCTTGGGATAAGATAACATTAAATAAAAAAAAGAAAATAATTTAATTGGATAACATATTCTACACTGAAACCAAGAATGCACATCTACAGGGCCAATATAAAAGTTAAAATGGAGATTAACAATAAAGTCCCGTCTTCCAAGACTATTGATTTTAGATTATCACTGGTGCTGTATCAGTATGTGCATTGTCACAAAGATGGCAGAAACTTAAAACACAAAAAGTTGGAACAAATTAAAGATAATAGAATATAACTAATGTTATTTTCCAAAAATCAAAACTGTCCAATGTGTAACTCAAACCATCATTCTTCAGAAAAGTATATATTTATATATATATAAAAGCACTATTTATTGTACCATGCTGTATTATTTTAAGACAAAGTATTAAAAAAAAACATTCATGGTATAAGGATAAAGTCTGTAGTTTATTTAGATTTTGAAATGCAACAAAAAAATTCCGATCACTTATCTAGCTGAAAAAGAAATATTAGTTACTGGAATTAGTAAACACTTTTGGTTTGTAAAATTGTAATGAGCAGTGTTCATTAAAAAGTAACTCAAGATAAAATAAGCAATTAAAATGCCCATTTCTTTAGTTTCTCTGGATACTGCTTAATTATCCAATCTATTAAGATTCTAGAAAGAGAAGGATTAAACCAGGTTTTACAGTTCCAAAGATATCCCAATTTCTTTTTATTGCCAAAAATTAAAATTGTCAATTATGAGATGATTATGACACAATCATATCAAACCTAAAAATCTAATTTTTTTCACTTTGAGAAATCAAAAATACCAAATAGATTCTAAGTGCTCTATGTTAACTGAAGTGTATATGTAAAGTAAAATACAATTAAGCTTTAAAACGTGGAATATACATTTTATGTAAGCATTATGTTCTTGGGAATGTCATCTACAGAGTATTTATTTATTTTTTTTTTACTAAAACTTCAAAACCTTGATACCTGCACATGAAAAATCATAAAAAATATCTAGGTACAACTGTACAAAGAAACTGACACCAATATGCATACTTCCATAGAGAAGTGAATGCTTCAACAGTTGTGTATTTTGGTAAAAGTTTTGAAAGTATGCATATTTTAAAAGTAATTAGGCTTTTAAATAGTGGAGTCTTAGACTATCAGATTTTTATTACTTTTTTTCTTCAAAAAAACACATGTCAATATAATGCAAAATGAAAACCAAGGGTATATGGCATATCATTCTTTTTAAAAGGTGGTTTCTTGGTTTCTTTCTTCCCCAAAGGACACACTAATTTATTTAAGCCATAATCTCTTGACATTTAAACTTTTTAAGTTCACTCTGTCTATAAAGTATACTCAGATTCCCTGCTGAAGTGCAATGACTATGCTGAAAAACTTAGAAACAGTATGAGTAAATTTCACACAATTACTAATCTCCTAAGAATGTACAATGTTATCAAGTTAGGAAACAATTGTGCGAAAGTCTTTTTTTTTTTTTCCTTTTTAACTTGGTGTAGGTGGAATAGCAAGTTTCTGATCTAAAACAAGTAATGCATTGCTTCTATAAAGGTGACAACATGTAAGGCAGTTCAAAGAATGCTGACTAACCAAACAAAATGCAGTAATTGGATTATCTTGCTATTCATATCAGCTTAACTTGTTATAACGCGTTGCTCTTAAATCTGTACAGCACTCCATTTTACACAGAGTAACCCCACTCTCTTAATTAATCTGTTCTAAAGTGCCAGTAATATTTACATATTTTTTTAGCCAAAAGTCTGGCCAGTTGTGGCATCAGGTGAAGATGTCATCCCAGCTCTATTATCGTTTACATTCACCAAGGGAAATTCTGAAAATTCAGCACTTGTCCCTGGTCCCCGCAGGTTCACCTGTCCATTGGCAGTGCTAAATTGAGTAGCTATTCCAGCTCTGGATCCATGATATGGAGCACGGAAGGGCTGTTCAAAGGAGCTCATTTGGTAAGCTTGGTGGACAGGCTGAGCCTCCGCTTTCTTCTGAGAAGTCACTTGATCCAAAAAGTCCTGTGTTGATGTGGCAGAGGCATGGTTTGTCTCATCACCTGAAAAGGGAAATGAGTGCTGTGAATCACCAACTATTAGTCCAAAATGGGACTTATCTGGAGTTGTTCTTAGTGGAGAATTCATTCCTGATCGAAAGCTATTGATGGGCATGGCTGCATAGACTTGCTTGTCTATGGAAGAGAATGCTGGCTGATTTGGAAGGGTCTGGTTATCAGTCACAAAGTTAAGGCTCGGGCTATTCAAATAGGCATCATTTTGGCTAGTTCTGTCCAAAGCCTGCTGCAGAAACTTTGAGTATTCCTGCAACATGTTGGCTTTATCTGATGAGGATGCTTGGGAGCTTGATCCAACACTCTCTGATGGGGTGACCTCAGGTACTTCTGAAGAATTTATTGATATGCTAGAAGTCACTTCAGTGTCCGCAACACTAAATGATATCTCATGCTGTCCATTAGCTTTATGGGAATAATGATCCAACAGAGTCTGTAGTACCTCATCTGGAATAACATTTTTGTCATGATTACTCTTAATCTCCACATTCAGGGCCTGTGAATCCAATATGGACGCTGTGGTACTTTCGTCAATGACACTCGCCACAGCTGCTTGTGTTACAGAAGGCTGAGAAGCTATGGTACCCACGTTCAGCGCATACTCCCTGCTGTTGTTACTTGCTGCTTGCAGATACCGCTTCTTCTTCAGAAACTGCATGGCGTCATCGTAGTTAGTACTACTATGCACAGGCTTACTGGGCCCCTCCTGCAAAGTGTCAACCTGATCCATGTCAGCATTGCCTTCCGAGTCCAGCAAAGCTTGCTTATCCACAAGCTCAAAAGCATACTTTGAAACTTTGCTCTCTTCATATGTAGATAAAGGTGAAATTGTCTGATTTTGCTCCAGTGGCTGTTTCAGACTTCTCTTACTATTAATTTTCTTGAGAACCAGCTTAGGTGGGTGTATTTCTCCTGATGCATCTTCCAAATGTGATCCACCAACTGAAGAATGTGGCATTTCAACAGCATATTCTGCTACCATATATTCATCTTTGACTTTAGTACTTGAAGAGTAAAGAGGCAAATAATCATTTTTGTCTTTCTTCAGGTCAGATTTGTCCAAAGCACTCTCTTTGTCCATTCCAGATGATTTCTTCTCAGTTTTCTGCCTTTTCTTTTTTGGCAGTGAGTTGTCTTTTGGTGATGTGGAAAAGCCAGAATCTTCCTCAGATGTCAGAAGGCCACCTTTGATGGCACATCTGTTTAGTTTTTTGTCATGATTTTCATGGCACATACGTTTATGTTTCAACACACGATCTGTTCTGGAAAAATACTGCCGAATTTAGAGGTCGCAAGTAGGTTTTTGGTTTTTTTTTTGGTATTTTTGGTTAACCAAGAAAAGAGAAGAAAAAAAAATAAAGCCATTAATATAAAGCTATATAATAATAATAATAATAATAATACACTGCAAGCAAAATAGCTGAGCCAACTATTATAAATCTAATCAACAAGAGCTACAAACTTTCTCGAATGGTTCTAGTAGTATATTGCATTTTTTAATTAGACTTATTAGATTTATTCTGTAATTCAATTAGGGCGGAAAAATATCAGGCTATTTCTCTTACCTGTAAACAGTATTCACACTGGTAAGGTTTTTCTCCACTATGAGTTCTCTTATGCCTTTCCATATGATATTTTTGTATGAATCTCATACCACACTCATCACAGCGAAATGGTTTCTCACCTAGTTGGTGATATACAAAATTTAAAATAAAACAAATATTGTAAATTAATGAACTGCTTTACTATAAGAATCGCTAAAATAAATGGTTTTTCAAAGTTATGATAACTGGCTCTTGTTAAATGACAAAAAAGTCTCCCCTGTTATGAGAATATCTTTCAGTTAAATTTGGCAAGTCTATTTTGTTTCATAAAAATGAAAAGGATCAGCACGTGTCATTAGAAGGACTGGGGGTGGGTACCACGGCGCAACAGGTTAAGCCACTGTTTGGAGCTCCTGGTTCCCATCGAGCTTCCTGCTAAAGTACCCAGGAGGCAGCAGAGGATGACTCAAGCACTTGGGTTCCTGCCAACAATGTGGAAGACCCAGATGGAGTTCTTGGTTTCTGGCTTCGAGTTGATCCAGTTCTGGCTGTTTCAGGCATTTGGGGAGTAAACCAATAGAAAATTTCTCTCTCTCCCTTTTTGTGTTACTCTGCCTTTCAAATAAAAAATATACTCCATTTACCTGCCTTTTCACTATGTATGTACCTACTTCCCTAGAGAACTTACAGTAATACAGCCATTCTTCCAGAAGAGGACTAATGTTTCTAATCATTTTTCAACTGCATAGACCACTATCTTAGAACTTTTTTTAAAAAAAGATTTTATTTTTATTTATTTGAAAAAGTTACAGAGAGAGGCACAGAGAAAGAGAGAGGTCTTTCATCTGCTGGTTCACTCCCAAATGGCCATAACAGCCAGAGCTGAGCTAATCTGAAGTCAGGAGCCAGGAGCTTCTTCCTGGTCTTCCACGTGTGTGCAGGGGCCCAAGGACTTGGCCATTCTTTACTGCTTTCCTAGGCCATAGCAGAGAGCTCGATTGGAAGAGGAGCAGCCAGGACTTGAACTAGCGCCCACATGGGATGTTGGCACTTTAGACAGGGGCTTTAACTCACTGCGCCACAGAACTTTTTTAAAGTATGTAGTCATGCACAGCCCGACACAATTCTGTAATAGAAATCTGAACTGCTTTTTAATTCTTAATTTGGATTTCATTTAACCATAAATGAAATGGTTAAATGAAATCCAAATCCTAGGAAAATATTCTTAAAAATCTAATTTGTTAAAACATAAAAAAGTTTAAAAACTAAATTTCACAAGTCGAGTTTTGTTTATATCAATTCTTTTTCTCAACTCTCATTAGCATTTTTCATGTATGTCATCAGGGGATGAATTTAACTACATCATGTTAATTGGACACAAAACTAGCCCCCACCTACCACTTCTTTTTTTTAAATTCCCTAAGGACGTCTTAGCTATAATGAACCATCACTATGAAGCTCAAAATAGTTTTTACTGGTAAAACTAGAGTCTAAGTAAACAGAATGGTGTAAGAAAAAGTTACCCTTAGAAGCAGGAATTTAGCTTAGTGGTTAAGACGCACGCATACCATCTCTGAATGCCCGAGTTTGACCCTGCTCTCCCTCCTGATTTCAGCTTCCTGCTAATCCAGACCCTGGGAGGCAGCAGTGATGGCCCAAGTAATTTGGTGCCTGCCCGCCACATGGGAGAGCTAGTCTGAGCTCCTGGCTTTTCCAGGCCCAGCCCCTGCTGTTAAAGGCAATCGGGGAGTGAACCAGTAGATAGGAGCCATCTCTGTCTATCTGCCTCTCAAGTAAATAAATATAGATCAAAAAAACAAAGTTACCCTGAGTAATGCTTATTCAGGAAACTATTGTTTCTACTTTATATATTCAACAAAAGTGTACTGAATACTGCTACTCTATCCACAGCAATTTTGTAGGAGATTAAACGTATAAGACCTAGTTCTTGTCTTCCAAAACTTAATCGGGAAAACAAAATATACATATGATTTCCCTTCTGCAGCACCTTCTTCAACCAAACCAAACCACCTACCATATCATTCTCTTCTACTCCTGCTTTGAATGAGACTCTTCCTTCCAGCAGAAATGTCCATCTCCAAGTGTTCATTCAGCTCCTACATTCCCTCCAAGACCCAACCCATTGCTTTTGGGATACTTTGGCCTCTTCTCCTAAGGAAAGCTATCTTTAGTTTCCTTCTATTTCCACAGAATTCTATCTGTACCGCTCCTACAGCATCCATTCTCCAAATTCAATAACAACTTTGTACATCTTTATGCTTTACTAGATTATATTTCTTTAGGTCAGAATCTAGACCTAAATTATATACAACGTAGTTCAAAATAATTGGTGCAATTTTAAGTGCCAATGAATGGCATAAATGATGATCACTGTATTAGAATGAAAAATGAAACAATGAGCTGGTGTGATTCATAAAGCGTGGAAGTGTTGGAACCTAAGCTGAGATAGTATGTGTGGTTAAACCCAAGGTACCTAGACCAAGCCACACATTTTTACAGGAAAGAAATAATAAAGTCCAGAAAAGTTAAGTTACCTGGCCAAGGGGTTGATGAGCAGTAATGAAGCAACAGAAGCAGGGAGAGAAGATCATTTATTAAAGAAGTCTGGAGACAAAGGAAATGAGAAAAAGGAGAGGGTGAGTAACAGGAGGCGAGGCAGGCAAGAGTTCCAGCCTGTAAAGGATGAAGAGGCTGAACTGTTTAAAGGCAGAGTGCCAGTGGAGAACACAGATGGATATGAAGATTGAACTAAAACTGAAATAGAATCATTACAGTGAATAATCAAAGGGACAAGATCCCAGAGGAATCAGGATGAGAAGAGGGGAACAGGTAATGCTGGAGAGAAGTAATGGCTGCACATTTTGAAACAAGAGAATGTGGATGGGCAGAAGTTAAAGCTGTTTCTCAAAAGTGAGAAATGATGAAAGAGAAAAATAAGTGAGCTGATTAGAATTCAGTAATTCTGCATGATATTCATGAGTTGAAAGACTTAATATTGTGAAGATGGCAACGTTCCCCAAGCTAGTCCACAGACTAAAAGCAGAAATTGACAATCTGATCCTAAAATTCATATCCAGAATGGGTGAACAATGTTGGCAAATAAGAACCAAATGAAAGGACTCACTTTCAAATTTCAAACTTTGCCACAAGAATATAGCAATCAAGATGCTGTAATGGTTTAAGGATAAATATCAAGGAATGAAACTGAGAATCCACAAAGGAAGGCTTACATTTATGGTCAACTGGCTTTCTAAAAACGCGTCAAGACAACTAACTGGGGGGAAGAACAGTTTTTTCAACAAATGTGCTGGGACAGTTCATACTCTCACACAAAAGAATGGAGCTGGACCCCTCTCTCACAGTAGAAATAAAAATTAACTCAAAATCAATCACAGGCCCAAAGGTGAGAATGAAGCTGTAGAAGTGTTAGAACACAGGAATAAATCCTCATGATCTTGGTAAAGTAATCAAACAAAAAATAAAGATGTCACCAAAACTTACAGATTTGTGCCTCAAAGGCAACTTAAAAAAAGGAAAAAGAAAAGACATTTAGAAAATATGTCTGCTGCTGCCGTGGGAAACGGGTGAGAGTTCCTCAGCAAGTTAAACACCATCTCCATAAACCAAGCCATGGGACTCCCAGACATGTATCCAAAGGGACTGAAAACAGATCCAGACACTGCACACCAGTACTTATCACATTATTCACTGTAGTGGAAAGGTGGAAGCAACTCAACAGTCAACCAACAGATGAATGGATAAAAAAATGTGATATACATAAACAATAAAATATGATTCAGCCACAAAAATGAAATCTTGATAAATGCTACAACACAAATTATGAAACCAGATACAAAAAGACAAATGTGAAATTATTCTGCCTGTATAAGGTATCTGGAATAGGCAAATTCAGGGGCACAGAAAGCAGAACAGTGGCTATCAGGGTGGGAGGTGGCAGGAATGGGGGTTATTGTTTAATGGTGACAGAGTTTCTTTCTGGTTATACAACACTGTAAATGCATTTAATGTCACTAAACTGTACACTTACAAATGATTAGAATGAAAAAGTTGTTATAGTTTCCTAAAAAGTGAAAAGCCAATACACAGAAGTGAATAAAATATTAGCACATCATACTTCTGATAAGAGACATATATTCAGAAAATAAGAGCACTTACAACTTAAAAAAAAAGACAAGCTAATTCAAAAATGGGCAATGGACATTTCTCCCAAAAAGATGTTATCAATGACCAATCAACACATGAAAGGATGCTCAGCACTGCCTTCAGTTGGGTAATTTAAATAAAAAACACAATGAGATACCATTTCACACTCTCAAGGATAGCTAAAATAAAAAAGACATAGAGTAACAATCATTAGTGTGGATGCAGTGAAACTGATCCACATATAGACTGGCTGTTAGAATGTTGAATGACACAGCCACATTGGAGAACAGCTTTGCAGGCCATCAAATGAAACAGAGTTACCACAGAACCTGGCAACTCCACTCCTAAGCATATACCACAGAGAACTAAAACAAGTCCACACACAAGTTTGTGCACAAGTGGCCTTAACAGCCTTATTCATAACATTCAGAAAATAGAACCAGCCCAAATCCCCATCAGCTGATGAACTGAATAAAAATGCTATGTATCCATACATGGGTTATTATTCAGCTAAAAAAAAAAAAAAAAAAAAGGAATAAAGCACATGCTACACCATGTCCTCAAGAAACAAATTCATAGCAACACAAAATTGATTCTTGGTTTCCCAGGACTAGGAAGCAGAAGGGAGAGGAGAGTAGGGAGTGACTGCTAGTAGGTACAAGTTTTCCTTTTGGAACATGAAAGTGTTCTAAAAATCAGATACTGGTGATAGTTGTACAACTCGGTGAACAAACTCAAAACTATAAAACTGTATACTTTAAGTGGGCAAATTTTCTGATTTACAAATGATATTTAAATAAAGTTGTCATTTTAAAAATACTGTAAGAGAGTACAAGAGATACCATGCAGAGGTAATGAGAAATGATTTCTTCTCTCAAGGAGCTCAAAACTAAACTCTAGGTAAATTAACTGCAGACCACTCGCACTCGTGTATCCCTAACATTATCTGTTACACTGTGACAGAGATAAAGAATTATCAGCTTATTTAACTAAAAACACTGAATAATTTCCTTTAATAAAATTACTAGACTCATTAATACCTTAAAAGCACTTTGTACAAATATTTCTGCTGCTAAAAACAATCCTTCAACCACCTTCCCAAACTACATATAGCTTTAGTATTCCTAATCTAAAAATCTGAAATGCTTCAAAGTCCATAAATCTCAGGACTGACATGACACCCTCAAGTGCAAATTTCCCAAACATCTAACTTTGTTTCATGCACAAAATTATTTAAATATTGTTAAAATTATCTTCAGGCTATAAGATGTATATGAAATATAAATGAATTTTGTGTTTAGACTTGGAAGTCACATCCCCAAGATACTTTTAACTCATTATGTAAACGCCAATATTCCAAAAATCTGAAAAAAGTGAAATTGAAAACACATCTGGTCCCAAGCATTTCAGGTAAGGGGCATTCAACCTGTAGAACAATTATGACTAAGTCAACCAAAGATGAATACAAATATAAATCCACCATGGTCATTTATTATGTTTTGATTACTCACTGTCATAGTCTGCATTTATTTCTGTTCCTTTGTATCTTCTGCTTCCTTTTATTATCCACTTCCTTTCTTCCTCTGCCCTCTTCCTTCATAACTTTCTATCTCTTTCCTTCCCTTTTTTATTATTTTTTTTTACTTTTTTATTTATTTATATATATTTTTTGACAGGCAGAGTGGACAGTGAGAGAGAGAGACAGAGAGAAAGGTCTTTCTTTGCCGTTGGTTCACCCTCCAATGGCTGCCGTGCTGCGGCCGGCGCACCACGCTGATCCGAAGGCAGGAGCCAGGTGCTTCTCCTGGTCTCCAATGGGGTGCAGGGCCCAAGCACTTGGGCCATCCTCCACTGCACTCCCTGGCCACAGCAGAGAGCTGGCCTGGAAGAGAGGCAACCAGGACAGAATCCGGCGCCCCAACCAGGACTAGAACTCGGGGTGCCAGCGCCGCAAGGTGGAGGATTAGCCTATTGAGTGGTGGCGCCGGCCCTTTTTTTTTACTTTTTATTTTTAATTTTCTCTTTCCTCCCTTTTTAACTAGCCAATCTACAAATATTTAAGATGTCAGTTTTGCCATTTAAGAATCCCTGCTGTTTATAGATCAGGTATTGTATTTAGATGCTTCAGAAAAATCAAAACAATAAAAACAAGTATCCAGAAAAACATCTTCCTCCTGGCTTTGCTCCTCATAGGTAACTGTATTTATTCATTTGTTTCCAGAGTTTCTAAAATCAGTGTGTCTTGGAGATCTAATTAGTAGAAACAGGGATATCTCGTTCTATCTGACAGCTGATATATGTCACTGACAGAAGATAAACATACTGCAACCTATTTAACTAACCCTTTATTATCTCCAAACATTTGTTACTACAAGTAAGATGAAAAGCCTTGTAAATACATAATTTACACATCTTTAGGTACACTTGTAAAATGCAACCTCAGAAACAGAATTTCTGGTCAAATAACAAACATATTTATGATTCTGACCAAATTGGTTTCCAGAGCAGATACTGTCCAGCTGTACCTCTACCAGCCATATGTGAGTGGCTGTTTCCCCAAGAACCTTCCCACGGGCTGCTGTGTAGGGCTAAGCCTCTGATGATGGACTGTGTGCCCACACATGGGAAGGCAGCCAGCCCACAGAAGTGGCAGCTTCACCCTTCATCTTCTGTGAACGATCCGCTTCAAGGCACTTTATTAAGGAAGCGATTCTGTCTGTGGTTCCAGGACTTTTTCCTAGCCTTCTTCCCCACTTTGAGTGGTAGGATGGTGAGGGTGGAGTTGTTTGCTACAGCAGATTTTAATTTTTATGTAGCTGAATCTACCAATCTTCTGTTTTATGGATATTTGATTTTGAATGTTATTTAGATTTGCCTGCTCCAATATGCCCATAGTTTTATAGTTTCCTTTTTTCTATTTTTCCTTTTTCCTGTTTCTCCTTTTTTATATTCCTGATAAATCTACAGTTCATTTGAGATAGAATATGAGGTATGAAAAACAAAGCTCTTTCTAGATGGTTATCCAGTTTTCCCAACACCATTTATTGAGAAGTTCTGCTTCTCCTGACCACACTGCTACATCCTAATCACACACTAGGAAGCCCCGTGGCAAAGCTAATGCCCCACACTGTTTTTTTTTTTTTTCCCCTGAGTCCTGGTCTGTCTTGTTGGTCCACTTCTCCTGTAAACTTCAAAATTAGGTTATCTGGTATTTGAGGTGGGGAGGAGGTGGAGCTGCCTGGAATGTTTATGGAAAACTGAAATCTTTTATAATGTTGACTCCTCGATGAAACAAAAGGTTATGTGTTCCCATTCTACAAAGTTTTGTGCCCTCAATAGTGTTTTTAATGATTTCCTCATATGGGACTTTCCATATCTTATTAAATTTATTTCTAGCTATTTTGTGCTTTTGTTGTAGATGTTGTAAAAAGATGTTTTCTTCCATGTAACTTCTGCTCTGTGTTTGTGTATGTTAACAAAGAGAATGATTTTCTGTTATTTTAATGAACTTGCTTGTTTGCAGTAATTTTTTTCAGTTGAATCTTTCAGGCTTTCCATAATATTGTTCATAAAAATGATTTTTTAAACTTGTAGTATTTTTCTCTTGTCTACTTTTTCTGGCTACTAGTCTTGAACAGCGTATTAAAAGGTAGTACTGATAATGAACTTCGTATCTTGTTCTTAATTTGGGTACTTTGGTATGCTTCCTACTCTTGAATAGAAATAAAAATAAAATGACTGGTACCTATTTTCCCTAAGAAAACTGAGAATACTTAAATAAATGAAATTTCCTTTGGAGAAAGTCCCTTCATTACTTTTCCTCTTTAAGACCTGTGCCCCAGAACTGGAAAAGAACATGATCTGTATAGCATCTGAGTGATTTTAAGACTAGGAAAGCTTACTTAAAGTTTCAAGAGTTTGTAAAAAAAAATTTCTTTTTTTGACAGGCAGAGTGGACAGTGAGAGAGAGACAGAGAAAGGTCTTCCTTTTGCCGTTGGTTCACCCCCCAATGGCCACTCCAGCAGCGCGCTGCGCCGATCTGAAGCCAGGAGCCAGGTGCTTCCTCCTGGTCTCCCATGGGGTGCAGGGCCCAAGCACTGGGCCATCCTCCACTGCCTTCCCGGGCCACAGCAGAGAGCTGGACTGGAAGAGGAGCAACCGGGACAGAATCTGGTGCCCCAACTGGGACTAGAACCCGGGGTGCCGGCGCCGCAGGCGGAGGATTAGCTTAGTGAGCTGTGGCGCCGGCCTGTAAAAAAAAAAACAAAAAAACTTTATATTCAAGAAACAGTAATACAATAATTCCAAGGTACCCCACAAATAGTAATTTTCCAATAATTTTCCAATAATCAACAGCTCTGGAGATTCTAACAATTTTCCTTTGAGATTAACTTCTCCATTGTGATGTTTTTGCTTGGTGACTTCTGACACCGCACACACCCTTAGCAGTTTATGTCCAAGAATGTTACTCTAATATGGGTTATTATTGGGGTACATTATATGTATAGGCCATACACACAATGGTTTCACATTTTAATATGATTTGGGGCAGTTTCGACCACTTCCTCTTCAAAACCATTCCAATCAGGCTTCCACAAGCTGAGGTCACCAATGTAACGGAACTCCTTCAGTTTTTCGCTGTACCCCTCAATGGCAGTTCACCCAAGTAGCTCCTTTCTTTGTCTTGAAATGCACCCTCCCCTTGGCTTCTGGGATATCCACACCCTTCAGCCTCTCTGCTCCTTCTCAGGCTCAGGCCTCTTTCCAGCTGACCTTCCATCCTCCAGATGAGAAACATTTTAGTTCTTCAAGACTTCTTAAATTTCATAATCTTCTCATCTTAGGCAAGAAAGGAAATTCATCTATTTCCACGGCTTAAGTTGCTCCTGAATCTGAGCTCCAGTCCTACACAGCCAAACCTCCTTTTCAACATATGCACTTCTGTGACTCGTAAGGATCACAAGTGCATCTTAGCTCTGTGCAGGCCACAGGCCGGTACAGCTGCTGCTGCTTCTTCTTTTTTTTTTTTTAAACCCTCTCTCCATACTCAACCACTTAACCCGTCCTACTGAATCTGCCTGCTAAAAAAAACTTGCCAAACTATTCACTTCTCTCCAGTTCAAGACAAAAGCAGCCCCTGGCCTGGACTATTAACGAATACCCTCCCTAACTAGCAATCTCTGAGATCTACTCTTCTCCTAATTCACACAACAGCCAGATTCTATTAACATAAGTCAATCTGATCATGTTTACAGCCCATCAACTGGCCTTCTGGTAACCTCAGGCTAAAAGAACTCTGAGTCCTCCATTGTCCAGCCTCTGCTATTTTTGTGTCTGATCTTTCTTCACATTAATTTCTTTGTTTTCTACACTCCAAAGTATCCTTATTTCAATTTCTAAAGCTGCCATGCTTTTTCTCACCTCCTCTTTTAAAAATCCCTTCCCAAAGCTTCCCTAAATCAATTATTTGTTATGATACTGCATGTAAAGCATTCAGTGCTCAAAAAATGCTTATCTACTGTTACTAATCAGAATATAAGTGGACATTACTTAATAATGAGTTTATATAATCTAGCTCAAAAGTTACAATACTTAAGACAGAGCTCACATGGTCTAGTAATGTATATTTGACAATGTAAGTTTATGACCTATTTAGTAATTCATAACAAAGGGCAGAAAACAAAACCTGCAAGTATAATAAATATTGCACTAACCAAAAAAGATCATGCACTTGTATGAGATGAAATATGAAACCAGTGGTGAAGAGTACAGGTTCTCAGGTCAGACTTGCTGGCTTAATTTAATGCTGGTCTCAGCATTTCTTAACCATGAGAAATTGTGCTAATTTGAATTCCTAAGACTGGACATTCTCATCTGAAAAATGGAAATATCAATATAATCTACTACAGAACTAAATATTAGATAACTCACATAAGGTAGTAATTTAAGAACCAGCACACTAGAATAGCTCAATAAATGTTTTGGCTATTAACAAATGAAAGGAAGAGGTTGACAACAAATGATTATACTTAAACTACATATAGGTTATAGTTATAACCTAATGAATGGACATCCCAAATGAAAATATCATTAACATGAGTAATAAACATGCGATAGGATCAAACAAGGAGAATTACAGAAACAAATTCTAGACTAATAATGACACCACAATACGTCTGCTTAGAAATTAAGGAATATGAGAAGATCTTCCCAGATTAGAAAGGTCATTTATCAGGCTAAGAAAAACCTGTAATTGTACAGCATGCAGGATACTATATCCTCAGGAAATCATGTGAGACTAAATTAAAACCAATGAAGCAGAAATTAGGTTATTAAACAAAAACTGCAAAGCTGCTGTAACATGCCGAGGGCAGTTAAAATGGGGAGAAAATAAAAGAAAGCAAAGGCCTTGGGTAACTATTTAAAGAAGTGTTTCTAGATAGCACACTTTTTTAAAATGTACCTTTCTAGCATAGAATGTTTTTTTTTTTCCTTGACAATGAAGGGCAGTGAGAAACTCTAACTCCTACATTTCAAATTTTAGAAATATCAGCAAAGTTTGCTTATTTTAAAATCCCATTTTTTATCCTGTTTTCTTTTCTTCTGCAGACCTATGAAATTAAACACTTACAAATACTGCAATATTTAAAGTGGTCCAGTCTTACAGCTGCAAACGAGAGGAAGAGAACTACTGTTTCTGCAGATTAGGTTTCAGACTTCTAAACTGTGAGGCACAAACACTGAAAAATGATCAATTATTTCTAGTAAGAGCAATATCCCAGGGCAAATCCTAGTTACAGTTTTAAAGACTTAAGGGGAAAATGCAAAGCAAACAAAAATAACACAGTCTTTTTCAGGAACAAATTAAACATCGTCCAAAAATGGTCATTGCTACACCTCATCTTCCATTAAGTTATAAATCAGTATCCAACTGGTATAAGTTGGGCACATTGACACTACATATTTAAGGTCCTAATCATGGCTCCTAGGCTAAATGAAAGCAGTATTAATTTATAATAAACACCATGTAAATGTGACATATGTAAAGTTAGTAAAATGGCTGGCTATGTGAGTATGAGTGTGTCCCTACCAAAAAGAAATATGGGTTGGAACCCAAAATTGTATGACAGATTTTAAATGACAACGTTTAACGCTATACTGACTTCTAACATTTGAAACTGGTCGGATCTACATCTGAACTTGCAGTAAATCCCTCTGACACCAGCTACCTCTGAAAAACAACTGCTCTAGAATGAAAACTCAACAGTGCAAACCACAATAAGGACATAAGGAAGTTACCAAATCAGATGATTCTATATTCCATCCTCTAAGAAATCAGCTTATTTCCTTTTTCTTCATGAAAGACCGCAAAGATGCACATCAACCTTCTTGCCCACCCACTCCCCTTTTGTAATGAACCAGGGTGTCAACAGATAAAGGGCCATTTTCTCAAAAGTATGCTCTTCTCATCACCTCAATCCTTTATCTACTCAGGACACATCTCCATTACTCGGCCACAGTAAAATCACCTATCTTTTTATATTAACTGCATTGCACACTTTTCTCTTGTGTGCACTGTGTTTCAGAAATATGGTTTGGGTGCTAAGCAACCATGTTTTCTGGATTAGGTTGTCAATTAAATAAGTCAAAGAACAAGCATTACAGGTTCTAGGAACATGAAGTAGTCTGTTACAAGGACTCTCAAGAGTGTCATCTTAAATATACAGGCAAAATCTGGACCCCAAACCAGAACCCCTGTCTTATTTATGCTACTTCAGCTTAAAATTTTATTGAGCACCTATTTGTGTGTAGAATGTGCTGGCCTTTATATTTAAATTAACTTCATTCTTAAATACCATACATAAAAACCAGCTCAAAATGGACTAGAGACTTGAAAGTGGAGGGTGGGGATGGCAGACTCCAACATGGCTGAATAGGTGTCCAATAGCTGTCTCCTCTTCCATAGGGAAAAACCTTAAATATAACGGGCTAGATTCTTCAACTAAAAGACACAGAACAGTTCAATGTCTGTAAGAAACTTACCGCAACAGTAAAGATACAGAGAGATTGAAAGTGAAAGGACTGGGGTCAGCGCTGTGTGGTGTAGTGGGTAAAGCTGCCACCTGCATGTGCAGTGCTGGCATGCCACATGGGTGCAGGTTCGAGTCCCAGCTGCTCCACTTCCCATCCAGCTCTCTGCTATGGCCTGGGAAAGCAGTAGAGGATGGCCCAAGTACTGGGGCCCCTGCACCCGCGTGGGAGACCTGGAAGAAGCTCCTGGCTTCGGATCGGCACAGGTCCAGCTGTTGCGTCTAACTGGGGAGTGAACTAGTGAATGGAAGACCTCTCTCTCTCTCTCCCTCCCTCCCTCCCTCCCTCCCTGCCTCTCCTCTCTGTGTAACTCTTTCAAATAAATAAATAAATCTTAAAAAAATACAAAAGAAAGAAAAGGGGGGAAAAAAAAAAGAAGCGCAGGTCTGGCCGTTGGCGGCCATTTGGGCATAGAAGACTGACCAACCTCTCTCTCTCTCTTTCTCTCTGCCTCAGCCTCTCTATAACTCTTTCAAATAAATATATAAATATTAAGAAAGAAAGAAAGAGAAAGGATGGAAAAAGATATCCTACATAAATGAAAACCAAAACAAAGCAGGGGTAGATATATTTATATGAAACAAAATAGACTTTAAGACAAAAACTGAAAAGAAACCAAAAAGATCACTATACAATGACCACTTCAACAAGTTTTAGGCCACAAACAAATCTCATCAAATTCATATCATATATATTTTCTGAAGATAATAGAGACTAGATGTCAACAATTTTAAAATTTAGCAATATATGTGTTTATATATTATATATAATATAAACACATGTAGACTGAACAACATGCTTCTCAATGAAAAATGAGACACTGAAGAAATCAAAAGGGAAATTTAAAAATTCCTTGAAACAGCTAAAGCACACCAATACTTAGTTCAACAAAAGCAGTACTGAGAGGGAAGTTTATAGGAGTAAGTATCTAATTAAAAAAAAGTAGAAAAATGTCAAATAACTTAACAATGCCTCTCAAGACTAGAAGCAAGAATAAAACTCAAAGTTAGTAGAATAACATAGATGAAAATTCAAATGAATAAGACTAAAAAGATTAGATTTTTGAAATGACAGATAACATTAATAAATGTTAAGTTAGACTAATCAAGAAACACAAGAAAAAGTCCAAGTAAATAAAATCTGAGGATGAAAAAGGAGATATTACAATTGCTATCACAGAAATACAAGGGACTATTACTATTATGAGCAACTGTTTGCCAACAAATTTGGAAATCAAGAACAAAAGGAAATATTTCTAGATACATATAGGCACCAAAACCTGAACAAATAGTGAGTAATGGGATTCAATCAGTAAAAGAAGTCTCCCAACAAAGAAAAGGCTGGGACCAGATGGCTTTACTGCTTCACTGATGAAGTCTACCAAACTTCTAAGGAAGAACTAAACCAACTCTTCTCACACTAGTCCAAAGACTGAGGGGAAGGAACCATCTCAAACTCATTCAACAGGGTCAGCATGACATTGATACCAAAATCAGACAAGAACACAGCAAGAAAAAACAAAAAACTACAGACCAATCTCCTTGACAAAGACAGATGCAAAAACTGATCAAAATACTAGCAAATCAAATCCAACAGCACATCAAAAAGATGATCCCTGATAAGTGGGATTTACCACAGGAATATTTCTTTAAAAAAAATTTATTTATTTGAGAAAGAGAGTGAGGGAGAGAGAGATATCTTTCATCTGCTGGTTTATTCCACAAATGGCTGCACTAGCAGGGACTAGACCAACCTGAAACCACGAGCTTCTGTGTCTCCCACATGTGGGAAAGGGCCCAAGGACTTGGGCCACCTGCTGCTACTTTCCCAGCTGAATTAGTAGGGAGCTGGATCAGAAGTGGAACAAGCAGGGACTCAAACCTGTGCTTATACAGGAGGTGGCTTTACCTGCTTTGCCACAGCTCCGGCCCCAGGGATACTCCAACGTATGTAAGTCAGTAAATGTAACACATCACATCATCAGAATGAAGGATAAAAATGTGATTGTCTCAACAGATGCAGAAGAAGCACTTACTCAACAAAATTCAGCATCCCTTCATGATAAAAACTGGACATGGAATGATCAGACTGCAACATAATAAAGCCTGTAGGCAAACCCCCAGAAAATATTAAAGTCAATGGGGAAAAATTAAAAGCTATTTCTGGGGCCAGATCTGGCATAGCAGGTAAAGCCTCCACCTGCAATGCCAGCATCCCATATGGGTGCCAGTTCAAGTCCCAGCTGCTCCACTTCCAATCCGGCTCTCTGCTGTGGCCTCCCTGCACCCGGGTGAGAGGCCTGGAAGGAGCTCCTGGCTCTGGACTGGCACATCTCTGGCCACTGCAGCCATTTGAGGAGTGAACTGCAGATGGAAGACCTCTTGAACCAGCACCCTTATGGGATGCTGGCACCACAGGCAGAGAATTAACCTACTGTGCCACGGCGCCAGCCCCAAAGACTTCTCTCTTTCAAATAAATAAATAAATATTTAAAAATAATAATAAAATTTATTTCTGCTTAAGGTCTAGAACTTTATCTAGGAGTCTCATTACTCTTAGTACTGTAAGTTTTATAGGAACAATCAGGCAACTGAAAGAAATAAAAGACATACAAATAGGAAAAAAGAAAGTCAAATTATCACTAATTGCAGATGACAAAATTTTATATCCAGAAAAACCTAGGGACTCCATCAGAAGACTATTAAAACTGAGGAACAGCTTTACTAAAGTTGCAGGATACAAATCAGCATACACAAATCAGCAGCATTTTTATACACCAATAATGAACTGTGGGAGAAAGAATAACAGCAAACCAAGTCACTAAGCTACAAAATATATAAAATACCTTGGAATACATGTAACAAATGCTGGCAAGGAGGGAGTGAGAAGGGAATCCCAATATGCACTTGGAAGACTGTAAACTGTGAGTATTTCTAGCTCCTGCCTCCAGCCCCAGCCTAGCTGCTGTCATTTCAGGCATTTGCGTAGTAAACCAACAATGAGAGCTCTCTATTTGTCTCTCAAAAAATAAATTTTTCTTTTTAAAAAAGAAGAAAATCCTGCAGTTTGCAAAAACATGGGGGATAAATCTTGAAGAAATTGTTAAGTGAAATAAGCCAGGCACAGAAAGATAAACATAGCATGATCTCCCTTTTTGTGAAATCTAAAGAACAACTTTAGATACGGTGAGAGTGGTGGCTATCGGAAGCTGGAGTGAAGGAATATGGGGGAATTCTGTTCAAAGCATATAGACTTTCATTTATAAGATGTTTAAGTTCTGGAGATACAATGTATAGCAGGGACTACAGTAAATAATAATGTACTATGTGTCAGCAATTTGTTGAGTTTTTTTTTTTTTTTTTTTTTTTTTTGAAAGGCAGAGTAACAGAAAAAGGGCAGCGGAGACAGAGAGATATGAATTAATCTTCCATCTGCTGGTCACTCCCCAAAATGACTGCAATGACCTGGACTGCAGCCTGGAATTCCATCCAGGCCTTCCACATGGGTGGCAGAAGCCCAAGTACTCAAGTCAACATCTGTTGTTTTCCCAAGTGCATCAGCAGGGAGCCAGACCAGAAGCAGAACAGCTAGCACTCTGGAAGCTTAACCTGCCAGGCCACAATGCTGGCTCCAGGAGTAGATCTTAGTTCTTATCACAAAAAAGTGGGGGGCGGGGTGTAACTAAGTGATGAGACTGACATGTTCATTACTTTGACTGTAATAATCACAATACATATACATATCAAAACATTACATTGAAAATATGGTATCACTGAGGATCCAGAATAGCCAAAACAATACTGAGCATATGGGTGCTGGTTTACACCCCAGCTGATCCACTTCCAATCCAGCTCCCTGATAACGGCTTGGGAAAAGCAGGAGAAAACAGCCCAAGTGCTTGGGTTCCTGTCATTGACCTGGCTTTGTCATGGCTCAGCACTGGCCGTTGAAGCCATCTGGGAAGTAAACCAGGGGATGGAGGATCTCTTTCTCTCTCCCACCCACTCTGTAACTCTTCTAAATAAAAACATAACTCTTCAAAAATTTAAAAAAAAAAAAAAAAAAGCTGGCAAGGATGAAGAGAAGGGGGATCTCTCACTGATGGTGGAAATATAAATTAGGGCAGCCACTGTGAAATCCCATTACTGGGTGGGTATATATCCAGAAGACATGGTCCAACTGATCTCTTAATACTTCCTATGCCAATGAAACACTGTCTCAAATCACTGCATTTTTTGATCATGCCATCTTAACATATCTACCAGCTTCTGCATGGCTGTCTTGGCTACTCCTGGCTCCTCTGCTTAAGTTTTAAAACCACTTTGAAAGTTCTCCCCTACCATATTCTCTTCTGTATCTCCATCACTATTATACCTACTTGCTTGCTCCCTCTCTTTCACTCTCCCTTTCTCACATACATACAGGTATTTTAACTGCAATTGCATTTGATCAATAGATCAGTTACCAATAGTTTTCCAATCAAACTCAAATAAAATATTATGCCCTTCCATTTTTTAAAGTTTTCTTTAGTATCTCTTTACAATGTCAGTTACAAAGTCCCACATATCATTTATCAGATTTACTCCTAGTTATCTGATGTTTTTAATATTTTAAATGGCATATGGGGGTGGTGTTGTGGCATAGTGGGTAAGGCCTCCACCTGCAACACCAGCATCACATATGGGCTTCAGTTCGAGTTCCATATGCTCTACTTCTGATGCAGCTCTCTGCTAATATGCCTGGAAAAGCAGCAGCAAATGGCCCAAATGTTTGGGTCGGAAGAAGCTCCCAGCTCCTGGTGTCAGCCTGGACCAGTCCTGGTCATTGTAGCCATTTGAGTAAAACCAGCAGATGGAAGATATCTCTGTGTCTCTCTATATGTAACTCTGCCTTTCAAATAAATAATAAAAAAATTTTAAATGAATGCAAAAATATTTTCAGTGGTATATTAAAATTTTCATTTTTATTTGTTGGTATACATAAAACTACAATTAATAGTTTTACCATTGCCCCTGCATGCAATGATGACCTTGACGAGTTCACTGTAAATTATCTGTATGTTTACTTCAGCAGTTCTATGTATATAAATAATTTGGAATAATAGTTCAGTGACTGCCTTCCCTCCTTTTTTCTTTTTATGGTCTGGCATTACTCTACTAGCTAGGACCTCCAATACAATCTGAATACAAGTGGAAAAACTAGGCATCACTGTTTCATCCCCAATCTTGAGATTTTTTTTTCAGTACTTGATGATTAAATATTTCAACAGTTGCTACAGGCACGTGCTATACAGCAGTTCCCCCCTTATCCATGGAATATACATTCTAAGACCCACAGTGAGTGTCTAAAACCACAGAAAGTATCAAATCCTATATATTTCCTCCCATATGTACATATCTATGACAGGATTTAATTACTGGGGTGGTCATTTGGCCTGCCAGTTAAAATGTTGTTGAGATGCCCACATTTTGTCAGAGTACCCAGATTCAATACTCAGCTGCAGCTCCTGATTCCTGCCTCCTGCCAATGCAGAAAATGGGAGGCAACAGGTCATGGCTCAAATACTTGGGTTTCTGCCACCCACATGGAAGACTGGGCTGACATCCTTGCTCCTGGGTCTGGCTCTGGCTACTGCAGGCATTTAGGAAATGAACCAGTGGATATGAACTCACTCTCCTTATTTTGATAATTTTTAAAAATATACTCATTTTTGGGGCCAGCCCTGTGGCACAGTAGGTTAAGTCTCTGCTGCAATGCCAGCATCCTATACAGGCACTGGTTTGTGTCTCAGCTGTTCTTCTGATTCAGCTCTCTGCTACGGCCTGGGAAATCAGTAGAAGGTGGTCCAAGCACTTGGACCCCTGCATCTGTGTTGGAGATACCTGGAAGAAGCTCTTGGCTCCTGGCTTCGGACTGGCCCAGCTCCAGCTGTTGTGCCCATTTGGGGAGTGAACCAGCAGATGGAAGACCTTTCTTTCTTTGCTTCTGTCTGTAACTCTACCTCTCAAATAAAAAATAAAAACCTTTTTTTTTTTTTTTTGACAGGCAGAGTAGACAGTGAGAGAGAGAGAGAGAGAGAGACAGAGAGAAAGGTCTTCCTTTGCCGTTGGTTCACCCTCCAATGGCCGCCATGGCCAGCGCACTGCAGCAGGCGCACTGCACTGATCCGATGGCAGGAGCCAGGTACTTCTCCTGGTCTCCCATGGGGTGCAGGGCCCAAGCACTTGGGCCATCCTCCACTGCACTCCCTGGCCACAGCAGAGAGCTGGCCTGGAAGAGGGGCAACCGGGACAGAATCCGGCACCCCGACCGGGACTAGAACCCGGTGTGCCGGCGCCACAAGGCGGAGGATTAGCCTAGTGAGCCGCGGAGCCGGCCTAATAAAAACCTTTTAAAAATATATATACTCACTTTCATTTTTTAAAGTTTATTTTTTTATTTTTCGAAACAGAGAGAGAGAGAAAGATAGATACTGATCTTCCATCTGCTGGTTCTCCAACTGCCCTTAATAGTCAGGGCCCAGCTGAACCCAGAAACTTCACCCAGGTCACCCACATGGGTTGTAGGGGCAGAAGTACTTGAGCTATCATCTGTTGCCTTCCAAGCTCTGCATTAGCTGGAAACTAGATGGAAAGCAGAGTTCAAACTTTACCCCCAGGCACTCAGATATGAGATGCTCATGTCCCAAGCAACAGCTTACCCTGTTATAACACAATGCCTGCCCTGTGTCTATATGTCTGTCTGTGTCTTCCTCTGCCTCTAAAACAAAATACATTTTAAAAAAATTTAACTTATAAATTAGGCAGAGGAAGAGATCAACAGCAACAATTAAATAGAATAATTATAGTAATGTATTATAAAAGTAACATGAATGTGGTCTCTCTTAGACGACCTTATTATATGAAATCATGTCAAAAGATCTGTGGAGGGTCCGGCGCTGTGGCATAGTGGGCTGAGCCTCCACCTGCAGTGCCGGCATCCCATATGGGCTCCAGTTTGTGCCCCAGCTGCTCCTCTGCTGATCTATCTCTCTGCTATAGCCTGAGAAAGCAGTAGAAGATGGTCCAAGTGCTTGGGCCGCTGCACCTGCATGGGAGACCTGGAAGAAGCTTCTGGCTCCTGGCTTTGGGTTGGCCCAGTTCTGGCTGTTGTGGCCATCTGGGGGAGTAAACCAGTGAATGGAAGACCTTTCTCTCTGTCTCTCCCTCTGTCTGTAATTCTACCTCTCATTTTTTTAAAAAACTCTTAAAAAAAAAAAAAACCTTTGAGGAAAAATATATTTAGAAGTTTATTTTGGTATAAAATCTTTTCCAAAATCCACATATGGTTTTTTTCACAATACGCATTTTTCCCATGAACATTCTGAAGAATCCTCATGCTTTCAGCCTCTCACGTAGAGGATGCACTCTATGGCCTGCATGGCTTCTCTCTGGCATATAAACAAAGCGCCAGCAGTATCATTTTTGCCCTTTGGGATAATTATGAAGTAAGATAAAGGCATTTGAACACAAACCTGTGACACCGTGACAGTCTACTGACAAGCCAGATGGGCTGCAGAGTGACTAACAGGCAGGTATAGAGTATACAGTGTGAAAACGCTGGAGAAGGGGATGACTCACATCCCAGGTATGACAGAGTGGGAAGGCACGAGATTCTAACACCCTGCTCAGAACTGTGTGCAATTTAAAACTTAGAATACTTCTGGAACTTTCTATTTAGTATTTTTGGATGGCAGTTGACCATAGGTAACTGATACTACAAGTAAAACCACAGAGAATAAGGGGGACTATTATACACGAAGGTATTAAAGGCAGCTTATTTTCCCTAGTTACCCAAGAGTTAACTTTTCAATTCAAGGAACTAGTCTAGCCTACCGCCTATATAAGGCCCACAAATCATTTGGTCTGCCCAACCAAGGCAATCATAGATGGCACTCGAAATTTAATAAATCTGTAACAGGCTAATTTTTAAGCTAATAATTTTGTTATGGCCCGTGAATGATGTTATAAACATCCAAATGGCCCTAGGCAGAAAAAAGGTTCTCCACCTCTGTAAATCATAAAATGTCAAATTTTATCAAATGCTTTCCATCTCCCAAAACACAATTTTCCTCCTTTATCAATGGGGTAAATTAGATCTAATTTGTGAATATTTAACCCATTTTGCATAACTGCAAAATTTATGTTATGAAAGCCAATGCTGTCATGATAAATCATCCTTTTCAAACATTGCTAGATCTGATCACTAATACTCTGCATAGCAATCTTGTACCTGTGCTGGTGAAATAAAACAAGTCTGCAATTTCTTGTTCTTTTCATGTCCTTCTTAGGGTTTGGTATCAAGGATGGCTTCTTAAGACATCTTTTCCTATTTTCTGGGACAGTTTGATTAAGACTAGCATTATTTCTTCCTTAAATGTTCAGAAGGATGTACCAAGGGAGCCACCTGATCCTGGAAGTTGTGGAAATTAAATTTAAATTCAGATTCAGGGCCTTTGGTGGATAGAGGACTACTTACATGATTATCTTTTCTTGCTTCAGCCTTGGTAAATGTATCATCCTATAAATACATCCATTGATCTTATGAAATTTTTCAACAAAGTTGTGACATTCATTTATTTTTTTAATAGTTGAGTAGGATGTGCAACATTTATTCCTCAAATTTATATGGATAGTGCTAAGGGTTGCTCTAGGGACAAATATTTTTCTTGTATCACTTTATGTTCCATCTTACAGACTCCTTATACATCTCTTCTAAAAAGCCTGCCATAAGGCTCTGTTTTGATCTAATATGCAGTTTGGGGCTATTACATTTAAGGTACATTTTGAGGTATTATGGATTAAATCTAGTTTTTTTTGTTTTTTTTTTTTTTTTTTTTTTTTTTGACAGGCAGAGTGGACAGTGAGAGAGAGACAGAGACAGAGAGAAAGGTCTTCCTTTGCCGTTGGTTCACCCTCCAATGGTCGCTGCGGCCGGCACGCTGCAGCCTGCGCACCGCGCTGATCCGATGGCAGGAGCCAGGTGCTTCTCCTGGTCTCCCATGGGTGCAGGGCCCAAGCACTTGGGCCATCCTCCACTGCACTCCCTGGCCACAGCAGAGAGCTGGCCTGGAAGAGGGGCAACCGGGACAGAATCCAGCGCCCTGACCGGGAATAGAACTCGGTGTGCCGGCACCGCAAGGCGGAGGATTAGCCTAGTGAGTAGCGGCGCCGGCAAATCTAGTATCTTATTGCTTGTTCCATCTATTCTTTGATCCTTTTATTCTTCTTTACTGCCTTATTAAGAATAAATAAAGTGTAGGCTGAGCATGTCTTCTCCAAAAATCCAAAATGTCAAATGTGACAAATTATAAAACTTCTTGATTGCCCCAAGTATAAAAATTCTACACTACAAAACTGTTTTATGCAAAAAATTATGGAAGAATATTGAGGCTGGCACTGTGGCACAGCGAGTTAAGATACCATCTGCAACACTAGCATCCCAAACACGGGTTTGAATTCTGGCAGCTCTACTTCTGATCCAGCTCCCTGCTAATGCACCTGGGAAAGCAGCAGAAGATGATCCAAGTACTTGGACCCCTGCCACCCCATGGGAGACTGGATGGAGTTCCTGGCTCCTGGCTTTGGCCTGGCCCAGTTCGGGCCATTGCAAGAATAACCCAAAACATGAAAGATCTGTCTCTCCCTCTCTCTATTTTTTTTTTTTTTTTAAGATTTATTTATTCATTTGAAAGTCAAAGCTACACAGAGAGAGGAGAGGCCATCTGCTGGTTCACTCCCCAAGTGGCCGCAACAGCCAGAGCTGTGGCAATCCGAAGCCAGGAGCCAGGAGCTTCTGTCGGGTCTCTCATGTGGGTGCAGGGACCCAAGGGCTTCGGCCATCTTCCACTGTTTTCCCAGGCCACAGCAGAGAGCTGGATTGGAAGTGGAGCAGCTGGGACCCGAACCAGTGCCCATAGGGGATGCTGGCACTGCAGGCAGCAGCTTCACCCACTGCACCACAGCACCAGCCCCAACCCCCTCCATATGTTAACTCTACCTTTCAAATAAATACATAAATCTAAAATAAATATAAGTCTTAAAAGAGAGAGAAAGAGAATATTATATAAAGTTAGCTTCTGGGAATGTGAAAAAGGTACATGATTTTTGTGTCTAGACTTGGGCCTTCTCCCTAAGATACCTCAATGTGTATATGCAAATATTCCAAAACCAAAAAAAAAAAAAAATCTCAATTCTAAAATATTTATGTTCTCAAGCATTTTGAATAAGGGTTGCTCAAACAACATATTTTTTCATATTTCTGCCCTATTTGATCTTGTTCTCAATTTTTCTATGTTTTCATAGAAAGAAATTATTATACTCTGATATAAAGTATCAGTTTTATCATTCCATGACAATACTCACACCTTAGAACACTGATCCCAAATGCCTGCTTCACTCATTTTGCTATTGTTACATATTTTAATGGTACACAGAATTTAAGACCTGGGGCTGGCGCTGTGGCGCAGTGGGTTAATGCCCTGGCTTGAGCACCGGCATCCCATATGGGCACAGGTTCGAGTCCCGGATGCTCCACTTCCAATACAGCTCTCTGCTATGGCCTGGGAAAGCAGTAGAAGATGGCCCAAGTCTTTGGGCCCCTGCACCTGTGTGGGAGACCCAGAAGAAGCTCCTGGCTCCTGGCTTTGGATCGGCACAGCTCTGGCCGTTGCGGCCATCTGGGGAGTGAACCAACAGATAGAAGACCTCTCTCTCTCTCTGTGTGTGTAACTCTGACTTTCAAATAAATAAAAATAAATCTTTATAAAAAAATTTAAGACTCATAATTATCGCTGCTTTGTATGTGACAACCCATTTATACTTGGTCATAGGTCTCTATCACTTTTTTTTAAAGATTTATTTGAAAGGCAGAGTTATGGGGGTGAGGGGGGACTGAAAGAGAGAGATCTTCCATTCACTGGTTCTTTCCCCAAATGGCTGCAATGGCCAAAGTTGGGCCAGGATCTTCATCTGGGTCTCCCATGTGAGTGCAGGAGCCCAAGGACTTAAGATTATGCTCTACTGATTTCCCAGGTACATTCGCAGGGAGATGGATCAGAAGCACAGCAGAGCAGCCAGGACTTGAAATGGTGCCCCTCTAAGATGCCGGTGTTGCAGGGGACAATGTAACCTGTTACACCACAGCACCAGCCCCATCTCTATCATTCTTCATTCCTTCCTGCATTTCCATGTTTTTATATGGGAACCCTTTTTCTTCAAACTAAGGAATTCTTTATTGTTTCTTTTAATGCAAGCTAAAATTTACTCCATTTTTGTCCATTCCATTTACTTCTGATTTTCACCATTTCTAATGAAAAAGCAGCCACTCTTATTAGTTGTTTGTGAATAACTTGTCCTTTCTCTCAGGCTGTTTTCCTTCCTTCCTTCCTTCCTTCCTTCCTTCCTTCCTTCCTTCCTTCCTTCCTTCCTTCCTTCCTCTCTCTCTCTCTCTCTCTTTCTCTCTCTCTCTCTTTCTCTCTTTCTCTCTTTCTCTTTTTTTACAGGCAGAGTGGACAGTGAGAGAGAGAGAGATAGAGAGAAAAGTCTTCCTTTTCCATTGGTTCACCCCTCAATGGCTGCTGTGGCCGGCACACCGCACCAATCCAAAGCCAGGAGCCAGGTACTTCTCCTGGTCTCCCATGGGGTGCAGGGCCCAAACACTTGGGCCATCCTCCACTGCACTCTTGGGCCACAGCAGAGAGCTGGACTGGAAGAAGAGCGACTGGAACCAGAACCTGGTGTGCCAGTGCCGCAGGCGGAGGATTAGCCTATTGAGCTGCAGCGCCGGCCTCTCTCTGGCAGTTTTTTGACAGGCAGAGTGGACAGTGAGAGAGAGAGAGATAGAGTGAAAGGTCTTCCTTTTGCCGTTGGTTCACCCTCCAATGGCCGCTGCGGCCGGCACACCGCGCTGATCCGAAGCAAGGAGCCAGGTGCTTCTCCTGGTCTCCCATGGGGTGCAGGGCCCAAGCACTTTGGCCATCCTCCACTGCACTCCCAGGCCATAGCAGAGAGCTGGCCTGGAAGAGGGGCAACCAGGGCAGAATCCCGCACCCCGACCGGGACTAGAACTCGGTGTGCCGGCACCACAAGGCGGAGGATTAGTCTACTGAGCCAAGGCGTCGGCCGGCAACTACATTTTAACTGTTATAAGCACAGCATGAAACTAGTAACTTTCTACATTATTAGAATAAATATAATTAATCATATACAAATCATCAGCAAATACAACAGTTATCTGCACCCCCATGTTTATTGTACCTCAATTCACAATAGCTAAGACATGGAATCAACCTAAATGCCCATCAACTGAAGACTAAAGAAATTATGGGATATGTACTCTACAGAATACTATACAGTGATAAAAAAAAAAATCCAGTCATTTGCAACAAAATGGAGGAATCTGGAAAACATCATACTGAGTGAAATAAGCCAGCCCCAAAGGGACAAATATCATATGTTCTCCCCGATCCGTGACAACTGAGCACCTGAAAGGAAGCATGCAGAAGTGAAATGGACACTATGAGAAGCAATGACTTGATCAGCCCATGTACTGACTGTCGAGGATCAGCTTACTATTTTGTTCTTTTAAGTATTTTCTTGTTCAACTTAATACCCTTGGCTGATCTCTTTACTAACACAGAATTATTCTTAGATGTTTAAATCAAATTGAAAATGGATCCCTGTTAAAAATAAGAGTGGGAATAAGAGAGGGAGGAGATGTACAGCTCACCACACGTTTCCTCAGAATTACCCCTAAGGGTAAAGCTAAAAACTTGCCATGGGACTCCAAATCCCATTAAGTTGGCAGATACCCATGCCATCTTACTAATTAAAGTGATCAGTTTAAGTTCATAATTGATCATAAAGATAGGATTAAGTGTCAAAGGGATCACATAAATAAGACCAAGTGCCTGCTAATAATAATAGATAGAATTAAAAAGAACAGAATGATCCAATATGGGAAGCAGGCCACACAGCAGACTCATAGATTGACAAATGCCCTAAACAGCACTCTGGCCTCAGATTCAGCCCATAAGGCATTTGGATCTGGCTAAAAAGCCCATGAGAACATTTCAGGCATAGAAAGCCGAAACACTGTGGGGAAAAAAAAAAATCTAAATGAAAGATCTCTGTGAGTGAGATCCCAGTGGAAAAAAGGGGCCATCAACGAAAGAGGTACCTTTCTCTGAAGGGAGGAGAGAACTTCCACTTTGACTATGGCCCTGTCTAAATAATGTTGGAGTTTGTGGACTCAAGAGGCTTCCATAGCCTTGGTAGCTCATGACAAGAGCTTATGTCCATGGTTTCTGCATGTCACTGTATTTTAACTTTAGCCTTCAAATTATACTTTAGTTCCAGATTTCTATAACAGCATTGTCCATTTCTGCCAATTATCCTTAAAAAAAATAATAATAAAGTCTGAGGGACCAGTGTTATGGCACAGCTGGCTAAGGCCCTGCCTGTGAAGCCAGCATCCCATTTGTGTGCCAGCTGGAGTCCCAGCTGCTCCACTTCTGGTCTAGCTCCCTGCTAATGTGCCTGTGAATGCAGCAAAAGATCACTCAAGTATTTGGGTCCCTGCCACCCATATGTGGGAAACCTGGATGAAACTCCTGGCTCCTGGTTTTGGCCTGGTTTCCATAAGTTGTGGCGTAGAGGGTTAAGCAGCCACTTGTGGAGCTGGCATCCCATATGGGCACCAGTTCAAGCCCAGCGAGCTGCTCCACTTCTGCACCAGCACCTGCTAATGTGCCTGGGAAAGCAGCGAAGGATGGCCCAAGTACTTGGCCCCTAAACTCACATGGGAGACCTGAAATAAGCTCCTGGCTCCGGCCTGGCCCAACCCTGGCAGTTGTGGCCATTTGGGGAGTGAATCAGCAGATGGAGAATCTCTCTCTCTCTCTCTCTCTGTCTCCATCTCTCCCCCTCTCTGTAACTCTGCCTTTCAAATAAATACAATAAATCTTAAAAAAAAAAAAAAAAGCTTTTGAGCTTTTGAAGCGCCTTTGTACTAGGCTGAATTAAGAAACACTTTCAAGTCGTCATCAAGCTAAGTTCCAAATCCAATTCTGCAGTATTCTGTAACAGCAGTTGAGAATGGTTCTATTCATTTAGATAAAAAAAAAAAAAATTTTTTTTTGATGTTAGCCCAAAATTTAATCTTATACTCCAAAGCGCCCAGGAAAATTTTACCAATTCTAAGATATCAAACTGTTATATCATAGTACAAATCAGGCCATTCAGCTTATACAGCCAGAAAAAAATGCCCAGAATTGATGATGACTAAGTCCAAATGCAAATAAAGTTCACTACTGACACTACTGGATCAATGACATATAATACAGTCAAATGCACTGCACAAAGCACTATTTACAAATAATATACTTAAACTGGTGGGAATGCAAACTGGTTAAGCCACTATGGAAGTCAGTCTGGAGATTCCTCAGGAACCTGAATATAACCCTACCCCACAAAACAGCCATCCCACTCCTTGGAATTCACCCAAAGGAAATTAAATTGGCAAACAAAATGCTGTCTGCACATTAATGTTTATTGCAGCTCATTCACAATAGCTAAGACCTGGAACCAACCCAAATGCCCATCAACAGTAGACTGGATAAAGAAATTATGGGACATGTACTCTATAGAATACTATACAGCAGTCAAAAACAACGAAATCCGGTCATTTGCAACAAAATGGAGGAATCTGGAAAACATTATGCTGAGCAAATTAAGCCAGTCCCAAAGGGACAAATATTATATGTTCTCCCTGATTGGCGACAACTAACTGAGCACCAAAGGGGAAACCTGTTGAAGTGAAATGGACACTATGAGAAACAGTGACTTGATCAGCCCTTGTCCTGACTGTTGATGTACAATGTAATACTTTATCCCTTTTAGTATTTTATTTTTTTGTTCTAGTACTATTGGTTGAACTCTGTAATTAACACACAATTATTCTTAGGTGTTTAAATTTTAACTGAAAAGTGATCCCTGTTAAATATAAGAGTGGGAATAAGAGAGGGAGGAGATGTACAATTTGGGACATGCTCAATCAGACTTGCCCCAAATGGTGGAGTTAGAAATGTGCCAGGGGATTCCAATTCAATCCCATCAAGGTGGCAGGTACCAATGCCATCTCACTAGTCCAAGTGATCAATTTCAGTTCACAATTGATAGGTCTAAGCGTCAAAGGGATCACACAAACAAGACTAGTGTCTGCTAATACCAACTGATAGAATCAAAAAGGGAGAGAACGATCCAACATGGGGAGCGGGATACACAGCAGACTCATAGAATGGCAGATTCCTAAATAGCACTCTGGCCTCAGAATCAGCCCTTAAGGCATTCGGATCTGGCTGAAGAGCCCATGAGAGTATTTTAGGCATGGAAAGCCAAGACACTGTGGCAAAAAAAAAAAAAAAAAAAAAAAAAAAACACCACGATGACAACAACGACAACCTAAATGAAAGATCTCTGTGAGTGAGATCCCAGTGGAAAGAACAGGGCCATCAAAAAAGAGGTACCTTTCTCTGAAGGGAGGAGAGAACTTCCACTTTGACTACAACCCTGTCTGAATAAGATCAAAGTTGGCGAACTCAATAGGCTTCCATAGCCTTGGCAACTCATGACTAGAGCCTAGGGAGATTACTGACGCTATAAACAAGAGTGTCAAATTGTTAAGTCAACAACAGGAGTCACTGTGTACTTACTTCTCATGTGGGATCTGTCCTTCATGTGTTTTCCAATGTGAACTAATGGTATAACTAGTACTCAAACAGTACTTTACATTTTGTGTTTCTGTGTGGGTGCAAACTGATGAAATCTTTACTTAATACATACTAAATCGATCTTCTATATATAAAGATAATCGAAAATGAATCTTGATGTTAATGGAACGGGAGAGTGAGTGGGAGATGGGAGGGGTGCGAGTGGGAGGGAAGTTATGGGGGGGAAGCCATTGTAATCCATAAACTGTACTTTGGAAATTTATATTTACTAAATAAAAGTTTAAAAAAAATAATACAGTGAAACTCTGTAAGATTTAAATGCATCACATTTATAAATTAGTCCAACTGAACCATTTTCTGTTCTGAAACAGAACTTAGCAGATCCACTTTAGGCTACATTAGAAATAATGTTTTCTATAGTTCTTTGCAAAGATTCTTAAAAAAAAAAAAACTTAAATGAGATTAATTCACATGCTATGCAATGCATCCACTTACAAGTGTTTAATTCTATTCTGAAAACATTCGTACTACAGTTGTTCCATAGAGGTTAATTCTTCAGGTACTTTAGATTTAGCACTGACATCTCATATAAACAACAGTAACACTGATGGCATAATAAGAAACAGCTGATCCTTGTCCCCTCACAAAGTACACCTGAAACCCTTGTAATGTCCTGAATGATAGAAGTGATACAGCATATTCTGTTCTAGCATTAAGTCTGATTCCTGACACACAGCTCCCAATATTTCTACAATTTCCTGGGTGATGAGAGTGACAGAAGTGCCTTTTGCTCCTAATAAAGAGCTCCTAAATCCCTGGGAATTTCCTGGGCAGTAGAAGTCACTTTTGTCCTAACGAGGTGATGCTTGGTATGACTCTACATAGCTTCAGAATAGGGGCTGTTCATCAGAAAGACCAGGTCATGACTAGAAACCCAGAACTCTCAGCCCTACTCCCTACTTCACAGCCTCCAGAGAGGGAAGAGAGGCTATAGACCAACTTAATAACCTTCCCTGCCTACATCAGCGAACCTCCACAGAAGCCCCTCAGTGAAGACCTTCTGGGTTGTGAACACATCCAGGTGCTTCAAGGGTGGTGCATCCTCGAAGCTCCTGCACCTGTGAACTTCCAGACATCACTCCATGTATCTTTCACCTAATCCATTATAACAAAACAGTAAATACACATATTGTCCTGAGTTTTGTGAGCTGTTCTAGCAAATTATCAAATCCAAGAGGCTTACAGGAAACCCTTAATTTATGGCTGGTCAGATGTACAGGGGCCCAGATCTGCATATGAAGTAGGACAAAACTGTGGGACAGAGCCCTTGCCGGATCTGATGGTAACTACAGGTAGACTGGACAGTGTCAGAGCTAAATTAGACTGTAGGACACCCAACGGGTGTTCAGAGAGTTGGAGAACTGGCTGTTGGTGTGTGAAAAACTCCCAAACATTTGGTGTCAAATGTTGACAGAAACAGATCACATAGTAATTGGTATCATCTTAGCAGCTCATCAAGAGACAAGGAAAACCACTTAGAATAATTTCCCTTGCTTTTTAATTGACTACTGATATTGTTCCCATGGAGAATTTCATTTGAAAATTATCATACAGGAAAAGAAATTTGAAAAGCATTGGCCTATCTGTTTTACACACTTCTTCAGTTCCTTCTGTTAACACTATTAAACTTTACCTATCTTTATTTGGCCTTTGAAATGTAATTCACATGCATTTCATTCAACTTTTAGTCTTAAAGTCTGGTTCACAGCTCAGGCCCTCATCATTTAATAAAATGTACTTTGCTAGAGTATGATAGTGGCATTCCTCAGAAATCTCATTATAAAAGCAATCATTTCAATGAAGCAGGGGAAAGAAAAATTGGGATTAGCTTTGAAACTTACTTTCCTGCAGGGGGAAACAATTTCATAGCTAATGAATTAGATCTAAAACCCAAACACTGCTGAGCAAATAAACCCAAACCATTACAGAAACAGTGGTTTCAACTCTCAATTCATCAGAGTAGTAACTTAATGTAAACTTAATTTTATATGCAATATTCCAAAAACTGTCATCCAAAATGTAAAAACAATACAAACTTAACAGGTTTCAAATACAAGATGATATAAAAAATACAAGGGAAAGATAACAAAAAAAATGCTATTATTGTTGCCGGCGCCGTGGCTCAATAGGCTAATCCTCCACCTTGCGGCGCCGGCACACCGGGTTCTAGTCCCGGTTGGGGCGCCGGATTCTGTCCCGGTTGCCCCTCTTCCAGGCCAGCTCTCTGCTATGGCCAGGGAGTGCAGTGGAGGATGGCCCAGGTGCTTGGGCCCTGCACCCCATGGGAGACCAGGAAAAGCACCTGGCTCCTGGCTCCTGCCAGGATCAGCGCGGTGCGCCGGCTGCAGCGGCGGCCATTGGAGGGTGAACCAACGGCAAAGGAAGACCTTTCTCTCTCTGTCTCTCTCTCTCACTGTCCACTCTGCCTGTCAAAAAAAAAAAAAAAAAAAAAAAAAAAAAAAAAAAAAAAATGCTATTATTCTGCTAGCATAATCCATTATGCTGCTTGTTTTTTGGCTGTAATCTTGTTCTTTTTAATATCAGAAAAAAGTCTCAGCAACTTGCAATAGCCACTGCTAGCAACAGTCCAAGGGATGAAAGCACAGCACCAAGCACTGTGGTTGGCACCTGACCTCCACCCCAGCCTGTACAATCCTCTCTTCTCCATCCCTGCCTAGCATCTCATCAACTTAATGACATCCCTTCAAATGGCTGTAGGCCAGTCCCTTGTGCTTATGTCCATGGTTTCTGCATGTCACTGTATTTTAACTTTAGCCTTCAAATTATACTTTAGTTCCAGATTTCTATAACAGCATTGTCCATTTCTGCCAATTATCCTTAAAAAAAAAAAATTAAAGTCTGAGGGACCAGTGTTATGGCACAGCTGGCTAAGGCCCTGCCTGCGAAGCCAGCATCCCATTTGTGTGCCAGCTGGAGTCCCAGCTGCTCCACTTCTGGTCTAGCTCCCTGCTAATGTGCCTGTGAATGCAGCAAAAGATCACTCAAGTATTTGGGTCCCTACCACCCATATGTGGGAAACCTGGATGAAACTCCTGGCTCCTGGTTTTGGCCTGGTCCAGCACTGGGCTTTGTGGTCACCTGGGGAGTGAACCAGTGGATGGAACATATTCTCTCTCTCTCTCCCTCTCTAACTCTGACTTTCAAATAAATAAATCTTAAGAAAAAAATTCATTCCTTAGGCACCATTAGAAAATCAAAATAAGTACTTAAATTTGAGTGAACAAGAATGAATTAAGGCCTGCCCCGCGGCTCACTTGGCTAATCCTCCGCCTGCGGCGCTGGCACACTGGGTTCTAGTCCCAGTCGGGGCGCCAGATTCTGTCCCGGTTGCTCCTCTTCCAGTCCAGCTTTCTGCTGTGGCCTGGGAGGGCAGTGGAGGATGGCCCAAGTACTTGGGCCCTGCACCCACATGGGAGACCAGGAGGAAGTACCTGGCTCCTGGCTTTGGATCGGTGCAGCGCGCCGGCCATAGTGGCCACTTGGGGGTGAACCAATGGAAAAAGGAAGACCTTTCTCTCTGTCTCTCTAACTCTGCCTGTCAAAAAATTAAAAAAAAAAAAAAAAATCAATTAAGCCTTACAATGAATTTGGAGGATGAAAATACATGGGGGTGGGACTAGCACTGTAGCACAGAGGGTGAAACCACCTGCAACGCTGGCATCCCATAGGGCACCAGTTCGAGTCCCAGCTGCTCCACTTCCTAGCCAGCTCTCTGCTGTTGCACCTGGGAAACCAGCAGAAGATGGCCCAAGAAGTTGAGCCCCTGCACCCACGTGGGAGACCCAGAAGAAGTTCCTGGATTCTGGCTTCAGTCTAGCCCAGTCCCTGCTGTTGCAGCCATTTGGGGAGTGAACAGCAGAAGGAAAATCTCTCTCTCTCTCTCTGTAACTCTGCCTTTCAAATAAACAAAACAAATCTTAATATAAACTTTTAGTTTTTCTATCACCTATTCTATATAGTTATGAATAGGAAACAGTTACAGTTTAAGAAAAAAACAAAGTAGTATAGGAAACACAGAGTGGGAAGTTCTTGCACTGAGGGCCAACAAAGAAGATAGCATGAATGATGAAGCTGGCTAGATAAACAACCGTCTGCTGCTACAACCTACACTTCTCAACAGCATCATCAAGTCAGTGTCTCTCTAAAAGCCCTGCAGAAAAGCAGATAAGTTCCAAAATATGTGCAGGTTGGTTTTTTTTTTTAACAAGTTGTTGTTACTCTGCCTGCTTTCAAAGAAGAAAATAATGGCAAGATATTTTCATTAATTCAAATGTGGACTGAAATGACATTTAAGCATTTTTGAAAAACAGAAACTCGGCAGCGCGGGGCTCACTAGGCTAATCCTCCGCCTGCAGCACCGGCACCCTGGGTTCTAGTCCCAGTTAGGGCACCAGTCCTGTCCCTGTTGCTCCTCTTCCAGTCCAGCTCTCTGCTGTGGCCCGGGAGTGCAGTGGAGGATGGCCCAAGTGCTTGGGCCCTGCACCCGCATGGGAGACCAGGAGAAGCACCTGGCTCCTGGCTTCGGATCTGTGCAGTGCGCCAGCCACAACGTGCCAACCGTAGCGGCCCCTTGTGGGGTGAACCAACAGAAAAAGGAAGACCTTTCTCTCTGTCTCTCTCTCTCTCTCACTGTCTAACTCTGCCTGTAAAAAAAAAAAAAAAAAAAAAAAAACCACAAAAACAAAAACAGAAACTCTTCAGATTTGTAACATCTTACAAGTATCCAGAAAAATAAGAATAACCTTGGTAACTAAACTTAGATTACCTTAAGCATTCTAAATCCTATTTCTTCATCATGACTATTTCCAAATCAGACAGTGCACTTTTGTCATTCTTCTGTCAAAAGGCCAAGTAAAATACATGAATGTTAAGCCTAAAGGTCATCTAATGAACAACAAACAGAAAATTTCTGCCAGTCAATCCACACATTTGAAAACTGAATTCAAGGTCTGAAGTCACAAATGTCGATTCACTCAATTGGATTCTGAAGCAGCAGTGACTGCTGTCAGAACAGCAACATCAAGTACTGGAAAAATCCTGAAGGTTTTCAGGTGTTTTACTTCAAGGAAACAACTGGCTATTTGTGTCAATGGATTTGTAAGACAAAAGCATTAGCTCTGGATTCAAGTGTATTAGGGTTTCATAATCTATACAATATAAAATTACTTCTCAGGGTCCAAAGAGAACCCATACAAAAGGAAGACAAAGGAATCAAAGATAGTTTTAGATTGTTCTACTCTTATTTTCTAGAAAACCCAAAACAACAAAAATCAGAAACCAATGTCAGAAGTAATTTTAAAACAGTTTGGGGTGGGGATGAGTAGGCACTTGACCTAGTGGTTTAAGATGCCAGTAAGACACCTGCATCCCATAATGGAGGTGCCTGGGTTCGGTTTCAGGATCTGGCTTCCAACTCCAGTTTCCTTCTGATTCAAATCCTGGAGGCAGCAAGGATGGCTCAAGAACCCCTTGAGCTACAAGCCCCCAGCTTCAACACAGCCCAGTCCCAAAGTTGTGAGTATCTGGGGACTGAACCAGCAGATTGGAGTGCCTTTTATTTTCTCTTTTCTAAGATTTTTTATTTATTTGAAAGAGAGTGACAGAGAGATCTTTCATCTGCTGGTTCATCCCCCAAATGGCCACAGCAGCCATGTTGAAGCCAAGAGCCTGGAACTCCATCCGGGTCTCTCACGTGGGTGCAAGGACCAAGCACTTGGGCCATCTTCTGCTGCCTTCCCAGGTGCATTAGGAGAGAGCTGGATCAGAAATGAAGCAGTCAAGGCTTGAACCAGCACCCATATGGGATGCCAGCGCAGCAGGCAGCAGGTAAACCCTCTGCAAAATGTCAGACCTGGAATGCTCACTTGCTAGCTCGCTTGCTCTCTCTACTAAATAAAAGATAAATGAAAATGTTTTTTAAATTTAGGAAGCTCTGTGTGTTAAGTTTGGGGAGTTCTCAGCTCTGTTTTTGACAATTCATGCTTTCTACTATGTTCAAAACTGACAAAGATCTAAAGTTTAGGAACATCACTTTCTTTGTTTCACCATAATATTGTGAATTCCAGGTGGCATGTACCAATGCCATCTTACTAGTCAAAGTGATCAGTTTCAGTTCATAATTGATCATGAGAGTATTAAGAGTCAAAGGGATCATATAAACAAGACTAGTGTCTGCTAATACTAACCGATAGAATTAAAAAGGAGAGAATGATCCAACATGGGAAGCAGGATACACAGTAGACTCATAGAATGCCAGATGTCCTAAACAGCACTCTGGCCTCAGAATCAGCCCTTAAGGCACTTGGATCCGGCTAAAAAGCCCATGAGAGTATTTTAGGCATGGAAAGCCAAGACACCGTGGCAAAACACAACACAACACAACACAACACAACACCCACCTAAATGAAAGATCTCTGAGTGAGATCCCAGCAGAAAGAAAGAACAGGCCATCAAAGAAGGAGGTACCTTTCTCTGAAGGGAGGGGAGAACTTCCACTTTGACTATGACCTTGTCTAAATAAGATCAGAGTTGGCGAACTCAAAAGGCTTCCATAGCCTTGGCAACTCATGACAAGAGCCTCGGGTGATCACTGATGCCATAAACAAGAGTGTCAATTTGTTAAATCAACAACAGGAGTCACTGTGCACTTACTCCCCATGTAGGATCTGTCCTTAATGTGTTGTACTATGTGAAGTAATGGTATAACTAGTACTCAAACAGTACTTTACATTTTGTGTTTCTGTGTGGCTGCAAACTGTTGAAATCTTTACTTAATATACACTAAATCGATCTTCCGTATATAAAGTTAATTGAAAATGAATCTTGATGTGAATGGAACGGGAGAGGGAGTGGGAGATGGGATGGTTGCGGGTGGGAGGGAGGTTACGGGGCGGGGGGGGGGGGGGAAGCCACTGTAATCCAAAAGCTGTACTTTGGAAATTATATTTATTAAATAAAATTAAAAAAATATTGTGAATTCCAAGTTATGTCAAATTCTCAAACTGGCCAAAATTGAAGTAATATTACATTCTTTGAAGCTTAACCATGTTGTTCCACTTGTTTGAAAAGTTTGTTTAAATATCCAAACAAAAATTTTTAATACATTTGCAATCCTCGGAAAAAAATATATTTTAGGTAAAATAGTAATTATAGAAAACTTTTCATAACATAATCATTAACATAAAAGCACTATTTCTCAAATTTCAACTTTCCTCAAAAATCATTTATCATTAACATTCTATTATTTCAACATGCACTTAAATGCCCTGGCTATTTGCTGACACTCCTGAGTGTCTCATTCAGGTGCTTGTCAGTCTGTATACATAACACAGTGCTGGCCCTGTCTAGCACATGCAGCTGTCTGGATGCCTGCTTGTCTGCCCAAGTTCTCACTCACTACTCTGTGTGCTGACTGCTCTGCTGGCCCTTGCTTCTGTCATGCCCTTTTTCTCTACCACCGACAGCTCCTCTCAGCAAACTCAACTAAGACCTATGTCTCACTCTCAAGGCCACCTCAGTGCTGCCTCTTCCAGGAAGCCGTCAATCTGAATCCTCTCTGGTTTGTTTCATCTCAGCTCCTAACAGCACAGGCTGTCTGTACCACATACCCATTGTCAAATTCCCAGTCACATGATTGATATATTCCTCCAGTCAAGTTATACATAAGAATGAGATTGCTTCTAGAGTCCCAATTTTGTTAAACTAGAGACATGTCAAATCAAATAGTAAACTTGTTTTTTTAAATTTGGGTTTGAGGGAGAAGGATATTCACATATAAAAAATATATATGCTTAATTAAAAACTAAGCAGCTCTCATTATAAAGCCTCTAATTCTCCATATTTTAGTTCTAAAATATAGTATTAAAATGGACTTCATCATCTGGATGACCATATCCCCTAAAAAATTTAAAATGTATGGTAAAATTATATATGTATATAATTTACATATGTATGTGATTCCCCTCATCTTTACTGAAATGTTTTATTATATAATGTAAAACTTTCTGCAGGTGTGTTAAGTTCTGATATGTTTTATGTGTATCTGAAACATCTGACATGAATTATTAACACTGTGGCAGAGGAAAAAAAATTTGGCTTCTGAATGCTTCGTTAAACCAGAGTCTGTCAGTCACTGCAACGTGTCCTTCCCTGCTTAATCTTCTTTGGCAAGTTCTGTGCACGCCAGTGCTATCCAGCTCCAGCAATCCCAATGCCAAGAACTCCTGGTACACACAACACTCTCAGTAGAATCAATGTATTCAGTTCCTTCAGCCTCACAAGGAAGAGTTCAACCCTAGACGGGTCTGTAACTATTTCTTTTCATAAGACTTCATTATGGATGATAAACTATAAATTACAACTTTGGAAAACTGATTTTTATCAATAACTGAACTATATGGGAGGAAGTACAGAGTGATGAGCTAGGTTAGCCAAGGGCAAATCAACATTCTCTTTAACCCCACCCCACTAGCCCAACTGGTTTAAAAAAAAAATAATGGTGTTATTCAGCTATTTAACATGGTTGTAAGAATCACAGTCAAGAGGAAAAGTTCAACTGTGTTTCAGGCATGAACACTAACTTGGGAGACATTTTTTTCCAGAGTTTCTTATTATATCTGTAGAGATAGAACTGTATATATCTAAGAACTAAAGCCTTAAAAAAAGAACTGTATATAGAAACAAACCTATAAACATGTATAATTTTAAATGACTTGGTTTATTTTCAAAATTCCTTTTATTAGGAGTTGAGGGGGGATCATTTTTAAAAACTTCCCTACATATAGATATGGTTTCATAACTCAGTGTTCACTAACTAAATAAAAAACAAAGTATGGAAACTGCCACAGCAGTAAAAAGCAACCATAACTGCGATAATAGTTAGAATATCAAGACAGCTAGTCTGGGGCCAGCATTGTGGCATAGCAGCTTAAGCCGGTGCCTGTGACACTGCTTGCATCCCACACTGGAACACTGCTAAGTCGCAGCTGCTCTGTTCCACCTTCCCGCTAATGTGTCTAGAAAGGAGTAGAGGATGTTCCACCCACTTGGGCCTCTACCACCCACGTGGGAGACCAGGATGGAGTTTCTAGCTCCTGGCTTCAGCCTGGTCCAGACCTGACTGTTGCAACCATTTAAGGAGTGACCCAGAGGATAGAAGATCTCTTTCTCTATCTCTCCCTCTCACTGCGACTCTGCCTTTCAAATAAGTAAAAACATTAGAAAAAAAAAGATTTAAAAAGATAAATATTCTGTGATTCTGTGGCTTACTAGAGAAATTCAGAAAAAGTAAAAATTCTATGGCAGGCGCCGCGGCTCACTAGGCTAATCCTCCGCCTAGCGGCACCAGCACACCGGGTTCTAGTCCCGGTCGGGGCGCCGGATTCTGTCCCAGTTGCCCCTCTTCCAGGCCAGCCCTCTGCTGTGGCCAGGGAGTGCAGTGGAGGATGGCCCAGGTGCTTGGACCCTGCACCCCATGGGAGACCAGGAAAAGCACCTGGCTCCTGGCTCCTGCCATCGGATCAGCGCGGTGCGCCGGCCGCGGCGGCCATTGGAGGGTGAACCAACGGCAAAGGAAGACCTTTCTCTGTCTCTCTCTCACTGTCCACTCTGCCTGTCAAAAAAAAAAAAAAAAAAAAAAAAGTAAAAATTCTCAACTGTACCTAAGTTCTTTACTCCTCAGTGACCCCTCCTCTGACACACAGTGCTAAGACTGGCACTTTCTTACAGTAAAATATTCACAGGCAAGAAGAAAACAATGCACAAGGATATATGCTGTTCTATTTATTCTATTATCTGCATTTAGAAAATGCAAAGGGGCTGGCGCCGCGGCTCAGTAGGCTAATCCTCTGCCTTGCGGTGCCGGCACACCGGGTTCTAGTCCCGGTCGGGGCACGGGATTCTGTCCCGGTTGCCCCTCTTCCAGGCCAGCTCTCTGCTGTGGCCCGGGAGTGCAGTGGAGGATGGCCCAGGTGCTTGGGCCCTGCACCCCATGGGAGACCAGGAGAAGTACCTGGCTCTGGCCTTTGGATAGGCGCGGTGCGCCAGCTGTGGCGGCCATTGGAGGGTGAACCAATGGCAAAGGAAGACCTTTCTCTCTGCCTCCCTCTCTCACTGTCCACTCTGCCTATCCAAAAAAAAAAAAAAAAAAAAAAAGGCAAAGGAAAAGACACCTGAGACCTGAGACAAAAGCACCTGATCACAAAATATACCTGCCAGTGACAACAAATACTTAACCTTGGTATCTACCTAAGCAGTAATTCTGGCCTTAAACAAAATGATCACAAAGAATTACTGTCTTTTTTTTTTTTTTTTTTTTTTTTTGACAGGCAGTTAGACAGTGAGAGAGAAAGGTCTTCCTTTTTTTTCCAATGGTTCATCCCCCAAGTGGCCGCTATGGCTGGCGTGTTACCGCTGGCGCGTTGTGCCGGTCCGAAACCAGGAGCCAGGTGCTTCCTCCTGGTCTCCCATGCGGGTGCAGGGCCCAAGCACTTGGGTCTTCCCGGGTCACAGCAGAGAGCTGGAATGGAAGAGGAGCAACTGGGACAGAATCCGGTGCCCCAACCAGAACTAGAACCCGGGGCGCCGGCGCTGCAGGTGGAGGATTAGCCTAGTGAGCTGTGGCACCAGCCAAGAATTACTGTCTTTAAGCACAGCCTCAAGTCCTCACCTTCTCTCCCATATCCCCAAATATACCATAAGCAAAGATTCTGCAATGGTCACAAAGATATATAAATCTCTATAATTACTAACAACTACAGTCCTGAGGATATTTGCATTTTGACAGTTTTCAGTACCTTAGTCTGAAAACACTAAGCTTTAACCAGGATTTTTGAGAGCAGCCTATGGGTGAAAAATCACTCATCCCTACAATGGTATTTCCTAGTCAAGCCCAAATTTCAGACAAAGAATTAAGTGATAGCCTGTCCAGAGCAAGTTAAACATTTTTGTGTTTGAAGGTGAAAGCAAGCTATATTCTCGGTTTTTAAAAGCCAGAAAAAAATGTCTTTACTGTTAGTCAGAGCAGCCAAGCAGGTAATGACTTTGTTTTTTCGGTTAACATAACCAGCTTGTGGAACAGAATACTAAATCATTAAGTGCAATTCCAAAGAAGGTCACAGAGTCTAAGTGATCAAATCTTATCAAAGAAATATAGCACTCCTTAATATAATAAAATGATATCTTTGTTAGTCACATATTATTTTAATACTAATTTTCACACCAAATGTATCATTTAAGCCAAATTAAAACACTGTATTTTTAGCAAAGCAAAATCTTTTATACAAATTAATGTCCTGTGAAACTACAGGCAGCACAAGAGTGTGTGTGTATGTGACAGAGAGAGAAAAGAGAAGCAGACAGAAACAGTGAGTTCCCATACGTTGGAATTCCCAAATGCCTGAAATAATCAGGGTTGACCTCCACATTTCCCAACTCCCTCCACAGGCTCAAGTCAGGAGCCAGGAACACAGTCCATGTCTCCCATGTCTCCCACAGGGTGGCAGAAACCATATCACTGAAGCCATCACTGCTGCCTCTTAGGGTCTGCATTAACAGGCATCCAGAGTCATGGATGTGGGACACAGACACCTCAACCACTAGGCTGAACAACTGCTCCACAATTTCTCCTTTTAAAGCATATATTAAGAGGAGCTTGGTTTCATTCTCAGGTTGATCCAAGGCCAGGTAGAGTTCCAAAAGTGTGAAAAAGATTTAAATGATACCTTCAGGAGAATTAGTGTCAATACTAGATTTCCAAGTATATTTAAAAAAAATTTTTTAAAGATTTATTTTATTTACTTGAAAGAGTTACAGAGAGAGGTAGAGATAGAAAGAGAGATCTTCCAACCGCTGGTTCACTCCCTAGATGGCCACAACGGCCAGAGCTGCGCCGATCCGAAGCCAGGAGCCAGGAGCTTCTTCCGAGTCTCCCATGTGGGTCCAAGGGTCCAAGGACTTGGGCCATCTTCCACTGCTATCCCAGGCCACAGCAAAGAGCTGGATCAGAAGAGGAGCAGCTGGGGCTAGAACTGGCGCCCATATGGGATGCTGGTGCTTCAGGTCAGGGCTTTAACCCACTGCGCGACAGTGCCGCCCCCCCACCAAGTATATTTTAAAAATTGCTATATTTTCACATAAATACTGGTGCTGTCAAATTCAGACAGCCATTAAAGACACGAGTAATTTCAGATGACTACTTTAAGACCCCAACATCCTTTTGTTTTGATCACAAGTCAAATAACCTTACTCTAGCCTATTTAAAAAAATTCTAACTGAAATACCATTTCTTAAAGTAACAAATAAACATACGGCCAGTGCCCACTTGGCCAAGTGATTGATTCCTCCATCTCAGCATCTGTCCATGTGTTACCTGTTCTACTGCATCTCAGCCTTTACTGGCGTCTGAGGATCATCCTGCATCATCATCAAGTCAACCTGCTGAGGCTACCTCCTTTCACAGAGACTATGGCTTACTGAGTCACAGTTTTTTCTGGGCCCTGAGAACATGGTTTGAAGACTCTCATCTACTGAAACCTTAAGTGTAAATGAAATTTTAGTAGATTTAAATTCCATTGCTTTCTCTACAGGATCAATTACAGAAAGTTCTTGCATGCAGTTTTGGTTCTTGCTGCACCAGAAAGAAATCTCAGAAAGGCAAGCAGCCCCTGGTCTGTGAGGTACGCAACTTCCCAGTGGCATCTGTAAATCTATCCAACCATATCCAGGTTCACATGGTCTGGAAGGGCTCCTGCATTCCAGCTGTTCTAAGAGTTCACTGTGGGTGGTCAAAGGCGTGCTCTTCATGGTGCCGGCAGCCTGCACCTTGTCTTGGAGGCACTAGACCAAAGCAGCTATTCCTGCTCCCGCCCACCCTATCCCAGTAGACAGCCTTGCAGCACACAGGAGGCGATTCTTGATCACACTGCAAACAGAGAAGAGAACAGGCCTGGGGGCTGAGGAAACAGGAGACCAAAGGGGATGAGGAAGGCATAAAGAAAACAGTGCCTTTAAGAAGTGATGGTTCAGGGCAGTGCTGTGGCGTAGTGGGCTAAGCCTCTGCCTGCAGTGCCAGCATTCCAGATGGGTGCTGGTTTCTGTCCAGGCTGCTCCTCTTCCAATCTAGCTCTCTGCTTGTGGCCTGAGAAAGCAGTGTAAGATAGCCCAAGTCCTTGGGCCTGTGCACCCATGTGGAAGACCCGGAAGAAGCTCTTGGCTCCTGGCTTTGAACACTGTGGCCATTTGGGGAGTGAACCAGTGGATGAAGACTCTTCTCTCTGTCCTCCTTCTCGCTATAACTCTGCCTCTCAAATAAGTTTAAAAAAAAAAAAAAAAGAAGAAGAAGAAATAGTGATGGTTTTTCTCACCATACAATCTTTGTGGATCAGTTGATAGATGAATCATTACTTGCTTGACAATTTAAAAATGGAGAAACACAGGGAATGCTTTTTAACTGCCATAGCTATTTAAAAGTATTATTCTAAACTAAGTACCAGGGGCCAGCATTGTAGTGAAGTGTTAAGCTGCCACCTGCAACATCAGCATACCATATGAGCACCAGTTTGTGTCCTGGCTGCTCCTCTGCCAATCCAACTCCCTGATAATGGCCCAAGAAAGCAGTGGAAGACTGTCCAACTGCTTGGACCCCTGCACTCACATGGAAGACCCAGATGAAGCTCCTGGCTTTGGCCTGGCTCAGCCCTAGCTGTCACGGCCATTGGGAAGTGAACAAGGAGATGGAAGAGATCTCTCTCTCTCTCTCTCCTTTCTTCCCTCCCTCCCTCCTTCCATCTCCCTCTCCCTCTATTTCTCTCCTTTAACCTCTCTCTGTTAACTTTGCCTTTTAAATAAATAAATCTTTAAGAAATTAAATAAATAATGAAGTACCTAGAGAGAGAGAAAGCTATGACACAGGCAAGCTTTTAAACACTATTGTCCCTCAAAAATAAAAATTATTCAAAACATTATAAGAGGGGCCGGCGCTGTGGCGCAGTGGTTAAAGCCCTAGCCTGAAGCGCCGGCATCCCATGTGGGTGCCAGTTCAAGTCCCGGCTGCTCCAGTTCTGATCCAGCTCTCTGCTATGGCCTGGGAAAGGAGTAGAGGATGGCTCAAGTCTTTGGGCCCATGCACCTACGTGGGAGACTCAGAGGAGGCTCCTGGCTCCTGGCTTCGGATTGGCGCAGCTCAGGTTGTTGCTGCCAATTGGGAGTGAACCAGCGGATGGAAGACCCTTCCACCCCGACTCTCCTCTCTCTGTGTAACTCTGACTTTCAAATAAAAATAAAGAAATCTTAAAAAAAAAAAAAAAGAACATTTAAGAATGATACAGGGAGCTAGTGCTGTGGTACAGCAGGTTAAAGCCCTGGCCTGTAGCACAGGCATCCCATATGGGTGCCGGTTTGGGTCCCAGCTGCTCTACTTCCAATCCAGCTAACTGCTATGGCCTGGGAAAGCAGTACAAGATAGCTCAAGTCCTTGGGCCCCTGCACCCACATGGGAGACCCGGAAGAAGCTCCTGGCTCCTGGCTTTGGACACTGCAGCCATTTGGGAAGTGAACCAGCGGACAGAAGACCTCTCTCTCTCTATCTGGCTCTACCTCTCTCTGTAACTCTTTCAAATAAATAACATAAATCCTTAAAAAAAAAAAAAAGAATGATACAGAACAAATCTATGGTTCTCTCTCTCTCTCTCTCTCTAGATGTGCACACACATGCACACACACATGTATGTATTTTATACATATATAAATCTATTTGGGAATATATACACATATATTCATATTCATGTATGTGTGTGTGTGTGTGTTCCCAAATAGGTTTAACCTCCAGGTAATTTGATTACAAGACAGACATATTTTATAGTCTTTACTTATGTTGGTTCCATGGGAGGGTTGGGGGACAGTGGGGCAGAACTGAGTCTTTCTTTGAAAGGAACTTTTCTTTGTTAGGGAATTACAGTGACTGCTTTCCCCTGACTCCTCTTCAGTCCTTACATTCTTCTCAATGGTTCTTTGTAACATGCAGGCTCCAACCTTTGCTGCCACCACTTTCGATGTCACATAACACATTGGGAGATTAAGCCATAATAAGCCTAGAGGCAGACAAGAAACACTCAAACAGGGCAAAAGATATTTTTCTGCTTCTAGTTCGATTCAGCACAATTAGGGATTTCCCATGTGTGCTCTGGAACCACAAAGACTTCAGCTGGAATCCTGGCTCCACCATTTATGAGAGTATATAAACTTGGGGATGTTTCTTCATTTCTGTGCATTTCTAACTATTTCCTCATCTATAAAATGGGACAGTAACAGCTCCTCCCTTTCAACATTAACACAAGGACTGTAAGAGACATTTAACAAGACACTCAGCACAGTATCTGTACATAGTGAGCTGTCAGTAAATATTAACTACCCATCGTACCCTGCTTAACTCCAAAATTTCCCGGGTGTTATTGGGATTACAGAATTGTGCCCAGCCTCAGAATAAAAGTTTCCAACCACAATAAGGGTAAGTACTGTTTCAGGAATCTTTTTTCAGATACACACCCACTCCTCCACACCCCGACATGCACAGACACGCGTATTTGGCTTCATGCCCCTTTTCTGTGATGCTCTCCCTAAGGAACTTCCCACAAATAGCATATGTGTCTTGTCCTTGGGCACAACAGTATTTTGAGCATTTTGTATAGAAAACTCTACAGTTCATTACACTGTGCTTGTTTATGTCTGGCTCTCCCATTATAATGCAAACTGCAAAGAAATGCTTTATATTCCTGCTGTTGCAAAACACTGGGTGCTCAGTAAAGCTCTGTTAAATGAGGAAAAAGTCATCAAAATCTAACAGTTATTAAAAATCACAAAATAGTTAACCACTTTCACTTGCACCTGAGTTGATTCTACTTTTGCACAGAAATCTAAATTTATCTGTAAGCCAGAGTCCATAAATTGTCCTTTCTCCCAGTGCCTGGTATACTCCCTTCCATCTGAAAACGAGGAGTCAATGCTTACTTAAGAAACTGAGATGAGTAATGTGTACAATGATCTTTAAAAGGTAGAACATCAAAGCCATGAAGATGTGCCATATAGTTGGGGTTTCATCTAAGGAAATCTGCTACATTCATGCTTCTTTTTAGGGGGAAAGTTCAAGGAAAGTTATCAGGCAAAAGAAGTTGTTTCTAAATGACAAGTGGCGGAGGATCCCCTTTCACAGTACTGCAGGTAGCCACTGACAACAGTTGCCAGTAACAACTGGGCAGGTACTTGCTTCAGTACTTAACACAGATAGATATGAAGAACTGGAATACCTCTTAATATCCACATATTTTCACCATCATTCCCTACTCTATCTAAATGTAAAAATCAAAGTTACCCAAATTCACCAACTCTGCTTTTATTCCATTACACCAAAGCAAAACACTGGAATCAATTCTAAAGAAAACACTGACTTGTCACCATACTTACAGACATCAAAGGTCAAAAAGTTGACAGTATACTAAATCAAAAACTTGGTTTGACATTAGTCAAAAAAGAAATACATATGCAAATAAATATCTGCTCTAAAATGAGTGTTCCTTGATGGTGACCTTCTGAAATATTTGTTTCTAAATCATTAACCGCTTGACTGAGAAACTGACAGCTTCCAACTTTTTAAGATTACATCTCTCTTAATGACACAAGATTTAAAAAAAAAAGGGGGGGGGGGAGGGTACCTGCTACCCAGGGCTCAGTGTAACTAATGTGAATGATAACTTCAGCTACTCTAAACGTGATAAACCCCTAAGGAAAACAGCTATTTCAGAAAAGCTTCCTTCCTTTTGTCACCTTACATGTATATCTGAGGTTATTACAAAACTATTTCAAAGTAATTCATTGAGCTTGGATACAAAAGCCAAGTCTTAAGCGTTAACAGTAATTTATTTATTGATGGAAGAAACTAGATAAGCTGTGATTACAGTTTTAAGGAACAAAACCAATGAAGCTGGCAACAAGTTGTTGTGATTAAAAATGCTTCCCTACACTTGAAATAGTCATTTTAATGACCCTAGTAAGGGCAACAGCACTCACCAGTATGAATCTTCTCATGTCTCTGCAGCAGGTACTTCTGTATGAAACGCATGTCACATTGACTACATTGAAATGGTTTTTCGCCTTAAAATAATTTCACATCCGTAAATTAGTTATCGGATAAAACAACAGTTCTTACTTTACTATTTCTGAGGAAAGACAAATCTTAGAAATTCAATTTTGGAAAATTTCCAAATATCTTCACAAATTTTTGATATTGTTGATTAGCTTAACAACTTTATTTCCTCTCAAGTTTTCCCCCAGGATTTAAAAATTAACATTCTCACCATCACATAAAATTGAGACTGAGCCTGATTTCAGCCTTCAAGGAGAACAAAAAGATAAACAAAACAATTCAAAATAGAAATGAAAAACTTTGAGGACTCTTAAACCTCTCTTCTTTCCAATTTGGGACAAGATTCACCCATTCTGTTCTCCATGGCTCACCATCCCTGTCATATGACCCTTCAGCTATTTTCATCACAACCTTCAAGACTTCCTAATTTACTTTTTTAAAGAACTATCCCATCTCTTCAGCCTTCGCTTTCTGCTGTAGCTCTTCCTTTTAAGGAAAGCACTCTTTGTTCAGCTCTGTGCTTGGAAGCCCTGCATCAATCCTGAAACACTCCAGACTCGGTGCTTGCTCTGCTTCCCTTCCACCACAGCACCTGTGTAAAATGCAGTCTACCTTAAGTCTCACATTTTTTTTTGCCACCCACTTGTGTTCTAACCAGTATACTCTAGCTCCTGAAAACTTCTATGTGATCTTGCTATTTATTCCAAAGATTCTCCAGCACTCTCCATCCTGCCTGGGGGTTGTGGTATTGCTCACCATGCCCTGCTTGGAATTATCTGCTTTGGCGTCTGGGGCCCTGCAGCAGTCCATCAAATCTCCCTATTCACTCTGTCTTCCCCTCCTGACTCATCTTACATGTCAGTTAGTTTCCCACAGGTCTGTGATCAGTCTTTAGTTCTATTCTCTCTACTTCATGACCTTAGCTATCATTTTTTATATTTGATTTCCAAATCCATCTTTCAAACTCTGCCTGGACATCTTGCAGAGAAACGTGAGTGCTGACAGGCTCATTCCTCTAACGTAAAGGAATACTGTAAGCCAAACAAGTGCCCAATTAAAAACTATTTACTTAATTTCATACATCTATGCTAATTTTTTCTCATTTAAAGTTTTTCATGGTTTCCTTCTGACATTCTGGCTTATGAAATCCGATTTGGAATGCCAGGTTAGCTATGGTCTTCGGAATGAATGACACTTACATGAAGATGAAAATAACAAAGATAATAATTTTAATGGCCATAAGCCCATTTTAATTCAAGAAATACCTGTATGAATGAAGACATGTCTCTGTAAGTGATAGTTCGTTCTAAAGGCAGCATTGCAGTGCTCACAAACGTGAGATTTAGGGGTTTTCAAACCAAGTGATCCATCCTCATTTATTGTAAGGATCTAGTTTAAAAAAACAAAAGGCAAAAACAAAAGAAAGAAGTTTTAAAAATGTAATCAAATACTAATTTAAAAAATACAAACAATGATCATCAGATTATGAAATATTTTTCCTTAAATAATCTTGAGAAAGCTATCAGAATAATGTTATCATTAACTAAAGGAAAGTACAATGTGACTCATTATGAATAAAATCACTAATAAAACCTTGGAAGCTGGTTAAGACCATACCACTCTGCACCCTCCCCTGTCATGTTGGTGCTTAATGGAGTCCCTAATTGTTCTCTGCTAGGGTGAGCACATTTTTTCAATTTCAATGCTCATATATGTGGGGTAAAGTTTTTTGTTTTAGACACAGCCTAATTATTAATCAGTATGGGACTGGTTAAATAAAATCATAGATAACTAACACAATTTCATGTTTTGTAATTTTAAAACAAAATGAGAAAAGAGCTCTATATACTCATGTGGCAAACGTACCAGAATTTGTTTAAAAAGAAAAAAAGAAGGGGCCGGAGCTGTGGCGTAGTGGGTTAATGCCCTGGCCTGAAGCACTGGCATCCCATATGGGTGCTGGTTCGGGTACCGGCTGCTCCACTTCCGATCCAGCTCTCCACTATGGCCTGGGAGAGCAGTGGACAATGGCCCAGGTACTTAGGCCCCTGCACCTGCGTGGAGACCCGGAGGAAGCTCCTGGCTTCAGATCGGTGCAGCTCTGGCCATTGCGGCCAATTGGGGAATGAACCAGCAGATGGAAGACCTCTCTCTCTCTGCCTCTCCTTCTCTCTCTATTTAACTCTTCCAAATAAATAAATTAAAAAAGAAAGAAAGAAAAGCAATGTTTAGAATCTAACTTATCATTTTGTTAACTCTTTTATACAAAAGAATACAAATAGGAATGTACATTTATGTATTTATTAAAAACTGCTTGAGAAAGATATACATAAAATGGACATAACCTTTGCTATGATGGCTGGGGAAGTAGGCAGGCAAGACAGGAGGTAGGAGGGAGACTTTACATTGTACACTTCAAATACGTTTTTGAGTCATTTAGGTGCTGACCTATTTTTTTTTTCTTTTTTGTAAAGGAAAGAACTAAATCTTCAAGTCATCCTAGGGTAGAATTTAGAGTATGTTTCAGATTACTAAGGCTATTCCAGGTTAAGCATATTCCTAAAAATATTTGCCAAATAAATAAATTAGAGGTAGGCATACGGAAGGAAAACAGGAGACAAGGAATTCAATCTTATCATCCTGACTTGAGATGGAAACTCATGAGCCTGGTCTGGACAGCATGGGCTTCATGTTTTCCAATCTATTAACAACCTGTTCATCATGCTACAATTCACTGTTAAATCACCAAGCACATGGCAGAACGAAAATAATAAAAACTTTACTTCATTAGCAAGGATAGGGAAAAAAAGAAGCAGAGAGAACTAGGAGACAAGCTCAGAAGAAGCATGGCCTGCGAAAGTCAGACGACGGCGAAGGCGGGGCATACAGAATGAGAGCTAAGACACAGTCTCCAACACATGGCAGAGAAATCTAGAAGACACAGCAAGAAATACAACGCACCATGGAAGCTGATTAGGGCCTCAAACACACAGCTGTGTCGATTCCCTTTCAAACTGAGAATGCGGAGTATGTAAAGAAAAAAAGCCTTTAATTTTTACAACCATGTTTTAGTTTAAATTCAGGAAGACAGTACAGCCTATACTATATGCAAATCAGTGGTAATTATTACGCAAATTACACAGGGCATTTGGTTTCTGGGCAAACTGCCAATGTGGTCAACAATGCTTCAAAGTCTATGCACCAAAGTCACAGAAGCGAAACATTTGGCAGAAAAATGGAAGTGGGTGTCACAGCTTCCTGAACAGTCAGTGAAAATGGAAAGTTTCATCTCTGGCCAGTCTAAAATTTTTCCAGCCCTTCCAAGTCACATAATAATAATGCAAGTTAAGACTGTACCAAAAAAAGGGGGGGGGTCTTCTAAAGTATGGTTCAAAAATATTTCTTTTTTTATTTATTTATTTATTTATTTTTTTGACAGGCAGAGTGGACAGTGAGAGAGAGAGAGACAGAGAGAAAGGTCTTCCTTTGCCGTTGGTTCACCCTCCAATGGCCGCCGCGGCCAGCGCGATGCGACCGGCGCACCGCGCTGATCCGATGGCAGGAGCCAGGAGCCAGGTGCTTTTCCTGGTCTCCCATGGGGTGCAGGGCCCAAGCACCTGGGCCATCCTCCACTGCACTCCCGGGCCACAGCAGAGAGCTGGCCTGGAAGAGGGGCAACCGCGACAGAATCTGGCGCCCCGACCGGGACTAGAACCCGGTGTGCCGGCGCCGCTAGGCGGAGGATTAGCCTAGTGAGCCGCGGCGCCGGCCGGTTCAAAAATATTTCTAACATAAAACAAATAAGGCCGTGGCTCACTAGGCTAATCCTCCGCCTTGCAGCACCGGCACACCGGGTTCTAGTCCCGGTCGGGGCACCGGATTCTGTCCTGGCTGCCCCTCTTCCAGACCAGCTCTCTGCTGTGGCCAGGGAGTGCAGTGGAGGATGGCCCAAGTGCTTGGGCCCTGCACCCCATGGGAGACCAGGAGAAGTACCTGGCTCCTGCCATCAGATCAGTGCGGTGGGCTGGCCGCAGCGCGCCGGCCGCGGCGGCCATTGGAGGGTGAACCAACGGCAAAAGGAAGACCTTTCTCTCTCTCTCACTGTCCACTCTGCCTGTCAACAACAACAACAACAACAAAAAAAAACCACAAATACTAAGATGTTAAGTATTCTATATAAAACAGAACTAAGAACAAGACAGCAGCAAGTATTTCTCCCCACATATGTTGATAACAAATAAGATCCAAATGCGAAAACACATGGCAGTTCAAATGCTTTCTGTGGCATAGCAACTGCAAGGAAAGGCTCTCTTCGGAACAAATCTGGCCCAAGCTCCTCAATGTGAAACGGATGTACTCCTTGACTATACAAAGCCCTTTCATGAACAGCTAAGGAGTTCTAGGTCATTGTTTAACACTGACTCTCATTTTGCAGTCAAGCCTTAAATCAAGGTGGATGTTATGAATGAAACACCTACCAGTATCTTGTGGAAAAACAGAATGAAAAAATCTAGCGTATTTACAAGTTCAATGACAGAAACACCAAATTCTTGAACATTTTAGAACATTTTATATTTTCTCTTCTTATTTTTAGGCCAGAGTAACAATCAGGTTTGTTTGAAGGACACAGTGTAAAATTCATCTTGCCCCAGACAAGTAACAATTAGCCCTTTAAATCTGCTATTTGTTTTCAGTACATCCATTCACTTTTATCTGTTTTATTAACCACCATAGCCCAGTGTCTACAGTGGTGTCTGGAGCAAAGTGGAAACCTTACACGGGAGTAAGGGCTGCTAACTGTCCATACTAAACAGCACTCAATGCTCACTATTTTATTATTTCTCAAAGTGATTGCCAAGAGCGATACTTCTCAACTGTTTCAGTCTTCAGACCACTGAGTAAAGGCCATGGGGAGGAGGGTATGCAAAGAACAAAGTTCCTCAATGTAACAAAAATAGCGCAGTGATGCAGGCAAAGTTTTCTTCCTTGGTATAGCCTTGGATTCTTTTCTTGTTCACACCTTTTCTAGATCGTTTAGTAAAAACATTTTCTTTCAGTTCAGTGTTTGTCTTAGAGCTCAGCAGTCTTACCTGATAATGGCATCATAAAATAATTTTGCTTTGCTTCTTTCCCAACAAACGGACACCAGTACAATTGAAGAATTTGAAGTGTTAAACTTTAAACCCTGACAAGGGCCGGCGCCGCGGCTCACTAGGCTAATCCTCCGCCTAGCGGCGCCGGCACACTGGGTTCTAGTCCCGGTCGGGGCGCCGGATTCTGTCCCGGTTGCCCCTCTTCCAGGCCAGCCCTCTGCTGTGGCCAGGGAGTGCAGTGGAGGATGGCCCAAGTGCTTGGGCCCTGCACCCCATGGGAGACCAGGAAAAGCACCTGGCTCCTGGCTCCTGCCAGCGGATCAGCGCGGTGCGCCGGTCGCAGCGCGCCGGCCGCGGCGGCCATTGGAGGGTGAACCAACGGCAAAGGAAGACCTTTCTCTCTGTCTCTCTCTCTCACTGTCCACTCTGCCTGTCAAAAAAAAAAAAAAACAAAACCCTGACAAGCCTGAGATAACACTTTCAGATCCTGTCATTGCAACTTCAGGGGAAATATGGTATACTGTAAAGACCTAGCAATCACACTTTACCAAGTGGAGAAATTTGGAATAATTTATTATGCAACACACTTGATTTTTTTTCTTACCTGTTTAATAAATGTTAAAACAGAAACATTTCAAACCAAATAGAATCCCTCAGTTAACCTGCTTCTTAGTCTCCAAGTCTACTGAGGAGATAAATATTTAGACAAATCTGTTCCAAGCTAGCCACATATATATTCTCATATAAGTGGTGACAGTTATCCTAAATCATCATTCTCACTGGTAAAGCCCTAAGTTGTTTAAGTCTGGTATTTTTTACTCCTCAAAGATCAATGCCACTGAATATCTGAAACCAGACACCTTTCAGTGAGGAAACGTTTACTCTCCGGAATGGCAGACATGATTTTCCACATCCTATGTATCGTTTCCTAAAATTACTAAAGCGTATTTTAATGACCATAGACTTCATAATTCCTGAATCAATCGAAACTGATTTCTACATCATCAAAACCCAAAAGACAACCCAAGAGAATTCAAATTTTTCATCTATGATTAGTTGTGTTACTGTAACCAAAGTAGGAGAGCAAGACCTTTTAAAATTCTCTTTGCCAAATTCAATTAGAAATGGAGGACTGCAGGTAGGCGCCGCAGCTCACTAGGCTAATCCTCTGCCTTGTGGTGCTGGCACACTGGGTTCTAGTCCCGATCGGGGCGCCAGATTCTGTCCCGGTTGCCCCTCTTCCAGGCCAGCTCTCTGCTATGGCCAGGGAGTGCAGTGGAGGATGGCCCAAGTCCTTGAGCCCTGCACCCTATGGGAGACCAGGAGAAGCACCTGGCTCCTGCCATTGGATCAGCGCGGTGCGCCGGCCACAGCAGCCATTGGAGGGTGAACCAACGGCAAAGGAAGACCTTTCTCTCTGTCTCTCTCTCTCACTGTCCACTCTGCCTGTCCAAAAAAAAAAAAAAAAAAAAAAAGAAAGAAAGAAAGAAAGAAATGGAGGACTGCAACTGCAAAGGCATAAAAACTCAAAGTTATCTAGAGTAGTAACTATCCTGATACTGCAGCTCCCCTAGGTACTGCGGATGTCCTGTCCTCACATCATCCCATCCTTTGTCTTCAGGATTCTTTATCACCTCTCAATAGCAGATTTTACTCATTATCAAATTTCATTTTTAATGATAAACTTAGTGGGATCAGTATGGGGGCATAGTGAGTTAAGCCTCAGCTTTGCCAGCATCCCATATTGGAGTGCCAGTTCAAGTCAGCATCCTACATGGAAGTGCTGATTCGAGTCCCAGCTGCTGCACTTAGGATCCAGCTCCTTGCTGATGCACCTTGGAAGGCAGCAGATATGGCCCAAACACACGGCCCCTGCCACCCATGTGGGAGACCTGGATGGTGTCAGGCCACTGGCTTCAGCCAGGCCCAACCCCAGCTGTTGTAGCCACTTGGGTAATTAAACCAATGGACAGAAAATAAGTCAGTCAGCCTCTCTCTTTCTCCCTCCCCTCACTCACACTCTTGCTCTCTCTCTTCCTCTCCCTCCTTTCTACAACTCTGCCTTCCAAATTAGTGAGTAAACCTTAAAAATAAGTAAATGGTAAGCTTTTGATAGCACCAGAACATGAAATTCACTGGATCAAAAGCATGACATAGCACTTGATATTCCGCATAATGACCCTGAGTTCTAGAAATGGCTGTATCTTTCCTGAATAAGAAGCATTTCTAAACAAAGATTTACATCAGAATCTTTTCAGTTAAAGTTCAGCTCTGTGAAATACAATTTACTCAGAACACATAATTCCCTAGGGAAAATAAATTTAAAAAATACTAATATGTTATTTGCTATTTTCTGCTTTCATTTTCCATAAGTACCAATCCACATTTCCTGTTTTCATCTCCAGGCTTATACTCAGTTTCTCTTCAAAACCATTCCTTCCTTGGTCAAGGGCATACAAAAGGAAATATGACAAACGTCTAGTCTATTTTCCTCATTTTCACACCATTCAACTTTTATATCTTTTTGACACTAAAATTTTTACATCCTTTCTGGTGGCCAGCATATAAAATAAATTGCACAGTAAGGATTCTGTATGTGACTTACAATCTACTTGATGTGTAGAACAGCCTCTTCCTTTTTCAGTTTCACCTAACTGAGGAATCAAGTTCTATTCAGACCACCCAAAAGGTTTCAGTAAACAAACCCATTCGGTTCTCTTCTGTCCCTGATAGAGATTCTAGCACACAATGAGCACTCAAGTTATTTATCGAATAAATGAAAAAGTCAATATATTTCAGAATAAAGAGACCTAATTAAAAGTACCCTAACATTGTTATATTTTACTGAAAAGGAACCTTATAATTTATTAAGGTTAACCGAACAATTCTGATTTAAAAAATCCTTCTGAGGAAACTAATATTCTAATTCATACAACAAGTGAACAGCAAAGTCAGGCACTGATAATCCCTTTATCCAGAAACTTCTTTTCTTTCTTTCCTCTTTTTTTTTTTTTTTTTTTTTTTTTTTTTTTTTTTTTGACAGGCAGAGTGGACAGTGAGAGAGAGAGACAGAGAGAAAGGTCTTCCTTTGCCATTGGTTCACCCTCCAATGGCTGCTGCGGCTGGCGCGCTGCGGCCGGCGTACCGCGCTGTTCCGATGGCAGGAGCCAGGTGCTTCTCCTGGTCTCCCATGGGGTGTAGGGCCCAAGGACTTGGGCCATCCTCCACTGTACTCCCTGGCCACAGCAGAGAGCTGGTCTGGAAGAGGGGCAACCGGGACAGAATCCAGCGCCCCAACCGGGACTAGAACTCGGTGTGCTGGCGCTGCAAGGCAGAGGATTAGCCTAGTGAGCCGCGGCGCCGGCCCAGAAACTTCTAACATCAAGACTTGAGGTTCAGGGGCCAGTGCTATGGTGCAGTGGGTTAAAACCCTGGCCTGAAGCACCAGCATCCCATATGGGCACCAGTTCTAGTCCCAGCTGCTCCACTTCCGATCTAGCTCTCTGCTGTGGCCTGGGAAAGCAGTAGAAGATGGCCCAAGTCTTTGGGCCCCTGCACCCATCTGGGAGACCCAAAAGAAGCTCCTGGCTCCTGGGTTCAGATCAGTGTAGCTCCAGCCATGGCGGTCATCTTGGGAGTGAACCAGCGGATGGAAGACCTCTCTCTCTATATATATAACTCTTTCAAATAAATAAAATAAATCTTAAAAAAAAAAAAAAAAAAAAAAGAGACTTGAGGTTCTGAAGCTTAAAGTACAACATAATCACCTTTGGGTTTGCCTGGTTTTTTTTGTTGTTGTTGTTTATTTTTGTTTTGCTTTGTTTCTTTTTGGCTCTTTATAAAATACAGGCAGAAATTCTCTGAATAAGAGCCTCCAGCAATGCAGCCTGGACATGTCTAACTGGAAAAAGCCCTGTGCACGAGAAACGCAAAGCCAGCAGAGAGAACTAAATTGAGTCTCATACATTTAACACACTTCTGGTCACTTTAGCTACTGGTGGTCTTAATCCACAATGAAACAAAAATAGATTCAAAGGGCCAAACAAAAGCTATGTTAGGTGGCCACATAAATATAGCAATGAAAAACAGAATAGAATGTGTCCTTAAGAGATGAAACAGCCAATGATAAAAGTCAAAAGCAATTAAATTCTAGCACTCAGGAGTTTTCAGGGTAACGGAGGGAAAAGGCCTTAAAATCTCAGTCTTCCTAGAGGGCTTCACTGAAATACATAAGAATTTTTTAGAAAAACATTTACAAGACTGATCCCAAGATATTAAAAGTGACATTACAGAGCCAGCAGTATGGCATACTGTGTATAAGTTGCCACCAGCAACGCTGGCATCCCATGTGGGTGCTTGTTCCTGTCCCAGCTCCTCCACTTCAGATCCAAGCCCCTGCTAATGGCCTGGGAAATGCTGCAGGAAGATGGCCTAAGTATTTGGGGCCCTGCCCACCACCACAGGAAACCCAGATAAAGCTCCTGGCTTCAGCCTGGCCCAGCACTGGCCACTGCAGCCATCTGCGGAGTGAACCAGCAGATGGGAGATCTCTCCCTCTCTCTCTCTGTCCCTCTGTCTCTGTTAAGTCTTTCAAAATAAATAAATTAGTCTTGGGGCTGGCATTGTGGCACAGTGGGTAAAGGTGCCGCCTAAAACACCAGCATCCCATATGGATGTTGGTCCAAGTCCCAACTGCTCTACTTCCAATCCAGCTCCCTGCTAATGCACCTTGGAAACGCAGGGGAAGATGGACCAAGTGTTGAGAAGCAGCTCCCAGCTCCTGCCTTTGGTCTAGCCCAGCTCTGGACGTTGCAGCCATTTGGGGAACAAAGATCTCTCTCTCTCTCTCTTTCTGTGTGTTTCTCTGCCTTTTAAATAAATGAATTCTCAGAAGAAATCTTCAAAAGAAAAGCCATATTTATGTTCCAATGCACTATATTTAAAAGAAAACAATGCAGGCCGGCGCCATGGCTCACTAGGCTAATCCTCCACCTTGCGGCGCCGGCACACCAGGTTCTAGTCCACAACAAGTTCTAGTCCGGTCAGGGCGCTGGATTCTTTCCCGGTTGCCCCTCTTCCAGGCCACCTCTCTGCTGTGGCCAGGGAGTGCAGTGGAGGATGGCCCAAGTGCTTGGGCCCTGCACCCCATGGGAGACCAGGATAAGTACCTGGCTCCTGCCATCGGATCAGCGCAGTGAGCCGGCCGTGTGCCAGCCGTGGCGGCCATTGGAGGGTGAACCAACGGCAAAAGGAAGACCTTTCTCTCTGTCTCTCTCTCTCACTGTCCACTCTGCCTGTCAAAAATAAAAATAAAAAAAAATAATAAAAAAATAAAAATAAAAACTATGCAAGGAGCTCAATAAATTTTGCACCAACACAAACTTATCTTTTACTATATTTTCCACAACTTTCTGATCTTCGCTTGCATCCAGGAGAAGAAAATAGGAGTGATTCTTCGTATATGAAAAATGAGCCCCTAAAGAAAGACCACAAACCATGCCAAAGACTTTTTTTATCTATAAATATAAATATTCAAAAATCTATAAATATAAATATTCAAAAAAAAAAAAAAAAGAAAGAAACTGAAGACCACCCTTAAAGACAGTCACAGCCATTCCTTGTACCATCACACCCAACAGGCCAGAACTATTTTCAGGATTGGCGCTGTGGCTTAGTGGGCTAAGCCTCCACTTGTGGCACCAGTATCCCATACCGGTGCTGGTTCAAGATTCAGCTCTCTGCTGATGGCCTGGGAAAGCAGTGGAAGATGGCCCAAGTGTTTGGGCCCCTGAACCCATGTGGGAAAACTGGAAGAAGCTCCTGGCTCCTGGGTTTGGACTGGCCCAGTTCTGGCTGTTGCAGCCATTTGGGGAGTTAACCAGTAGATGGAAGACCTTTCTTTCTATCTCTTCCTCTCTCTCTCTCTCTCTGTAACTCTATTTCTCAAACAAATGAATAAATCTTTAAAAAATAAAATAAGATAAAAATTTTCCTTATTCTTATACCCGTCTGCTATACATATTATTTCTAATCACTTCTTTTTTCTAAGAACTTGCTTAGAAGGCTACCCTAATACATTTTCTTTTTTACATTATATTAAGAATAGGCCAAGTCTCTCAACTGGCCATTATTCAGGCTAAAAATACTTGAGTAATATCTTTAGGAATACGTAAAAAAAATACTTGAGTAATATCTTTAGGAATATATAAAATAATGCATTATATATAAGTTTATTACACAAGCAAAATAGTTTAAGCTCTGTAAAAATACAATATATATTTAGAAACACCTACAACATATCATCAAATTAAGAGTCCCAGTAATGCTCTACTAGAAAATAATGATATGGGTTTTAGCCAGAATTTCATAAGGACATTACAATCAAGAATAGCACCAGAAAAACATGGCAATAAAATATCCAAGAAAATTCAGAATTTACATATATTATAGTGTTTTCAAAGATTTGAAATAGATTCCCCATAGATCAGCAGTGAACTCCAAGTAACATAATCAATCACTTCTACAGTTTTAGAAATTAGTTTTTTTCTCAAAATATGGTATTTTTTATATATGAGGAACTTGATTTTTGCATTAATGTAAACAGTAACAACAAAAACATATCACATAAATCACTGAGAAAATATGAAAACCCCAAGTAAAGAAGAAGGGGAGAAGATTCTATAAAACATGAAACACAGGGCGTGCATTTGGCACAGTAGTTAAGATGCCAGTTGGGACACCCGCATCCCACACTGGGTACCTGCTGTTCCCAATTCCAGCTTCCTTCAAACGCATATCCTATGAGGCAGCAGTTGAAGGCTCAAGTACTGGAGTCCCTGCCACCCACACAGGAGAATCAGATGAAGTTCCCAGCTCCTGGCTTGGACCTGGCCTGGCACGTGACGGTTGTGGGCATCTGGGGGACTGAACCAGCACATGGAAGACCTCTCTCTCTGTCTCCCTGCTTTTTTAAACATAACATTTTTAAATTGTTTTTTAAAAAAAATTTAAAAACGCAAAATGTAAAATGCCAATAAAGATAACAAAAACAAGTTAAGTATGACTACAAACTGAAGAATTTCAAATTTAAAGTATAGTGAGACTCATCTTTGTAAAAACGGAACGTCAGACACCCAGAAGTCAGAGACAGTGCAGACAGATACACCTTAGGCCCCCTGCAGGTAGGAACATAACTGGTACATTTTTGGAAGGGGTAACATTATCAAGAAAGCTTTCTAAAAGTTCACTCTCTTTGATTCAATAGTGCACAATGATAAATACATAAATTTTAAGCGCAGCATGACTGAAGACACAAAGTATGTAACTTTCCAGTAAAATGGCAATGTCTGACATAATGTGATGTATCAAAAAGTAGTACACAGCTAATAAAAATGTTTATAAGAGTGAGCAATAATTTTAGATGTAAAACTGGCTCACATACATTAAGTGTTACAAAAGAGGAAATTAAAACTGTATGTATGCACACAAATTTGAAGGAGAATATGGTAGAAAATCTAGTATGTATTTATATTTCTAAGAAATACAACTATTTGTTTTTCTAGTCCCTATTATCCAAAGTTTGCTCCAGCAGACATAAATCCCAAAAGCAGTGGTGGGCTGATAAATGTCCAACAACCAGTTAGGAAACAGAGGGCTGAGAAGAACTGGCTCATTTCCATGGTGTCAATACTCTCACTAAGGCTAACTACAAGTCACCAAAGGTATTAGCAACTGGCTTGCAAAATTCCTGAACATTCAGCCAGCAGCTCTTGCAAGCTAGTAGGAGCTACTACAGCACACTGCTGAATCCAAAAGTAATATAACATTTATGGATAACAGAATGCTGATTCCAAATCACAAAACAGTAACCAACAAAAAAAGATCACATTATAATTCTTTTAAACTTTTTCACTACATAAGGGAAGAAAAATGAAAAAATAACTATGAAGATGCAAAGTACATTGCAAAGAATTTCTAGAAATACTAAAAATGCTACTTATAGCCAATTATCACTATACAGAAGAGAGAGAAAAAAAGCAGACAACTTTTAACAATATTTAATGGGTTTCTTATTTACAAAACCACATATCCACCCATAAAATACTTCCTGAGGGCCACAGGCCTCCTACTCCAAGCCCTTGTGATACAGTTACAAATGAAATCAAGTTCCTGCCCTCGTGGAGCTTACATTCTATTACAGCTATCCCATACCTTTTCCTAATGAACTGGCATGACAGTTTTCTGAAACCTTAATATTAAAGTAAGTAAAACTACTATGAATGAGAAACAAGGGCACTGCATAGCATCTGTTAGTTTTTAGAGAAAAGAGAAACTTGGGAAAAGATTGCTTTTAGAAGAAAGGGGAGTGGTACAAAAAGTAGAGATATGGGAAGCAAAGGCCCACCACCCCCATGCAGGCATGCACCCCGTCCTCCCTCCTGATGAAGCAGGGCGACACACCAACTTCACTAAGCCACCTGAGACTTCTCTGTCTGCTGGGAGGTGCAGACAGGTTCCTGCCCATATGATTCATCAGCAGTTTGGTTGGGATGAAGAGGGTAGCGACCACCACCTTAACATATTCTCTTACTTTTGCAGGAGAACGTTGTTTCCGCTTCTTCTTTTTCTGTAAGTCTACTGGCTCTCTGATTTGTTTTTTGTCTCTCATCAGTTGCTCAGATACATCAGTAAAAGTAATTTCCTGCTTTACACTTATCTGTTTAAAAAAAAAGCCAATTTTAGAAATGAATAAAAAGTCCATTGTGACACAATGCCATTGCATGTTTAATCCTTTGCATATCTATGCTCCCAGAATGACTATCAATGTGTTTGTGCCAACTAAATCAAGTGCTACAGAATTCATTAGTAGGCAATAGAGAAATAAAAATCAAGAGGGAGGAAACTGAGAGAGAAACTAAGAAGTTTTAAAAAATCTGCCCGGAGTAAAGATTCAAGATTTCTGGGGAAAAGATGATCATAAGACCTAGCACACACAGCAGAAGTCAGGACATCTTAACATCCATTTCACTCCCATATCCAAAGAACAGATGCTGAAGTAACAAACACACAAGTCCAGTTCCAAAAAATTAATACAATATTCGGAGACAATTGGGGGATATTTAACATCTTCACGGTCTTTGTCTTTGCTATTATAAAATATCATGAAAAACAGCCAAAAATACTAAAAGATGATTATATCTCTGATACCAAAGAAGGCAATTAGAATGATGGCTAAAGTATTCTCTATCCTGAGTGAAGAAAGATGAATAGGGAAAGTTTCATTATTTTTATGCTCTACATTATTTAAAAGATCAGAATCAGTGTTTTCCTACCCTCTGTAAGAAACCATCACCAAATATGTGATTATAGAAATGCATGCAGTTTTAGGCCACTGCTCTGTACACACAATGCTAACTATATAAAAACATGGAGCTATTTAAAAAACTTTAGACTGCAACAACATTATGCCCTCTTTAGATCTCCATTCCCATAGAGTTGTGTCAAAAAAAAAAAAAAAAAAAAAAAAAAAAGAAAGCCTCCAAAGATCTGTGATCTCTATTGGCACTGTCAATTCTCATCAGATTTGGTGGTACTTAGTCACACCTCCTTCTTTATGCTACATTTCCCATTCATCTTTGAAGTGAAAACACAAGGATCTTAAAAGAAACTATCAACTGAACAGGCTACAAAATACAGTAAGAATCTTTGAGAATAATTTGAGAAGTACAACTTGCCAATAGCTACATCTTCAAAAAAGACACTGAAAAACATGGTGCAAAAGATGACGGCTATCTGCAGGCGCACTCATGAAGTTGGAAGACAGAGCTGTGTAGAAGAGGTTCATGAGGTTAATGCAACACAAGCCAGGGATTTCAGATCAATAAAACAAAGCGGAGCTCTTGGAAATTCCTAACAGAAGCGTGTGAGAACCACAAACCAAGAAGCTGAGCACACACAATGTAAATGACAATTCAGCAGTCAGTCAGGTAACAGAACAGCCCAGGGAGCACTCTTCTGGCTTCTTTGGGTATCACTTATTTAAGAACACAAAATAGAATGGAAAATATCACCACCAACAAAGCTTTGGAATACCAGCATCTCACGACCTCTGAAGGGATGTTTACTAAAACACAATTCCACAATTGGGCTGGCTTATGAGACAAGGAGAGATAACAGACTTTAAGCAGCTGAGGGACTGCTCTGTCCTATTTCAAAGGGGCATCAAAAAGTACTTTGAACATTTTTGGCAACTTATAAACTCAGGAAAAACCAAAACCCATGGAAATCTAACATGTAGCAGGAAGAAATAGAGGAAGTCTTTTTAGCAGAAGTTGTCAAGTAAAAGTGTAAGAAGACTCATAAATAAACTCTGCAATTAGCAGCTATTCACCAAACCAAAGAAGAACCTTTATAGGAAAACAGTAAAAAAAGACTGACACACATATCTAGACCTTTTAGTTATTTCCACATACATGCAAAACGACCATATTAACACCATCCCTTTAATAGAAGGAATAATTTTCACATGAAGAAAGCACAAACCCAAACCTACAAGCACTAATGGATCAAAGCATAATGAATGCCAATAGGCACATAGCAAGTTACATTTTTAGAAAGCTCCAACAGCCTTATCACTCATAGATGAAATAATCTCCTCTCTGCAATAGTTAGGGAGTTAAGTATAGTCTAATCTAAGATGCTTAAAAAAGAGCTGGTAAGAAACGGGTAAAGCCGGCATCCCATATGGGTGCTGATTGAAATCCCAGCTGCTCCATTTCCGATCCAGCTCCCTGCTAATCTGCCTGGGAAGGCAGCGGAGGATGGTCCAAGTGCTTGGACCCCTGCACTTATGTGGGAGACCTGGAAGAAGCTCCTGGCTCCTGGCTTTGGTCTGGCCAAGCGTTGTTCATTGAGGCCACTTGGGGAGTAAAGCCGTGGATGAAACATCTCTCCCTCCTCTCTGTAACTTTGACTTTCAAGTAAATAAATAAATCTTTTAAAAAAAGAAAGATAAGAGCTGGTAAATCCAAAAACACAAAGAGATGGGCATTATAATGGTAAGATGGCTAGAAAGAAGTTAAAAAACATTTGGAAAATCTTAAGCTTTCTGTGGCCCTTAGAAGATTAGAAGACTCTAAAAACAAGAAAACTTTTTAAGTATGGCAAAAGAGAATTCATCCTGAAGTTGCCTACCCCTTTCTTGAGAAATCTATTTTAAAAAAACATTCTCAGAATTGTTTTTCACATAAAACAAACCAAAACATAATGAATGAAAGCAGAGGTCAGCAGATGAGCGTTGCTGAAAAGACTGGGTTGCTAGATGTTTAAAACATATTCATGAGGGCTGGCACTGTGGCATAAATGGGTAAAGCCATCACCTGCTTTGTCGGCATCCCATATGGGCACCAGTTCCAGTCTGGCTGCTTCACTTCTGATCCAATTATCTGCTAAGGCCTAGTAAAGCAATGGGAGATACCCCAAGTCCTTGGGCTCCTGCACCACATGGGAGACCCAGAAGAAGCTCCTGGCTCCAGATTGGCACAGCTCCAGCTGTTGCAGCCAACTGGTGAGTAAACCAGCAGATGGAAGACCCCCTCCCATCACTCCTCCCTCCCTCTTTCTCTCTCTCTCTCTCTCTGCCTCTCTGTAAGTCTGCCTGTCAAATAAATATTTTTTAAAAAGCTATATTCATTAGATCATCAAGAAAACCAATAACCTGGAAAATGTCAGATTAAAAAAAAAAAGCAGCAAAATCTTCTCCATCCTGTCAGCAATATCATTTCACGGAATCCAAATTTCTCTCATGCCTATTTTCAGGACCAGTGGAGCAGCTGGGACTCGATTCAGCACCCACATGGGATGCTGGCGCTGCAGACTATGGCTTTAACCAGCTGAGCCACTGTGCTGGATACAGGGCCTGAATGTCAATGCTGCTGTGAGCATCAGTATAGAAACACTACCACCACACCTATCATTCTTCCATCAAATTTAACTAAATCTAGAATTTTACCTCCCAAATCTCCTAAGACCCCAGATCATCCATGGGTCCACGTTCCTTCTGGGCTTCCCACTGTGAAACTACAGAAGCCATCAGTTGTGATTCTCATATCTTCTAAAGCACAGGTGGGAAACCTTTTTTCTGCCAAAGGCCTTTTGGATATTTGCAACATCATTCACAGGCCACATAAAATCATCAACTCAGAAATTAGCCTGCAATAGATTTACTGAATTTTGAATCCCACCTGTTGCTGCGTTGGCAGAGCCAGACCTTATGATCTCCAGAGCCTCATATGGCTAAGGGGCTGGACATTCCCCAGCCTTGCAGAAGTAGGGTTCTACAGTGTCGTGCTTCCTCACCCTGCACCACTTCTTGCAAGTTCTAGAAAAATCTCTCTTTATTTTCTCAACATTAAAAGAGGTCCCCTTAAATGGAAAATCATCCTTTTGATGTTCAAAACCAGAATCCAGAATGACTTCCTCTTCCAAGACTTATTTCTGGTCCCAAAGTAAACTTATTTTTAACTATTTCTTGTACACGTATGTTGTTTTGATATCTTCATTGGTGTTTCCCATAATGTCTTTCATTCATTTATTCAGTCAAGTTAAAATGGTATAACAAAAACATTTACCTAGTAAGTGCAAAGCACCATTCTTGATACTGAGGACATTTTCTAAATAGGACATCTCCTTTTCAAAGGTCTGAAAATAAAGATGTGGAGTTTTGATGCATAATGGAAAAAAAGCTAAACTAATAATTCAAGACAGCACATGTCACACTCAACTACATAAACGGAACAGCAGATAGGGTCAGTGATCCAAATGGAGAAGTGTAGATAATTTCAAGTAACTGCAACAGGCCTTATGGACAAAACCAAAGACTTCAAAGAGCTATCAGCTTATCATACATTTTCTTCCAAACCTGATATACTTCCTAACTTCTTTCTTCCAGACTCTGTAATGTTAGCAATAGAACAAATATCAAAGCACCTAAAACAATACTAACAGACACTACATCAATAAAGACTTCATTTGGCTTGCAAATTTTCATCTACCTCCATCCCCATCTCCCAGACAAGAAGGTAACTCCTTGCAATCACATTCTTTTCTTCCTTCTCTTCATTTTCAACATCCTATACCCACACCCAGTGATAACCATTTCACTGAATTAACCTCACCAACATCACTAGCTTAGGGCATTATTATCATCTCTCAATATATTCTTTCACAATTAAATTACAAAATTGTTCTCTTTTCATTTTGCCAGTGAGCAATCTGCAATAGCACCCTGTGGCCAACGGTGTCAATTATAAGCTCCTTGGCTCAGCTTTCAGGGCTGTATACAACCTTTACAGACCAGATCTAGGTCACTTGGCCAAAGTATGTATTTCTGGAGCCATATGTTCCTAACAATTTCAACTTCAACTTCAACTTGTGGTGGTTTCACTCCTCCTTGCACCCATCTGAGTAAAAAGAAGGTGTCTTTCTGCTTTCCTCTGTACTGTGTGCTAGACTCCATTCCCATCCCTCACCAAGTTTCTGCCATCTCACTGCCTCCCAGACTCCCTGGGAGGCAGGCATTGGGACACAGCAGGTTAAGTGCTGCTTTTAACCTCTGCACCCTAGTGGAGCACTTGGAAGTGAGTACCAGCTTCTCTGCTTCTGATTCAGCTTCCCGCTATTGAAGCACACCCTGAGAAGCAGCAAATAATAGCCCAGTAACGCGGGTTCCGGGAACCCACATGGGAAACAGATGGGAGTTCCCAGCTCTCGGCTTCACCCTGTCCCAGATCTGGCTATTGCAGGCATTTATGGAGTGAACCAGCAAATGGAAGATCTCTCTTCCTCTGTGTGTGTGTATGACCCTGCGTATCAATCATAACTCTTAAAATTAGATAAAACCATCTCCCTGACTTCACAGCTGCCTCTCTTCCTACAGGTATACTCAAATTTCACCTAGAAAATAAATTCTTTTGAACTGAAATTCTGCCAACTACTGTCCTTCAAATGGACAAACATTTTGAATGAATTAACTGTATTCAGCATAAAGACAAAACAGCTATCCCCAATTTCAGAAAAGCAGCCTTTCTGAAAGTCGAAGTAGTACACAGCCAAAGGAAAAGGGTGCATTTAACCATCACTCAACAGAACCTGTTCTAAAACATCACGAAGGAAACACTCAAGCTGAGTTAAGGTAGCTACAAGTATAACAAGTGTCTAAGTATAAAAAGAAAGATACAATACTTTTAATTGCACTGCAAATATACTGTCTAAACAAAGAAAGTTAGCCATATTTGAAGATATTTCTAGAGTACAGAAAGGAAAAATTTAAGAATGAGAGAGAGGGAGAACAGTCAGATGTAACTTGACAACAAGATTCTACATTTCAAGCTCACAAATCCACAGAATAATGCAGGGAGGTGATGCAGTGCACTACTGGATAGGCCACTGTGAACCATCAATCACAAATGTCCCCTCTGCCTGTCTCATGATTCTAAGCAAAATTCTGAAAGAAGATAACATTTGTCACAGGAGAAAGTTAACAGCTGTTCTTTGATTCCAAATATCCACCATGTGAATCCTGATCTACTTTCCGATTACATTTCTCACCATAAATTTTGGTTGCTACATCAGTACCGTGTAGTTTAGATTACTACAAATGCAGAAGTTGTGACCAAATCAACTGACCGTACTTGAATACTACTGATTATCCCCATCCTACTTGGAAACTTTATTCTTTCAACTTCCTTTACATCACATGATTGAAGTTCTCTCTCTTTCCTCATGGCAGTTCTGGGTCCCTCCTTCCAGCAGCTGCAGTGCCTTTATTTTCTAAGAGTTTCCGTAAATCTACATTAGTCATTCTCAAACTCTGTTCTCACATTAACCCTGACAATAGATTTGCAAAAAATAAAAAATTTCTTATTGCTAAATTTTTGTATTAAAAATAGGATTATTTTTCATTTAAAATATTATATGCATATTAATATGCATAGGTTTTGCTATTATAATAAAAAACTTACAATTTTCCTGTTTTTAACCTCTAATATAGCAAATATATACATATATACATACACACACATATTTATGTACAGCAAAAGTTCTTAGGAAAAGCAAACATTGGGTGCAGTGTTTAAGACACCATTTGGGACATTCACATCTCGTATCAGAGTGCCAGGTTCAAGATCTGCAAGTTCCAGCTTCCTGCTAATGCACACCCTGGGAGGCAGCAGGTGATGGCTTGAAGCACTTGGATCCCTGCCACATGTGGAAGACCTGGACCTAGTTCCATGCTCATGGCTTTAGCCTGGACTAGCCCCAGCTGTTGCAGGCTTTTGGGGAATGAACCAGCAGATGAAAGATCTCCCTCATGTATCTGGGTCTTTCTGCCTTTCAAGTAAATTAAAAAAAAAAAAAAAAGTTTTAAGGCTCTTACAAGTTAATGTTTTTTAGGAGTATAAAGGGGTCCCAAGATCAGAATGTTTAAAGAACCAGCACTGTGGTGTGGTAGGTAAAGCCGCCGCCTACAGTGCAGGCACTACATATGGGTGCCAGTTCAAGTCCCAGCTGCTCTACTTCTGTACCAGCTCTCTGCTATGGCCTGGGAAAGCAATAGAAGATGGCCCAAGTCCTTGGGCCCCTGCACCCACATGGGAGACCTGGAAGAGGCTCCTGGTTTTGGATTGGCTCAGGTCTAGCTGTTGCGGCCATTTAGGGAGTGAACCAGAGGACGGAAGATCTCTTTCTCTCTGCCTCTGCCTCTCTGTAACTCTCCTTTCAAATAAATAAATCTTTAAAACTGTCAGTCTAGACCATGAATGGGGAATGTCCAGCCCACAGAATGTACAAGGCCCATGAAATCTTTTGGTCTGGTCCTGCCAAGGCAACTACAAAGCAGGACTCAAAATTCAATAAATATATAGCAGGGTAATTTTTAAAATATTTATTTATTTATTTATTTATTTATTTATTTATTTAAAGGCAGAGTTACATAGAGAGAGACAGCGCTCTTCCATCCACTCCCCTCTACATGGGTGCAAAGGCCCAAGTAATGGCCCATATGAAATGCCGGTGCTGCAGGCAATAGCTTTGCTATGCCACAGTGCCAGCCCCAGCAGGCTAATTTTTAAGCAAATAATTTTGTATGGCCCACAAATGATGTCATAAATATCCAAATGGACCTTGGCAGAAAAACAGTTTCCCACCCTTGGATTCCAGACCTATCTTTTTCTTTCTTCTAAGATTTATTTTATTTATTTGAAAGGCGGAGAAAGGAGGAGAAGGAGAAGGAGGGGAGAGAGAGGGAGAGAAATCTTCCACCTGCTGATTCACTCCCCAAATAGTGCAACAGCAGGGGCTGAGCCAGACCAAAGCAGGAGCCAGGAACTTCATCCTGGTCTTACCCAAGGGTAGCAGTAGCCCAAGTACTCAGGCCATCCTCTGTTGCCCTCCCAGGCAGAGAGCTGGATGGAAAGTGGAGCAGCTGGGGCTAGAACTGGCAATTCGATATGGGATGCTGAAATCTCAAGCAAGGCTGTGCCACAGTGATGGTTCCTCTTGTGTTCTTTTGACATGATCCTATTTTTTTGAGTACTTGAGCTTCTGGCCTCACAGTTTTTCATGGTCATTCTGTGTTTTTCCCTGATCCAGATCTTCAGTCAACCACTTCCTAAAAAGCATTGTTCTTTTTTATTTGGATATTGATATCTACCAAAAAGTTCTGGCTGCCAGGTACAGTGGGTGTCATTGCTCCTTGGTGTTTCATCAGACAGAACTAGGAAATACAAATATGTCTACTAGCCACCTATGCACACAATATTTGTACTAATTTTTTAATTTTGATGGGATCCAGAAATTCATAAAAAAAAAAAAGATTTGAATGGAGGAGAGAAAGGGGAAGGGAATGCAATTTGTAGTTAAGAGGTGTCTAGAAGGGCTACACTGCGGTTCAGGCTGCCACTTGCAGTAGCGGACCTGGCTGCATCAGCCATTTGGAGAGTAAACCAGTAGATGGAAGATCTCTGTCATTTCCTTTCAAATAAGTAAATATTTAAAAGACAAAAAACACAAGAGCCAGTCTTAAAGGGCTTTTAATGGTCGATGCTGGGATAATACTAGCAACAGCAATGACAGATTATAGCTCACAGAATAAAATCAGTATTCAGACTGATACAAACTAAAATAACAATGAAATAATTAAGAGAAAAGGACAGCTAGGAACAGGAAAATGCAAAAATCACAAATATATGAACACCACAATAATAACTATGAGGGCTGTTTACATGCAAAAAGTTCATGGAAAACAGGGTTAGAAGGTAAGTTTATTTTGGTATAAATAGGTTTTTCATAACATGCACTTCCAGCAACTTTTGAAGACCTCTCATAAGCATGGACTGTAAAAATTTTTGAACCAAAACACACTTAACTTTCAATTCTATTTTTCCATGAACTTGTTGAAGCACACTGATTTGCAGAAAATGTCTACAGACAAATGTTAAAATCGTGGCCAACAATTCGAGAGAAATAAGATAACTATCTCAAAGTATTTCCCGCAAGATATTTGTCAGATACAAATGGAAAAATAGTGACCACAGTGAGCAAACCTGGTAGATACTCCCTTAAAGAAGTATCAAAGTTACTATCAGTTATAAGACACATCCACAGTATGACCCATAGATAGGATATATTGAGAGGGACACAACAGTACTTTTGTGGCATTGTCAAAAATGCTTCAATACAATAGCTTCAATACAGTCAGAGAAAACATCAAACTGAAAGACATGCTATACAACAACTGACCAGCAGGAATCAAAAGTACCAAGGGCATAAAAGACAAGGAAAATATGAGCAGTAATGACTCAGGTATTCACCCTGTCACTCACGTGGATACCTGGAATGAGTTCTAGGCTCCTGGATTCAGCCTGGCCAAATCCTAGCTATGATAAGACATCCAGGGAGTAAACCAGCAGACATAAGATCTAACTCTCTGCCCTTCAAATAAATATTTAAAAAAAAGGTACTAGGACGTAATCCAAGATCTCATACCCTTCAGTTCAATGCAATTTCCACTGCTATAATTGCTCCTTATTAAAATCTCAGCTATTCAAATTTATTTAAAAACATTTTTACTTGGACTATTATATTTCTTCATGTATGAACAATGCTGTGGTTGCTTCCAAAATATGGAAAAAACTTCTAGGAGTTCCAGAATACCTAACTGAATAATATTTCTAAAGGAAAATAAAAGTTAAAAATTAATGTTAAAAATTCACAAAATAGTCAAATTTCTACAATATTTAGGTAAAGCATGAGAGCACATCAGTTTATTCCTTTTTTTTTTTTTTTTAAGATTTATTTATTTGGGCCGGCGCTGCGGCTCACTAGGCTAATCCTCTGCCTGCAGCGCCAGCACCCCGGGTTCTAGTCCCGGTTGGGATGCCGGATTCTGTCCCAGTTGCTCCTCTTCCAGTCCAGCTCTCTGCTGTGGACCGGGAAGGCAGTGGAGGATGGCCCAAGTGCTTGGGCCCTGCACCCGCATAGGAGACCAGGAGGAAGCACCCGGCTCCTGGCTTCGCATCAGCACAGCGCCAGCCATAGCGGCCATTTGGGGGGTGAATCAATGGAAGAAAGACCTTTCTCTCTGTCTCTCTCTCACTGTCTATAACTCTCTCACTCTGTCTCTCTCTCACTGTCTAACTCTGCTTGTCAAAAAAAAAAAAAAAAAAAAACCACCTGTAGATTTATTTATTTGAAAGGCAGTTACATAGAGAAAGAAAGGGCGAACCCCATTTGTGGTTCACTCCCCAAATGGCTGCAGTAGTTGGGGATAGGCCAGGCTAAAGGCAGGAACGAGAACTCCATCTGGGTCTACAAACAGATGGCAGGGGGCAAGCCCTTGGGTTCTATTCCTCTGCCACTAGTAGGGAGTTGGATCAGAAGTACAGCAACCGGGACTTGAGCCAGCACTCATATGAGGTGCCAGCATTGCAGGCAGAGCCAGCCCAAAGATGTCATTTTCAATCCCACCTTTATTTCAATTATTAGCTGAGTGAATTTCCAGAGGTAATAAGGCACAACAGGAAAAGTACAAGTTGGGAGATCAAATCTAATTAAATCTAATTCCAAATAGTAATATTATAAATTTGAGGTTGAACAACTAAACTTTATCCACTTGAAATTGTTTACCTTCAAAATGGAGAGAAATATCCTCACAGGATTCCTGTAGAGCTAAATGAGATTATATAGGTAAAGCATCAAAACTACAGTACACAGTAGTATGCAGTAGTTTCTTTTTTATAAATATTATTTATTTGAGAGGCAGAGTTAGAGAGAAAGAGAGACAGAGAGAGACAGAGAAAGAGATCTTCCATACGCTGGTTCACTCCTGCAGTGGCTGAACAGCTAGCTGCAGCTGGGCCAATTCCAAAGCCAGGAGCTTTTTCCAGGTCTCCCAGGGTCCCAAGTACTTGGGCCATCTTCCATGGCTTTCCCAGGCCATAGGCAGAGAGCTGGATCGGAAGGGGTGCAGCCAAGACTCAAACTGGTGCTCATATAAGATGCTGGTACGGCAACATGTTAGCCTACCATGCCACAGCACAGGCTCCTATGGTAGCTTCTGAATGCTAGTCATTATCATAATCACTTTCTTACTGTTAATGATGATGGTAATAATAGTCATCTTACATCATAAAATCACATGAGATTCCATGAAGACTACTTTGACAACCATAAAAGTACTACATAAATACAGATGGCTATTAGTCACTGTCATAAACTGCAAATGTGTAATTAAGTGGATACACATGACATCTCCACTTAGACATCTTGTTATCTAAAACTCAATATAGTAAAAATAACCTTTCTGTTCACATGAAATACTCCTTCTAAAGCCTTTACCTTTCAATATTACTTGTCTCCTGTCTTAAAACTCTTATTAATTTCTTTCTCTACACTCAACATCCAGTCCAATTACAGTTGCTCTTTTACTCCCCTCAATATCATTTATGAATCTAAAAATTATACTTCAGATGTCTCTAGATTATTTATAAGCATATTAAGGTAGTATTCTCATACACTGCTGGAGGAAAACCAAATTGGTCACATCTTTTGTGAACTGCAATATGACCAATAGGTATCAAGAGCCTTAAGAAGCCTACAGTATCGGGGCCTACATCAAGGTGGGTTAAGTTAAGCCTCCACCTGCAGCACCTCTGTCCCATATGGGCTCCAGTTAAAGTCATTACTTACCAACAGAAACCTTGAATGTAAATTTTGTAATTAAAAGATACAGACTGGCTGAATGGATTAAAAAACAACACACATCTATTTGCTATCAACAAGAAACATATCTCACCAACAAAGATACACATAGACTGAAAGTGAAAGAATGGAAAAAGATACTCTATCCTAACATAAACCAAAAAAAAAAAAAGCTGGCATAGCCATCCTAATATAAGACAAAATAGACTTTAACACAAAAACTGTTAAGAGAGATAAGGGCACTATGTAATGATAAGGAATCAATTCAACAAGATGTGACTATTATAAATGTATATGCAGAGCCAGCACTGTGGCTTAGTGGTAAAGCCGCCGCCTGCAGTGCCGGCATCCTGGCTGCTCCACTTCCAATCCACAGCCTGGGAAAGTGGTAGAAGATGTCACAAGTCCTTTGACCCCTACACCCACGTGGGAGACAGGAAAGAAGCTCCTGGCTCCTGGCTTTGGATTGGTGTAGCTCTGGCCATTGTGGCCTTCTGGGGAGTGAACCAGTGGATGGAAGACCTCTCCCAACTGTCTCTCTCCGTCTCTGCCTCTGCCTCTGCCTCTCTCTCTCTCTCTTTCTCTGCCTCTGCCTCTCTGTAACTCTGCCTTTCAAATAAGTAAATAAATTAAAAAAAAAAGAATAAACGTATATGCACTTAATTACAGGGTACCTGGATATTTAAAAGAAGTGTTAATGGATTTAAAGAGAGACAACAGACTCCAAAACAATGGTAATGGGAGACTTCAATATTTCACTTTCAGCAATGGACAGATGACCTTGACAGAAAATCAGCAAGGAAACAACAGAGTTAAATGACACTATAGAACAAATGAATCTAGTGGATATCAACAGAACTTTTCAGACTTCAAATGCAGAATACACATTATTCTCACCAGTGCATGCAACTTTCTCTAGAATTGACCACATGCTAGGCCATAAAGCAAGTCTCAGCAAAATCAAAAAATCGAAATCATATCATTTATCTTCTCTGACCACAATGGAATGAAGCTGGAAATTAACAACTCAAGAATCTCTAGAACATATGTAAACTCATGGTGACTGAACATATGTAAACTCATGGTGACTGAACAACATGATCCTAATGAACAGTGGGTTACTGAAGAAATAAAAAAATTTCTGGAAACAAATGAAGATGACAATACAACACATCAAAACTTATGGCCGGCGCCGCGGCTCACTAGGCTAATCCTCCGCCTAGCGGCGCCGGCACACCGGGTTCTAGTCCCGGTCGGGGCGCCGGATTCTGTCCCGGTTGCCCTCCAGGCCAGCCCTCTGCTATGGCCAGGGAGTGCAGTGGAGGATGGCCCAGGTGCTTGGGCCCTGCACCCCATGGGAGACCAGGAAAAGCACCTGGCTCCTGGCTCCTGCCAGCGGATCAGCGCGGTGCGCCGGCCGCAGCGCGCCGGCCGCGGCAGCCATTGGAGGGTGAACCAACGGCAAAGGAAGACCTTTCTCTCTCTCTCTCTCTCACTGTCCACTCTGCCTGTCCAAAAAAAAAAAAAAAAAAACCTTATGGGATACAGCAAAAGCAGTGTTAAGAGAAAGTTTATAACAATTGGTGCCTTCAAGAAATTAGAAAGATACCAAATTTTCATTTGAGCTATCAATGCATCTCAAGGACCTAGAAAACAACAGCAAACCAAATCCAAAACTAGTAAGAGAAAAGAATTAAATAAAATTAGAGAGAAATCAAAATTAAAATCAAAACACAAGTACAAAATATCACCAAACTGAAAAGCTGATTTTTTTATATATATATTTTTTAGATTTATTTATTTATTTGTAAGTCAGAGTTAAACAGAGAGAAGAGAGGCAGAGAGAGAGAGAGGTCTTCCACATGATGGTTCACTCTCCAATTAGCCGCAAAGGCTGGAGCTGCGCCAATCTGAAGCCAGGAGCCAGGAGCTTCTTCCAGGTCTCCCACGTGGGTGCAGGGGCCTAAGGACTTGGGCCAACTGCTACTGCTTTCCCAGGCCATAGCAGAGAGCTGGATCGGAGGCAGAGCAGCCTGGTCTTGAACCTGCACCAGTATGGGATGCCAGTGCTTCAGGCCAGGGCATTAACATGCTGCACCAAGGCGCTGGCCCTGAAAAGCTGGTTGTTTTTTTTTTTTAATCAACAAAATTGAAACACCATTGGCCCAACTAACCAAAAAAAAAAAAAAACCCAGGGAGAACATCCAACTCGATAAAATTAGAGATGAAAAAGGGAACCTGAGGCCAGCAGTGTTGCATAACAGATAAAGCCACCACCTGCAGTGCTGGCATTCCATATAGGTGCCAGTTTAAGTTCCAGCTGCTCCACTTCTGAACCAGCTCTCTGTTATGGCCTGGGAAAGCAGTGGAAGATGGACCAAGTACTTAGGCCTCTGCAGCCACATGGGAAACCAGGAAGACGTTCCTGTCTCCTAACTCCTGGCTCCTGGCTTCAGATCAGCTCAACTCTGGCCGTTGCAGCCATTTGGGGAGTGAACCAGCAGATGGAAGATCTGTCCTTCTCCCTCACTCCACTCATATGGAAACACAGAAGACCCTCAAATAGCTACAGCAATCCTATACAACAAAAACAAAGCCAGAGACATCACAACATCAGATTTCAAGGCGTATTACAGGGCAGTTACAATCAAAACAGCCTGGTACTGACACAAAAACAGATGGATAGACCAATGGAACAAAAATAGAAACGCCAGAAATCAATCCATCAATCTATAACCATTTTATTGTTGAAAAAGAGCTAAAATCAATCCCTGGAGCAAGGACAGTCTCTTCAACAAATAGTGCTTGGAAAACTGGAGCTCCACATGCAGAAATATGAACCAAGACCCCTACCTTACACCTTATACAAAAATCCACTCAAAATGGATTAAAAATCTAAATCTATGACCCAATATCATCAAATTATTTAAGAACACTGGGGAAACTCTGCAAGACATTAGCATAGGCAAGGAGTTCTTGGAAAAGACCCAGAGGAACAGGCAATAAAAGTTAAAATTAACAATAGAATTACATCAAAACGAGAAGCTTCTGCACTGCAAAAGAAACACTCAGCAATGTAAAGAGGCAACTGACAGAATGAGAGAAATTATCTGCAAACTATGCAACTGATAAAGGATTAATAACCAGAATATATAGGCTGGCGCCATGGCTCACTTGGCTAATCTTCCGCCTGTGGTGCTGGCACCCTGGGTTCTAGTCCCAGCTGGGGCGCTGGATTCTGTCCTGGTTGCTCCTCTTCCTGTCTAGCTCTCTGCTATGGCCCAGGAAGGCAGTGGAGGATGGCCCAAGTTGTTGGGCCCTGCACCTGCATGGGAGACCAGGAGGAAGCACCTGGCTCCTGGCTTCGGATCGGCACAGCGCACCGGCCATAGCAGCCATTTGGGAAGTGAACCAACGGAAGGAAGACCTTTCTCTTTCTCTCTCTCTCTCTCTCTCTCTCTCACTGTCTAACTCTGTCAAAAAAACAAAAAACAAACAAAAAAAAACCAGAAACCACCCAGAATATATAGAGATAAGAAACACAACAACAACAAAACAAACAACCCAGTTAAGAAATGGGCAAAGGACTTAAACAGGTATTTTCCAAAAGATAAAATCCAAATGGCCAACAGACACATAAAAATGCTCAAGGATCACTGTCAGGGAAATACAAATCAAAACTACAATGAAGTTTCACCTTATTCCTGGTTAGAATGGCTTTCATACAGAATTCAACAAACAACAAATGCTGGCAAGGATGTGCAGAAAAAGGTACCCTAATTCACTGTTGGTGGGAGTGTTAACAGCCGCTGTGGAGGACAGTATGAAGGTGCCTAAGAAATCTGAATAGAGACCTACCATATGACCCAGCCAACCCACTCCTGGTTATTTACCCAACAGAAATGAAATCAGCATATGAAAGAGTCCTCTGCACCCCCATGTTTATTGTAGCTTAATTCACAATAGCCAAGATATGGAATCAACCCAAATGCCTATCAACTGAAGACTGTATAAAGAAATTATGGGATATACACACCACAGAATACTACCTAGCGGCAAGAAAAATATGAAATCCTGTCATCTGCAACAAAATGGATGAAACGGCAAAATATCATATTAGAGAAATAAGCCAGTCCCAAAAGGACAAATACCCTATGTTCTCCCTGATCTGTGATAACTCACAGAGCACCTAAAAGGTTATCTATAGAAGTGAAATTAACAATTCAAGAGGCAATGACTTTGAACAGTCTTGGTATCAACTACTGAGGAACAGTTTTTTTTTTTTTTTTAATACAATTTGTTGAACTCTTTACTTAGTATAGAGTTAATCATATGTGTATAAAGTCAATTGAAAATAGATCTTTGTAAAAAATAAGAACAGGAGGAGGAAGAAGGGTGGGTATGGTAGGAAGAATCACTATATTCCTAAAGTTGTATTTATGAAAAACATGATGTTTGTATTCCCTAAATAAAAGGTTTCTGGGGGGGAAAATGTAAATGTTTAATATTCAATAATAAACTGTAAGAAAAGTTAACATATAGCTATATGGCATTATATAGTTATTCAAATTTTTACGCTTGACTAACATGACAGAGAAATGCTCACAGTTTGTTAAGTTGCACATGTAAATAAGAACACAAACACATTTTCACAATTTTTAAACATGCACATAAATGAAGTAAATTTTATATAAATATATAAATGCCTATATAGGAAAACTGAAAGGGAAACATTGACATGTTAACAAAGAATATTAACAGATATTACCCTAGAATAAGATTATAACAACTTTTGTTACCTTCTTTATAGTTGAAAATCTTTTATATTTTCAAAATGTATTACTTTATTAACTTAAAAAGATATTAAGTCCAGATTTATTTAATGCTAGATTTGTAAAAAGAAAAAAGCTACTTAACATTATCTTAAAATACAAGTTATTCTAAAAACTAAACAGTAAGCAAGCAAAGTGAAACCAAAAGAAAATCACCATGGATGATTGTCTAAAAAATGGGGTGGGAGGTTGGGGGAGCACTGTGGGCCTAAAGGTTAAGCTGCCACTACCCATACTGGGCTTCCAGTTAAGTTCTAGCTGCTAGGCTTCCAGTCCAGCTTCATGCTAATGTGCTTGGGAAGGCAGCAGACGATGGCTCAAGTGCCTGGGTTCATGCCTCCTACTTGGGACACATGGATGGAGTTCCTGGCTCTTGGTTGCAAGCTGATCCAGATGTGGTTGATGAGGCCATCTGAGGAGTAAACCAGTGGATGGATGGAAAATCTCTCTCTCTCACTCGCTCGCTTTCTCTCTCACTCTGCCTTCCAAATAAATTTTTAAAAATAATAAAGTCATCAAACAAATCTTGATTCCACATCTCACATCACCAGCAAATATCAATTCCAAATGCACTGTCAATCTAAATAAGAAAGGAAAACCATAAAGCTTCTAGAAGTTATTTTTAAAAAATACCTTCGTGATATTAGACACACACTTCTTAAACAGGACAAACAGAACACTCATAACTCCCAAAAGGAACGAAGTTAAAAACTGAATCTTATTAACTTCTAATTATCAAAACAGCAAAAAGGCAAGCCAGAGTGGCGAGTGATAACTGCAATGCAGGGATCCAACAAACCAATGAAGAACTGTAATCTCTAAGAGAAGCAACTTAATAGAAAAATGAACAACAACAAAAAACCCTAAATTGTTATCAAACAGGAAAAAGTAATTTCCTGTCAGTGAAATGAAACCTAAGGTCACGATGTAATTTCATTATACTACCATAAAAATGGCCAAAATTAAAATATGGTATTTCACCAAATTTTACACGGACATGGAAAAATTATAAATTGACAAAACCAACTAGAAAACCTTTGGGCAACAGGTATGTAAGTTGAACACATGCATACCCAGCAAGTTCAATCCTAAGTATACAAAGGAGCTTCAAAAAAAATTCATATTATCACTTAATTCCATTTTTCCATGAATTTTTTAAGAACCTTTATAGAATCAACAGAAACGAATACAAGCATGCATCAGAAAACACATCCAAGACAACAATCAGCAGCAATCTGAATGCCTCCTATATTAGAATGCATGACCTAGGCCGGCGCAGCAGCTCACTTGGCTCATCTTCCGCCTGCGGCGCCCGCACCCCAGGTTCTAGTCCCGGTCGGGGCACCGGATTCTGTCCCAGTTGCTCCTCTTCCAGTCCAGCTCTCTGCTGTGGCCCAGGAAGGCAGTGGAGGATGGCTGAAGTGCTTGGGCTCTGCACCCACATGGGAGACCAGGAGGAGACACCTAGCTCCTGGCTTCGGATTGGCACAGCGCCGGCCATGGCAGCCATTTGGAGGGTGAACCAATGGAAAAAGGAAGACCTTTCTCTTTCTCTCTCTCTCACTATCTAACTCTGCCTGTCAAAAAAAAAAAAAAAGAATACATGACCTATTCACATACCTGATTATACAGAAATGAGACTAAACTGCTACTACCTGTAATAACATGAAGACATCTCACAAATGTAAAACAAAGAGAGCAGACATTTGAGTGCACAGTAAATATGATTCTTTTTATATCAAAGTCATATAACAGTATAACACTGGTAAAATCATTTGGGGTAGTGGCAATTTTAGGATTTAGAAAGTTGTCACTAACATGGACAGCAGGGGAGATTGCCTATTAATGTTCTATTACCTTGACCTGGGTAGTGGTTACCCAAGACCTTCACTTTTGAAGAAATTAATCAAGATGTGTATTGAGGGGCGGATATCTAATGCAGCAGTTAAGACATCACACACCCCATATCTGAATCCCTGGGTTTGAGTCCCAGCTCCACTCTAGACTCCAGTTTCCTTGTAATGCATTGCCCTGGCAGGTGGCACTAATGGCTCAAGTAACTGGGTTCCTGACACCCAGGTGGGAGACTCATGTTGACTAGCCCTGAACTTTGGTCTGGCCCAGTCCCAGCTGTTATAGCCACTGGGAGAATGAACCAGCAAATTCAGGTTTTCTCTCCAACAAATAAAAATAAATTAAAAGTTTTTAAATATGTATATTTATTAATTTGTACACTTTTCTGAATGAATAGTATATAAGCCATCTTCAGAAAGTTCATGAAAAATACTTATTATGATAAACTATGGGGCCTGCGCTGCAGCATGGTGGGTAAAGCCGCCACCTGTAGTACCAGCATCTCATATGGGCACCGGTTCGAGTGCCGGCTGCTCCACTTCCAATCCAGCTCTCTACTATGGCCCGGAAAAGCAATAGAAGATGGCCCAAGTCCTTGGGCCCCTGCACCTACCTGGGACTCTGAAAAAGCTCCTGGCTCCTGGCTTTGGATTGACACAGCACTGGCCATTACGGCCAACTGGATGGAAATATTCTCTCTCTCTCCCCTTCTCTATGTAACTCTGACTTTCAAATAGATAAATAAGTCTTTAAAAAAGAAGAAGAAGAAGAAGAAAAAAAACTATGCAAGGATGGCAAAAACTTTTGCACTAAAATAAACATCTTTTAATTCTGTTTTCTACAAAATTTTTGAAGTTCCTGTATATACCCACACATCACACATTCTTTTCACCATTATTTCACACAAATGAGCCAATCTAGTAATAACATAAATGTAAATCTAGAGAGTGGTTCAGTGAACTATAACATATCACTTAATCAGCCACTAAAACAAATAAGCTGGTTTTACATGCAATAACATAGAAATCTTTTCAAGATGTATCATTAAGTGAATAATTCAAATTTCAGATACATGCAAGTAGCATTATCCAATTTATGTGAAACAAAAATCACTGTATATCCACATAAGATTTGTGTATTAGATACCCAAAACATATTATATACAAAAATACACATACACAATATGTTTGTTTACAAATTAAAGACTTCCAGAAGGAGATCAGTATTAATAATCTCTTTGGGATTAGAGTAGGTAGAGGTTAGGAACAAAGAACTTTTACTTTATTATTCTCTTCTATAATGTTTTAGTTTTCAAAAGACTACATAGTCTTTCTTATAATAAAACACATCACACCATTATGAAAAAACCCAAAGTGGACATCTCCAAGCCTAATCTAGCGAGGCTGACCCTAAACAGCCTTGTTCTATGTGATTTCCCATTTCTGTGCTATTAACCTAAAAGAGTAAAACTCCATTCAATACCACTGTTACATAAATCCTGATCAATCAATTAGACATCAAAGATCAGAGCTACACAAGGAATGTCAAGAGAGTGGCTTTGTTACTTGAGTTATCTGAAAAGAAACATTCTATTAACAGTTTAAGACCACCTAAGAGGGAAAAAAAGACAAGTCAAACAACTTTCAGAGCAGATGATACTGAAAAACAGGCCACACTGAGCTGACTCCCTAAAGCACCTTACCACAGGTTCAGCATTCCTAATGTAAACATCCAAAATGTGGAATGCTCCAAAACCTGAGGCTTTCTGAGCACCAATATGATTCCACAAGTGGAAAATTACACACCTGACCTCACATGATGGGTCACAGTCAAAACACAGGCACAAAACAATGACATTCAGGCTATCTGTATAAAGTGTATATGAAACATTCATGAATTTCATGTTTAGACTTGGGTCTCATCCAAGAGATTTCATTATGTATATGCAAATATTTCAAAATCCAAAGAGTTTTTCTGGTCTCAACCATTTCAGAAAAGGTATACTCAATTAGTAGAAAAGATATTCTGATTCACCTACTTATCAGATAAGCTGAAATCAATAATGATAAACAATACACGATTTACCAGGAAAGGCAGGAATAGCACTCAGTCTATACCTTCTCCTTAAATATTAATTACTATCAGATCAGACACTGAATGGATTTGATAGGAGTAAGTCAAATGAGTAAACCTTGGTGCTGGAACTGTGGCATGGCAGGTTAAGCCTTCACCTGCAGTGTTGGCATCCCATACGGGTGCGGTATGTGTCCCCACTGCTCCACTTCCAATCCAGCTCTCTACCAATGGCCTGGGAAAGCAATGGAAGTCGGCCCAAGTGGTTAGGCCCTGTACCCATGTGGGAGACTCAGAACAAGCTCCTGGCTTCAGATTGGCCCAGCTCTGGCCATGGTGACTATCTGGAGAATGAACCTGTGGATGGAAGACCTCTCTCTCTCTGTCTCTCCCTATCTCTGTCTATAATTCTGCCTCTCAAAAAAATAAAAAGCTTAAAAAAAGAAAAATGAATAAAATCTTGTAAAAAAAAAAAACTACAGATAATGATATTAGCTACCATCTATTCTCCTGAAAGCAAGTTTAATCTACTTCTAAAGATGACACTAGGGTGGGTATTTGGCCAGTGGATAAGATACCTCTTGTCATTCCTGTATCCCAAATCAGCGTGTGTGGGTGTGAGTCCTAACTGCTTCCAATTCCTGCTTCCTACTAATGCACACTCTGGGAGGCAGCAGACGATTGCTCGGGCACTTACTTACTCTCCCAAGTTAAGAGTAAACCAGCAGACAGAAGATCCCCCCCATCCCCTTTCACCAATTATATGACTTCTTCTAAAAATATATCCAAAGACTGTGCTAAAGTACAAAGGATATGACAGTACTTAAAAAAAAAAAAAAAAAAAAAAGGCATGCAACTCTGACACATTCAGCCCCAGTAAAAGTAGAGCCAATCACTTCAAAAGGTTAAGGGGTAAGGAATCCCTTAATGAACATAATAAAACAACTGAACCCCTCAAAGGAACTTTAAAAGAAATGTAACAGGAATAAGAATCGGCTACAACTTATAAATGGCTTTGAAAAGGTACACAGTGTAGTAGATGACAAGTTGTGATATAGTCAAAGAGAAAAGAAGAAACATGCCATCTGACCAATGAATTACTTAAGTAAACAAACACAAAAGCAAACTTTGTCACTTTTAAGGAAAATTTTAGAACCTCATTTGTCACCAATAAGTGCAATTCAATTCTGAAATTAAACCAGAGTAATAAATAAGTGGCAAAAAAAAAAAAATACAGGTAAATACCTTAAAACCACTGAAATGGATAAAAATGATTACTTTTTTAACAGGAGGAATGAAGTCCCCCATTACAAGATATACACTGATTTCTGTGTTTTATTGACTAAAGCATTAGATGTTTTGAAGGATTATCAATATCATCCTCCTTATAGTCACGATTTAAGGAAATTTAAAAACTAAAAAAACAAAACAGAAGTATTATACCAATGGCCAGATATATTTTTTATTCTCTTGGGCCACTAAATAAAACTACTCACAAACATAAAATGCATAAAGTTATGCCTACAATTTTATTCATGCTGTTTTATAGCATAGAAACTTATAATTAAAATAAAATGCTGAAATATATTTTTTCAAGTTACACACATCTAAAATATTTTATATGTTGTTACATCATTATATGACCAAAGTTTTATTAGAAGACAAACATGGCCTCTATCTTTGTGAATCACAACTTGCTCCATTTTGTTAATACAGAACTTAAGTCTTTCCTTCTACACTGCTCACCATCAAACAAAAAATAGAAACTAGAAAAATGTATGATTTCCCAAATACTCCTGAATGGATCGGATATGAATAAAATAAGCCAAATGTCTTTTTTAAAAATTTCAGAAATAGGGGCCAGTGCTGTGGCATAGCAAGTAAAGCTGCCGCCGACAGTGCCAGCATCCCATATGGGTGCTGGTTTGAGTCCTGGCTGCTCCACTTCCCATTCAGCTCTCTGCTATGGCCTGGGAAAGCAGTAAAGATGGCCCAAGTCCTTGGGCCCCTGCACGCAGGTGGGAGACCTGGAAGAAGCTCCTGGCTCCTGGCTTCGGATTGGCACAGCTCCAGTTGTTGCAGCCAACTGGGGAGTAAACCAGCAGATGGAAGATCTCTCTCTCTCTCCCTCTCTCTCTCTCTGTAACTCTGCCTTTCAAATAAAATCAATAAATCTTTAAAAAAATTTTTCAGAAATAAATTTAGTTTCTTAGTTGGGAAGCTTTCTCAGGCACTGCTAATACAAACACTGCAATGACAGAAATCTTCTCTACCCATGCTGACCTACACACAGCCATGACAGCATGACTAGTAAGACTGAAAAGCTATTTTTGTTACATTTAATTCAAATATCTAACATATCAGAAAACAAGATTGTAAAGAGAAAATTTCAGACATTCAAAAACTGGCCAAATGTAGAGCCACTGAGCTGAATCTTGATGACTAATTTAAGAGTAGAGAGTTAACAATGGTTAAGAATGTAATACTACTAGAATTTTAATTACCTGTGATTACTTTGAAATTAGTATATGTGGTTGAAATGGATATCTTTCCGATTATTGTTTATAGCCTTTGCCTATATTTATGCCAAACTAGAGTATTTTTGCCTTTTACTTGTTTAACTCTTTCTTAAGTAGAGCATTAAGCCCTTGACTTAAATTAAAAATATGTTATCTCCAGGGGCCGGCACTCTGGCCTAGCTGTAAAGCCACCGCCTGCAGTGCCAACATCCCATAGAGGCTGGTTCGAGTCCCGGCTGCTCCACTTCTGATCCAGCTCTCCACTATGGCCTGGGGAAGCAGTAGAGGATGGCCCAATTCCTTGGGCCCCTGCACCCATGTGGGAGACCTAGAAGAAGCTCCTGGCTCCTGGCTTCAGACCAGCAATGGTCCGGCCCTTGCAGCCAATAGGGGAGTGAACCAGCGGATGGAAGCGCACGCTCTCACTCACTCGCGCGCTCTCTCTCTCATCCTCTCTCCCTCTCTCTCCCTCTCTCTCCCTCCCTCTCCCTCTGCTTCTCTCTGTGTAACTCTCTGACTTTCAAAACAGAGAGGAGGAGAAGGGAGGAGGGGAAAGGAGGGAAGGAGAGAAGAGAAAGGAAGAGGAGAAAAAGGAGATGGAGGGAGGGAAAAATATTATATTCTTAGAATTTTATCTATATCTAATCTGTTGAAAACCAGAAAACTAAAAATAAAAGGAAAAAAAGAGTAGAGGGTTAAGATAAATCCTGAAAACTAGCAGTTATCACAAGAATTTTACTTCAACTAACACCATACATTAGGGACAGAGTTTACATAAATTGTTAATAATTTAAGAAAACGCAACTTTTCAGGCCGGCGCCGTGGCTCAATAGGCTAATCCTCCACCTTGCGGCGCCGGCACACCGGGTTCTAGTCCCGGTTGGGGCGCCGGATTCTGTCCCGGTTGCCCCTCTTCCAGGCCAGCTCTCTGCTATGGCCAGGGAGTGCAGTGGAGGATGGCCCAGGTGCTTGGGCCCTGCACCCCATGGGAGACCAGGAAAAGCACCTGGCTCCTGGCTCCTGCCAGGATCAGCGCGGTGCGCCGGCTGCAGCGGCGGCCATTGGAGGGTGAACCAACGGCAAAGGAAGACCTTTCTCTCTCTGTCTCTCTCTCACTGTCCACTCTGCCTGTCAAAAAAAAAAAAAAAAAAAAAAAAAGAAAACGCAACTTTTCGTTTTGAATTGACAAAACAATTAACTACATGAAGCTTTTGTGAGTAAATGAAAAGATAACCATTAGCATGTTCAATGTCAATGTACAGGAAGCTTCAGCACAATCTGGAAAGGATTTGAGTAAGTCCGTTACTTGAGTTTCCACACTTGGGGAGACCTGGGTCATATTTTTCTAGGTCGACGTCCTCTTCTGAAGGCATTTTCATGATCCCAAGACCCACCCTTCACCACTAAGTCTTATCAACAGGAACACAGGAGTAAGAAGCAACAAATCTAATTGCTCATCAGCTACATTCTACTATAAGGCAACGTTTCACAAACTAAATTCCGCCCCTCTGATATACGGCATGATAAAGCTTTTCACTGATTAATTAATTTTCAGAATGGACTCAAATCTGTCATCTATCAGGAGGCACAGGACTCAGTTGTAGCTTACCATAAAAACGAATATGAAGCAGACATCGAAGAAGTCATAGACAAAGGGAGTTTAAAAAAGTTCGAAACACAAGTAAAATAAGACCCTACGTATGGTGTGTGGATTAAAAAAGCATAAAGGTGCCCATACCAAAATGTTAGGAGTGATTACATCTGGGTGATTAGAGTATGTATGGTAGGGTACTAATCCACTGTAGATCAGTGTTTAACAGCAGCTTTATTTGTAATAGCCAAAACTCGGGAACAAATAAAGTGTTCATCAATAAGTGAGCAGTTAACTTGTGGGATATCCACACTGAGAACAATGCTTCATAACACAAAGGAAATGGGCAACACAACAACTTTGCATGACTTTCTAGGGCATTGTGCTGAGTGAAAAAAGTCACTGAGCTAAATATGGGTGACGCAATTCTCAGCATGACAAAGTCACTGAGACAGAAAACAGATTGAGGTAGCCAGGGATTGGGAACAGTAGAGATACAGGTAAGAGGTGTGACTATGCAGGAGTGACACCAGGGAGATCTCCATCATGATGGCTTAGGTTCTCTATCTCGACTAGTGTCCCAAATCTGTGTGATAAACTGAGCAACAGTGAACACACTGTAGCAGTATCAATTTCCTGATTTGATATTGCACTGCAGTTACAAAAAAATGTAACCACTGGGGGAACCTGAGGGAAAGGTTTATTGAACCTCTGTACTATTTATGCAACTTCCCATGTTATCTAATCTTAAAATAAAAAGCTTTTCTAAAAGTGAAAGGGTCAGACTTGTCCCTTGCCCTTCCCTCTCTTCACACCCCTTACCCTCCATGAACCACACAGCCCTAAAACCATAAACTGAGACACAACAAGCTGCTAGATTCCAAACAGAATGGACAGGGAGGTTCTAGTACAGAACTGCTGCCCAACACAGGATGTCATGGCACAAAAAGGGTGAGGACATTCTCCACGTAGAAGAGAAGCTCGGCTTGAGGTACTGAAGTCCAAGCAAAATAAGTAACAGTCTACACATTGTGAGAAAAGTACAGCCTGGAATAGTGTTGGAGGCTGAGTGCGGTGAAGGATGTACCAAAAAGTGGGTGGGTGCGGGGCTGGCGCTGTGGTGCAGTGGGTTAAAGCCCTGGCCTGAGGCGCCAGCATCTCAATTGGGCACCGGTTCGAGACCTGGCTGCTCCACTTCTGACTCAGCTCTTTGCTATGGCCTGGGAAAGCAGTAGAAGATGGCCCAATTCCTTGGGATCCTGCACCCAGACCCGGAAGAAGCTCCAGGCTCCTGGCTTTGGATCAACGTTGCGGCCACAGGGAGTGAACCAGTGGATGGAAGACCTCTCTCTCTGTCTCTACCTTTCTCTTTAACTATGTCTATCAAATAAATAAAATAAATCTTTCAAAAAAAAAAAAAAAAAAGAGTGGGTGTGGAGAAGCACAGGGTATTACAGTGACAGTGTGATTAGGAGGGGATCCATGGGATGCTAAGGCTCAGTTCCAGGGACTAAAGCATATTCAGGGAACAGACTACAGAAGCCTGGGCATCTGCACTGAGCAGGGTAGAATGCAGATTCATGAAAGGAAAACAAGGCCAGCTTTCTCACTGCCTAAATGTACTTTCTGGTTGTCAGTCTGTAACTGGGGAGGTATCAATGTGAATGGCTCTCAGTACTGATAAATGAGTACAGAAATAATTTTAGAAATGTGTGTGTATACATATAAATGTACATAATTAGGTATACATAAAAATACAGCCTCCACCTCTGTCAAAGAGAGGCCCAGGAGTAGGTATATCCCATAGCAGTGAGCTGCCTTTTGAGCATTCAGATCTTAGCTTCTAAATACCATCTTTCCAATGAAATGAACTAGGGCTTCCTGGAAAAATGGCTGACTCCAGAATTGAGGCAGGAAAAGTACAAGATAAACCTGGAACATCTTGTGCCAAAAAGCAAGATCTCAAATACTAATGGGACATGTCAAAGAATCTGAAGCTTGACAAGGATTGTATTGGTCAAGGAAATCCCACATCTATATTGGTACACACAAAGAAACAAATTTCTAAAAATGTGGTAAGGTAAAACTTTGTGGTGGCAAATCTGGCATATACCATCCAACCTATTCAACCAACAAGAGTGAAGCATCATCAGAATGGGGTAAATAAAAACCACATGCCACCAGTTAGATACCACAAGGAGAAAATACAAATATAAAATACAAATACATTTCTATAATATTCCTGCAAAGATGCTTAATTTAAATTTCATAAGGAAGAAAATCAGACAAACCCAAACTGAGGGACATTTACAACATGAATATAAAAATACAGAAAATAAATTCAAAAAGCGAGGAACTAACCCAAACTAACAACTAAATAAACATGACAATTAATTGCAACTTATAATTTTGAACTGGGCTTTTTTGCAACCAAACTTTAACTGTAAGACTCCAACAGTCTCTCAGTAACTGATATAACAAGTAAATCAGTATGCATATAAGAGTTGAAGAACACAACTACATGATTTGACATAGTTGACATTTATAAAATAATGAACCCAGGCTGGCGCCGCAGCTCACTTGGCTAATCCTCCACCTGTGGAGCCCACACCCCAGGTTTTAGTCCCAGTTGGGGCGCCGGATTCTGTCCTGGTTGCTCTTCTTCCAGTCCAGCTCTCTGCTGTGGCCCAGGAAGGCAGTGGAGGATGGCCCAAGTGTGTGGGCCCTGCACGCGCATGGGAGACCAGGAGGAGGCACCTGGCTCCTGGCTTCAGATCGGTGCAGTGCACCGGCTGTAGCAGCCATTTGTGGGGTGAACCAATGGAAGGAAGACCTTTCTCTCTGTCTGTCTCTCTAACTGTCTAACTTTGCCTGTCAAAAAAAAATAATGAACCCAATAATAACCAGATTACACATTCATATCAAGTAAACATAGAAAACCCACCATTAAATCATATGCTGGGCAAATCTCAATAAATTTAAAGACTAAAATTATACAGTGTGTATTTTCTGACCACAACGATTAGGTATCAATGACAAAATGATAACTGAAAAATTTCAAAATATTCAGAACTTCAGAAGGACTTTTTTAATGGACTCTTGGGTCAAAAAATCACAAAGGATATTAAAAAGTATTCTGAAATGAATCACAGTGAGAACAATGTATCACAAGCCACGTTCACTCAGAGAGAGGGTTACAAAGAAGCTTCAAATGCTTTACATCAAAAACGAAGAAAGGTCTGAAATCATCAAACTGTCTCATTTAAAAGGGCAACTGAAAATCAAAATAGCAGAAGCAAGGAAACAGTAAAAAATGAACAGAAGCCAAACATTAAAGTGAAAATTAATAAAACTACAATTCGATTCTTTAAAATGGATTAATCTTTATCGAGACTAATTAAGAAAAAGGCAAATTACCACAATCCAAAGTGAGAAAAAAGAAATCACAGTAGATTCTTGAAACAATGTAAGAAAATATTATGAAGAACTTTAGTCAAACAAGAAGGAATGGAAAAAGTGCTTGAAAAATATAATTTACCAAAACCTACTGTAGAGAAAAAAAAACTTTTTTAATCTGAGTAGCCTTATAGATGTTTATAAAACTGAATTTGTGGGGCTGGCACTGTGGTGTGGTAGGCTAAGCCTCCGCCTGCAGCTCAGGCATCACATATGGGCACCAATTCATGTCCCAACTGCTCCTCTTCCAATCCAACTTTCTGCAAATGTCCTGGGAAAGCAGTAACAGATGGCCCAAGTGCTTGGGTCTCTGCACCCACATGGGAGACCCAAAAGAAACTCCTGGCTCCTGGCTTCAGATGGGCTCAGCTCCAGCCACTGTGGCCAACTGGGGAGTGAACCAGTAGATGCAAGACCTTTCTCTGTCTCTCTCCCTCTATCTGTAATTCTACCTCTCAAATAAATCAATAAAATCTTTAAAAAAAAAAAAAAACCACCTGATTTTGTAATTTAAAACCTTCCCACAAAGAAATCTCAGTGCTAAATTAACTTTATGGAGAGGCTGGCGCAATGGCATAACAGATAAACCAGCATCCCATATGGCTGCAGGTTCAAGTCCCAGCTCCTCTGCTTGCAATCCAGCTCCCTGCTAAATGAACCTGGGAAAGCAGCAGAGGATGGCCCATGTGCTTCGGCCCTTGCACCCACAAAGGAGACCCAGAAGAAGCTCTTGGCTCCTGGCTTCCGCCTGACCCAGCCCCAGCTATTGTGGCCATTTGGAGAGTGAAGCATCAGGTAAAAGATCTCTGTCTCTCTCTCTGTAACCCTTTCAAATAAACAAGATAAATATAACACACACAAAAAAAACATTACAAGCTAATATCCCTCAAGAACATATACATAAACATTTTAAAATTAGCAAACTGAATCAACAAATAAGTAAAATGACCATCATGACCAAGTGGGGTTTATCCTTTGAAAGCAAAATTTAACATGTGAAAAATCAATCAATGCAATTTACCATACTAACAATAAAGAGAGAAAATAATTTGCTTATCTCAATAGACAGAAAAAGCATTTAAATACCTATTCATTGTTTAAGGGGAAAAAAATCAGCAAACGAGGTAGGAAACTTCTTGTTTAACCTAATAAAAGTTAATTATGAAAAACTTAACAGAATTACTAATGATTAAAAAAATCACAGCAGGTTAAGCCCAGCTACAATGCAGGCATCCCATATGGGCTCTGTTCTACTTCCATCCAACTCCTGGCTAATGTTCCTGGGAAAGCAGTGGAAGATGGCCTGAGGGCTTGGGTCCTACCCTGCAGGCCCCTGGCTTCAGCTTGGCTCAGTCTCAGTCACTGCAGCCATCTGGGGAGTGAACCAGTGAATGGGAAAATCTCTCTCCATCTTCCTCTCCTTGAACTCTGCCTTTCAAATAAAAATAAATCTTAAAAAAATCTGCAACAAATCAAGGATATCTATTCTTACCATTTCCGCTAAACATTTTTTGGTAGACCCTAGTCAATGCAATAAGGAAAAGAAAAGAAGTAAAAGACGTGTAGACTGGAAGTTAAGTAAAGCATAAATATCCTAAGAGTGAAGAGACCTAAAAAATCTACAACATAACTATCAGAACTAAGAAGCAAATCTAACAAAGTCCCAGGTTAAGCAGTCAACATACTTCTATATCCTAGTAATGAACAATTAGAAATGAAAACTTATAAAAATAATTTTCACAATACCACCCAAAAATATAAAATACAGAAGGATAAATTTAACAAATGTGTACTGAAAAGCCACAGATCAATGCTGAGATAAAGAAAATATAAACAAACAGGAAGATATACCATATTCATGGAGTAGAACCTACTACTTGTTAAAATTTTCATCAAATCAATATACAGAATCAATGCAATCCCAATCAAAACCCAGCTGGCTCTTTTCATAGAAGAAGAAAGGCTAATTCTATACTTTATAGGAAAATGAAAGGATCTAAAATAGAAATAACACTCTCATAAAAGAAACAAAATTAGAATACCTAAATTAACTGACTTTTAAGATTTACCATAAAAGAACAATCATACTGGTGTGATAAAAATGGATTCTGTAGCAATCAAAAATGAAAGCAGAGAAATTTAATAAAACTTATATGAAAATGTACTGAAAAATGAAAAAGTACAAAAATGTTCATAGCAGCTTTATTCATAATGATTAAAATCAATAGACAATACAAGTAACCATATAAAGGGAAGGCGGATAAGCAAATTTTAATATAACAATAGACTTAAGAAGGAAAAGGAATGAATTACTGACCCACTCCACCAACATGAATAAGCTGCAAAAATATTATGCTGTGCAAAAGAAGCCAGACACAAGAGTTAGATACAATTTCACTTACATTAATAAGCTGCCATAGGACCACAATCTACAATGGGGGTCGGGGGAGGACTGATCAATTGTGAGGAATGGACTGGTAAGAAATACAAAGAAACCTCTAGGATGAAGGAAATACCCTGTAACTTGATGAATTGTGGATTATATTAGTTTACACGGTTGTCAAAATTTTGAACTGTAAGCTTGGGCTTTGAATATTACACTTCAAACTCTTCTACAATTAAAAACAAAATATGTATTTCCTCTTAAAAATATAATTCCCTACTATAGCCCAGGTATAGAGGACACAAAATTTAAAGGCATGATCTACACAGGACACCTTAAAGTATACTGAAAGTAGTGCAAACAAAGAAATGCAAGGTAAGTTATCATAATGAAAATCACACATAAGAGAAAGTTTTCAAAAGCTGAGAAGTAAACAGTAGGTGGTCAAAAAAAAAAAAAAAAAAATCCTATAGGCCAGACCAGTGTTGTGGCATCGCTGGTAAAGCTGCAGCCCGTAATGCCAGCACCCAATCTAGGTTTGACTCTGGGTGCTCTCTGTTAACGGCCTAGAAAAAACAGAAGATGGCCCAAGTACTTGGGCCCCTGACACCGATACGGGAGACCTGGAAGAAGCTCCTGGCTCTTGACTTCAGCCTGGCTTAGCCCTAGCCCATCTAGAGAACTAAAAGAGAAGCTCTTCTTCTCTCTCTTTTTTTTTTTTTTTTTTTGACAGGCAGAGTTAGACAGTGAGAGAAAGAGACAGAGAGAAAGGCCTTCCTTCCATTGGTTCACCCACCAAATGGCCACTATGGCCGGCGCGCTGTGCCGATCCGAAGCCAGGAGCCAGGTGCCTCCTCCTGGTCTCCCATGCGGGTGCAGGGACCCAAGCACTTGGGCTATCCTCCACTGCCTTCCCAGTCCACAGCAGACAGCTGGACTGGAAGAGGAGCAACCAGGACAGAATCCAGCACCACAACCAGGACTAAAACCTGGGGTGCTGACATCGCAGGCGAAGGATTAGCCAAGTCAGCCATGGCGCCGGCCCTTCTCTCTTCTCTTTTCTCTTCCTCTCTCTCTTTCTCTCTAACTGACCCTTTCAAATAAATAAATAAACCTAAAAAAAGAAATTCTATAGGCATATGATAAAACCTGTACAAAAGTATCAGAAAAATATCATACTGAATCTGGACAACTTAAGTTTTTTGATATGCTTAAAGCACAGAATTAGGGAGTCAGGGGAGATAGAGATTACTGTAGAAGAGGCTGGAAGACGCTGGATGAGAAGGGACCTGATGGTGAAAGTTATTTCTGCCCATGCCTCTGTGCCCTCCAAAAAATGCATTTTAGTTGTATGGCAACAAGGAACCATTGGACTAGTGTTAGTATGGCACTGAGAAGTAGAAATCTCATTTGGGAAGACCACCTCAACAGGAGTGGGGGATGTCTGGCCTGCGAGCAGTACAAGTCCCGTAAAACCATCAGGTCTAGCCTTGCCAAGGCAACTGCAGGCGATACTTGAAATTCAATAATCCTACAGCAGGCTAATTTTTAAGTTCATATTTGTGTATGACAAGCAAATGATGTTATAAATATCCAAAAGGCCCTTAGCAGAAGAAAGGTTCCTCACTACTGACCTAAAGGATATAGAGGAAAAGGTTCAGGTTACAGTCAGGCACTCCCTCTCTCCCCCCCAGAAATCACTATTACAATCTATATAATACTTTATCTAACAACAGCAAAATGTACGTTTTTCTCAAGTTCACGTAGAACATTCACAACAGATCATATTCCAGGCCATAAAACACATAACAAATGTAAAAGAATACTGAT